>NC_077230.1:194892416-195211582 GCF_027887165.1 Monodelphis domestica | reverse complement strand
TATAGGACAATAGTGCTCTATAACATTCCCTTATTCAGCTATGCCACAACTGATTGAGAATACCTTAATTTCTAGTTTTTTGTCTCCTCAAAAAGAGCTACTATAAATATTTTGTGCATATAAGGTTTTTTCATCTCTGATTTTTTTGTGTATAGACATAAAAGTTATATAGGTGGATATATATGGCTTGCACTGTTCACTAATTATTTATGTATAATTCTAATTGCTTTCCAGAGTTTTGGTACCCATTCACAGGCCCATCATAGTGCATTAATGCTCTTGCATTTCCATATCCTCTCTAATATTTATTATTATTTTTGTTATCTTGCCACTTTTATAGGTATGACAGAATCTGAGAGTTGTTTTAATTTTTTTCTATAATTTATAGTAATTTGGAGCACATTTTTCACATGACTATAAATCACCTGGGTTTCTTTCCTTGAGAACTGTCTGTTCATATCTTTAGATCATTAATCAGTTGGGGGAAAGGCTCTTACATTATTATAAATTTGAATAAGTTCTTTATATACCATGGAAATCAGACCTATATCAAAGAAATTGTTGTCACAGTTCATTGTTTCCCTTTTCATCTTAGTTTTTTTGGATTTGTGCAAAATATTTTTAATTTTTCAGTTTTATCTTCTTTGATCTCTATCACTGTGTAATCAGATCAGATAGGCAATTTCCCCCCATGTTTCTCTAATTTGTTTATGATGTGACATTTCATATCTAGATCGGGTAATATTAAAATATTTGGCCCTGAAAAGTTGCTGAAGCTCAAAATACTATCTTCTAGATGACAATCTAAGAGATCTTTGCACTAAAGGGCTGTATGTAATTGTTTTGAAGTTATTTAGCATCACTAAGGTGATGTGAAATACCACAACTGATACCATATGAAGGTGTGGGGGTTTGTTTGTTTTTTAAGTTTTCCTTTTAAAGTGCCCAGAGATAAAGTTCTTCCTAATACACTTAGCACTTCACACTTTGTTCTAAGAGGAAAAGAATAAAAGTTTCAGTTACTTAGTAAACAGGCTATAAATGTACATCCTGCCTCAAGAGAGCAAAATTGTAACCAAGAGATTTTTGAGACTTAAGAAATGCTAGAAAAGATTTTCAATCCTTTCATGGATGCCCGTAACCATTTTTTCCAGTCACCTTTCTTTCCGTTTTTATCTTTTTTTCTTTCCCCTTCAATTTAGGTTTTTATTGACTATTGGTGAATGAATTTTTAAAAAGTAAAAGTTCTGAGAATTATACAAATAATTGAAAATACAAACAGAAAAGGAAATACAATTCTACCTTCAAAGTGCTTATATTCTCATATACATAGGGGAAAATTGGACAGAAGACTGTTTTTAAAGGCATAAATGAAATACATGGAATTATAAAAGAAACAAATTATATCAAAATATAGATATCAAAATAGTTTTAAGTTCACAGTACTCAAGTTAAGAGTCTTTCATCTAGAGAGCCTAAAACACTATTAGAAACAAAAATTTTAAATTGTATATTTTATGGATACCCAGTTTCTCCTATTCATTTTATTCTTTATTAGCTTATCAAAATCTTCAAATTCCTCATTTTTATAATTTTCCCATGCCACAAAACCATTTTTCATTTCTTACAGCACAATAATACTTCATTATATCCTCTTATTCAGCAAAGATTCCTCAGCTGGTGAGCATCTCTTTGATTTCTAGTTTTTTGTCTCCACAAAGAGTGGAATTTATGAAACCAAGTATTCCTCTGTTCTTTTTATATTAGTGGATTTTATTTTTAAATTGTTAATATCTTTTTACTTTTATATAATCTATTTTACCTTTTCCATTACATTCCTACTTCCACCATTCCTGAAAACCACCCTTTAAAATACAGTATAAAAATACAAAGCAAAGTGGAAAAAAAATTTCCCCAATTAGGAAATATTAAACAAAACAATACCATTTCTTGCTTTGTTGTTACTGTTGTTGCATCATTTGCATCATCTTTCCACATTTATATTCAGCATTATTTGTACTATAATTGGAGCAGTATCATAAGATTTGGAACAAAGCAAAACTATAGAAGTAAATCAAGCTATTAAATTACTTTTAAGGCAAATAAAATTTTAATTTAATTTAATTGATATGCTTCTTCATTTTGTACTAAATCACAAATCACATTCCAATTTTTTCAAGCTAGCTAATTTATTAATACATTTTATTTGTTCAAGCAAAAAAAAAAACACCTTCAACTTGATCATAGCACAATTTTCAACATGATTAAAATGTGCAACGTGCCCAAGATTACTAACAGGTAGTTACAGTATGTGAAGGCAAAGCTACTCCTCAAATTCTCATTGTTCCTCTCTCAAACATACTTCACTAATTCCAAATTCTTCTAAAAGACTATTTTTTGATTACTGCCTTCCCATATCTTATTATTCTGAGGTTTGGATGAAATCTATCACAATGTCTTGGAATATCTCTTTTAAGGTTCACTGAGACACTCCAAGGAATCATGGGGTTTCTTCAAACCTCTATACAAGTCTTGGTCCAGTCTTTGCTCCACATGGCAAATATCTTAGGGCTCCCATGCTTTCCCTGTGGAAACCATCTAACTGCTTTGCTCACATGCCCAGTGCTATCTGTCAAGGGTAACTGAAGCAAGGAATGACAGCTATATGGGAAATTCATACATACAGTAACTTTGCTGTCAAAGTAAAATTCAACAGAACTGAGGAAATTGATGATAATATCCCATATTGAGTAACAAGTAAGCCATTTCCTTCCCTTTTAGTCAAAGAAAACTATTCATTGTTGATTTCTCAACCACAGGACAATGTGAGTATATTTTTGCTAATTCTGAAAAACATACACCACACATAGTGTATTCTTGCTTTTCTTTCTGGAAGGGGAAAATGAACGTTCACTGATAAAGTAGATAACCTTGTAATTTTCATATGTAAAGATTTGGAGCTGATTTCAGATGTGTTCTAGTTAAAATCCTTATTTTATAGATGAGGAAATGGAGGCCCAGAGAGTTTAAGTCATTTGCCCCAAGTCTTACAGGTAGGAGGTGGCATGGCTGGCCTTCCCATAGTAGCTGATGCTTGAGGATCTTTAAATGATCACTACTTTAAAAAAAAAGGAGTAAAAAAGCCACACTGCTTGATCCTACTCTTCCTCAGATGGAAAGTGAGACTTATCTAAGAGCTTTGCCCCCAAACCCTTTATTTCAATATGGATCAATATACACCACTTATATATATATATATATATATATATATATATACCAACTTTGATCTTTTTTTTTTCATTAAATCTCTTTGCAAGGGGAAATTGCTTTTGTATTGAGTTTTCCTAAAAAGCCATCAAGTTTACTTGATTTCCTGAGAAACCTAGCCCTCCTCTCTTGTGGCTGCTGAGAGCAGGAGAAAACTAGAAATCAAATCTCTGCGGGGTCTAGTTTGCCTTGGTAGCTCACTATTTTGTGGGAGGTATTTATGCTGCACTTAATCAGAATTCACAGGTGCCAGCTGAGTAAAAGCCACAAGAGGGAGGAAATGTTAAGATTTGGGGTTCCTTATTACAGTTTGCATTTTAATCAGCAAACTTCAACTGCTTTAATGTTTATCCTTGAAGACTTAAGGGGGAAAAAAGTCACCCCATCTGTAAAACATATACAGAATTTCCGCAAAAGCTTTGAACATTTTTGTAGCAGCTTCTTACAAGCCACAAATGACCACTCCACCATTCAAGGAGAGCAACTGAGATCTCTGGGGCTTATTCTTCCTCCGGAGTAGTTTCTCTTCTGTTAACAGCCCTCTCAAGTCCTCTAATGGACTTGAGGCAGAGACCTCACTCTCAGTTATCATAGCTACATCAGGTGCATTCTTTCACACGCTGAACTTGATGGACATATTTGTCTATGCTTTCTACAAAAGATTAACAAATGGTGAATGACCTCCAAGACCATAGGAGGCCACACTTGATTTTCATTTCTCCAAAAATCTGGGAGTTTTTTAGGTTTTTGACTTTAACTAAAGCGATTTCATGCGAGAGAGAACTGTCCACAGTTTGCACTAAAGTGTCTGACAAAACCAGTTGTAATTAATATACATTTCCTTTGATTGCCCATGCTATGCCTCTGGAAAAAGAAAAAAGGTTCTCCCTAAAGAAGCTTCTCATTAAAATGTGTCCTTAAGAACAGGCAGAAATCTAGCTAAGTAAAGAAAATTCTAGAGTCAAAGTAGTTTGTTCAGTGGAGGTGGGGAATGATAAGTTCTATCATTTGTTACTTCTTTCTGGAAATAAATACATTATGTTCCAGTTTTTAAATCAAGATCTAATAAAATAAAATGTTAAAAGATAATGAGAGGAAAACTCATTTTAGATGATGAATCTGTATTCAGAGTAATGGCAGAAAATGTGAAATTAAGTCTAAAAACAAGAGTATTTTATTTTATTTTATTCTGAAATTTTTTCCATGGTTACATGATTCTTGTTGTCTCCCTCTTTTCTCTCCTCCCCCTTCCAAGAGCTGACAATCAATTTCACTGGGTTATACATATATTATCACTCAAATCCTATTTCCATATTACTCATTTTCATAACAGAGTAATCTTTTAAAACCAAAACCCCTAATCACATACACATATAAACAACTGATAAATCATATGTTTTCTTCTAGATTTCCACTCCCACAGTTCTCTCTCTAGATGTGGATGGAATTCTTCCTCATAAGTCCCTCCGAGTTGCCTTGGATCATTGTTTGCTGTTATTAGCAAAGTCAATCACATTTGATTTTCCCACAGTCTTTCCTTTACTGTGTACAGTGTTCTCCTGGTTCTGCTTCTTTTACTCTGCATCAGTTCATGTAGATCTTTCCAGTTTTTATAGAAAGCAAGCAGTTCATCATTTCTTATAGCACAATAATATTCTATCACCATCATATACCACAATTTATTCAGCCATTCACCAATTGACAGACACCCTCTCATTTTCCAATTTTTTAACACAAAAAGTGCAGCTATAGTAAATGTTTTTGTACAATTTTTTTTTTTTGTCTCTTTGGGGTATAAACTCAGCAATGGTACAGGTGTATCAAAGGGCATGCATTCTTTTAAAGCCCTTTGGGCATAATTCCAAATTGCCTTCCAGAATACCTAGATCAATTCATAGCTCCACTAGCAATGCATTAGTGTCCCAATTTTGCTGCATCCCCTCCAACATTTATTATTTTTCTTTCCTGTCATATTGACCAATAAGCTTGATGTGACGTAGTACTTCAGAGTTGTTTTGATTTGCATTTCTCTAATCAGGAGGGATTTAGAACACTTTTTCATGTGAATATTGATAGTTTTGATTTCTTCATCTGAGAACTGCCTATTCATATCCCTTGACCTTTAGACACCTCTATTCTTGATGTTAATTATCTAAATGCTAAAGATGGGATAGCATTCTTGGGCACCCACATTGGCTAGATATAGACCAGTATGAAGGGCAAGAAGAAGAAATAGTTCAGTAATTCCCTCCAAGGAAAAAGATCACAGCCATATATGCCTACCCATCCAGGCTGACCCTTGACTATGTCCTGTAAATTCTCTACAGGGGTCACCCAGCACTTGGAAGGCCTTCCTCTTGGACTCTTGGCATTACATGGACACTAATGTGGGTATCCTGGTTCACTTTTTCCAGTTATATATCTCTCTGGTAATATTAATTGTTCTTAAATTAGAGCAACTGTTTAAATCTCATTATTAGAAGTTTGAATCACACAGAACTAACCTTAAGGACTAAAACTGAAATTTATTATAATAAAAATGAATTTATTATACGAGCAAACAGTCATCATGACCTCAGACAAGGCATAAGTAAAAATAGACATAGTTAAAAGAAACATGGAAACGAAAGGCCCTATAAATAATGTAATAATACCAGTGAAAAATGCACCAAATAAATATGGTACATTGATACCTAAACCAGGAAGAGCAAAAACAGAAAAAGAAAATCATAGACCAGTTTCATGAATGAATATGAAAGTAAAAATCTCAAATAAAGTACAAGCTAGGAGAATATAATATATTACAAAGATATACATTGTGACCAAACGGAATTTATGCCATAAATTCAGGGATAGTTTAATATAATGAAAACTATCAATATAATTGATGATATCAATAACAAAAGTAACAAAAATCATATGATTATTTCAATAGATGTGAAAAAAGATGACAAAATACTGCAGCTATTTCTATTAAAAATACTGGAAAACTAGGGTTAAAAAGATTTATTCTTAAAATGGTTAGTAGAATTTACCTAAAATTATCAGCAAGTGTTATCTATAATGGGAATAAGCTAGAAACCTTCCCAATAAGATCAAGGAAAAAAAAAGGAAGCATGTAATCACTAGTATTGTATAATAATATATTAGAAATGGTAGCAATAGCAATAAGAAAAGAAAAATAAATTGAAGGACTCAGAATGGGCAAAGAGGTAATAAAGTCTCTTTTTCTGAATGATATGATGGTATATATAGAAAATCCTAGTGATTCAAATTAAAAGTTATTTGAAACTATCAATAATTTTAGCAAAGTAGCAAGATATAAAATAAAGCCACGAAAATCATTAGCATTTCTATATATCTTTTTTTAAACATTATTTTATTTGGTCATTTTCATACATTATTCATTGGAAATAAAGATCATTTTCTTTTCCTCTCCCCCTCCCATCACCCCACCCATAGCCAATATGCAATTCCACTGGGTATCACATGTGTCCTTGATTCGAACCCATTTCCATGTTGTTGGTATTTGCATTAGGGTGTTCATTTAGAGTCTCTCCTCAGTCATATCCCCTCAACCCCTGTAGTCAAGCAGTTTCTTTTCCTCTGTGATTTTACTCCCACAGTTTGTCCTCTGCTTGAGGATAGTGTTTTTTCTCCTAGATCCCTGCAGATTGTCTATATATCTTTAACTGTGTGATTAGAAATCTGTTACCCTAAAAAACACATTTCCCAGGAGCCTGCAGACTTCCAGTCATTACATACTTCCTGTAGACAGAGGGATAAATTTAGTGGGATTCCTGGTCCAGCCAGGAGGAAAAGCATCAAGAAAAGATGCTAGAGACAAGAAACAAAGAGGAAAAGCTGAAATGGACAGCTAAGACTTTGAACTTTGTAAATTTGTTTATATAAGAAGAGGACAGATTGAAAATGAGACTTATATGTAAAACTGAGTTTGTTAAAATAATAAAACAAAAGTAATTTCACATATTAGGGAAATAGCATGCATCACTACATAACATGGAAGAAAGAAGAGATCCATTAGTCACCATGAGAAGTGGAAATCTGAAGAAACTTGATAAGTATTAATTCAACACAACACTATTAGACACAAAACACAAAATCACAAACTGACATATTGAGAGACCTTGTTTATATAAACAAGTGTCTGAAATTGTATTAATGCAAAATGTAAATATGTATATAGTTAGTTCCATAAGGTTTTAGGCAAATAGAAAGATCAATAGTTATTTATATTTGATTGACATCATGATATGGAACAATGTATATTGTTGTATTATATGTAAATAATTTCTGTAAATAATGTATTCATTTTAATTAATGTAGAGTAAGTAGTATTAGCATTAAGATTCAAATTTCTTGTAATAGTTTTGTTTAAACACATATTGTACTGAATTTATTGTAAAACCCCAAAACTACCCTTGCCCAAACTTTCCTGCTAAAATTTCCTTAGAGTAGATTTAGTAAATTGGAAACTATAATATAAATATATGACCTTGGGAAGGTCACAACAAAAAAAGGGAACGATTGTGGAAAGGAAACAAGACCTACAGTTTGTGGGGGAAGGTGCCAACTGGGAGTGGCAGTTGGGTCTTATGATTAGCACTTCTTTCCTGCGGATTGGGTCTTGCTTGCTGGTGTTGGAGGAGGGAGGAGCTTGGTTAGCCCAGATTGGAGTGGCATGCTCTTCTTGGTTCAGCCAGAAGACACAGGCTTCTGAAGGTCAGATCTGTTCTTGTTTGCTTTAAGTCTACTGCTAAGACTTTAGAAAGACAAAACTGGATTGATATAGAGTAGACGGGAGTGGGAGAATCCTCTGCCAGCCTCTGGGGCCTGGCCTCAGGTCTGAAGCTGAGAAAAAATTCCAATCCCAACTGGTTATTAAAATTTATATTATTTGAATTCGCAGTCAGATACGTGGACTATCTTTCTGGTCATAGAGGGAGCTGAACTTCAGTTCAATCATTCCAAGACAAAGAGTCCTTATCGGACCCCTGCTGCTTCCTCTCAGCAGGGAGCATCTCCCTCCCTTGCATCACCAAGCAATATAGCCTCTCTCCCCTTAACTCTTCCATACCCTATACAAACCTCCCATTATCCCCCTGTTTTCCAATCCCATTTCCTTTCCCAATAAATATTACACAGCTCTTTGCTTCCTGGGTTGAGACTGTGGTGGTAAACGGGGTTTTTAAACAGGTAGATTAGTCATGGGCATGTGGTTTTTAATTTTTTTACCTTTTTATTCCTTTAATTCTAATGACCATTAGTCAGTCTCTTAAAATATGATATTTTAATTATCATTCATTAATTTCCATTTTTACATAACAAAGACTTGCAAGAAAAGGTAGAAAGAGTTATACTATTTAAAATAACCATAGATAGAAAATATACCTGCCAAAAAAAATCCTGGAACTACCTAAATGTCATTGTAAAACATTTTTATACAAATAAAGTAATATTTAAATATTTGGAGAAATATTCATTGCTCATGGATGGCAAAGCCAATATGATTAAAATAACAATATTATATAACAAAATTTCTTATTCAATATAATTACAATTAAATTACAAAAAAATTAATGAGCTAGAAAAAATGAGATTCATTTGAAGAAGAAAAGTTAAGTATATCAAAAGAATTGATGACAATAATGTAAAGAAGGGAAGTCTAGTAGTACCAGATTTTAAATTGTATTATAGAGCAGTAATTATCTAAACTATCTGGTACGGGTTAAGAAATTAGAAAAGTAGATCAGTGGAATAGAACAGAAAAACAACAAACAGTAGTGAAAGATTAAAGTAACCTATTTGATAAAAGTGTAGGTCCAAATTTGGAGCAAATTTGGGTCACTATTTGGTAAAAATTGCTGGGAAAATTGGAAAGTAGTATAGACCAATTGATATAGACCAATACCTTACACCTTTTACTAAGATAAGAAAAAAACTGATACATTACCTAATTACAAAAGGCAATGTCATAAAGCCTATTAGAATAGGGAATATATTGCCTTTCAGATTTATGATTAGGAGAAATTTTATGAATAAACAAGAGATAGAGAGCACTGTGAAATTAATATGGATAATTTTGATGACATTAAACAAAAAAATTGTAGAAATAAAACTAACATAGCCAAGATTAGAAAGAAAGCAAAAACCCCAATTGCCTAGCCCTTACATTCTTCTGCCTTAGAAATGATACTTAGACATTCCAAGACATAAGGTAAAGGTTTTCAAAAAAAAGAAAGAAAGAAAGCAGAAAATTAGGGGAAATTTTAAATTTTATAGACAGTTTCTCAGGCAGAGGTTTCATATCTAAAATATATAAAGTACTTTATCAACTCTATAAGAACATTAGCCATTCCTCAATTGATAAATGGTCAAAAGATATGAACAGTTTTTGGATAAAGGAATCAAAACCATATATAGGCATAGGAAACATGCTCTAAGTCATTACTGATTAGAGAAATGCAAATCAAAAAAATTCTGAGATATCTCAAAACTATCAGATTGGATAAAATGACAAAAGATCAAAATGGCAAGTGATGGAGGAATGCAGAAAATGGAAACAACAATGCACTATTGGTGGAACTGTGAGCTGATCCAACCATTTTAAAGATCAATCTGAATTTATGTCCAGAGTGTTATAAAACTGTGTATAACCTTAGACCAAACCACTATTAAGCCAATTTCTCAAGGAGATCAGAGAAAAAGGAAAAGAACTTATAGGTTCTAGAATATTTATAGCAGAATTCTTTGTGGTGAGAAAGAACTGAAAATCAGTAGGGCAATGGCTGAATAAGTTGTAGCATATGATTGTGAGGGAATACTTCTACCTGCTAAGAAATGATGAGCAGGCTAATTTAAAAGAGAAACATGGAAAGACCTACATCAAATTATGAAAAGCAAAATGAGTAGAACCAAGAGCACACAGATAAAGAATTAATATTTGAAGAATAACTTGTGAAAATCCACCTCCAGAGAAAGAAATACTATTAAGAAACATAAAAGACATAATTAGTACATGCATAGATTCTGTCCAGTAATGCCTTCTCTAGTGTGTGGAGGAGAGAAAAGGAGAGACATATCTGAGAATTTTAATGTAATCACAAACAATTTTATTTTTTTTAAAAGAAAGAAAAATATAAAATATATCAAATGATAACCTTTCTAAATATTTAAAGGAAGCTTGCCATTTCTCGGGGAAAATAAGCAACAAAGCTTGTATAATTTGTTAAGGGTCCATTTTTGTAATTAGAGTGAAGTGCAATTATATTCTCACCTCCACAATTATAAAAATGTGAATGGATGAGACATAACAGTCTCATTCCATTGGAGCTAGGAAGTTGTTCCTAGGGGATGGTACCTCTAGATGGCTCCCAAGAGGGAACATCTCTCATTTGTAACTCATCAGTTTACTCTACCCTTCCACAAGAATGATCTAGATTCCTAGTGACATTTTTTTAGACCCAACGTCAAAAGTACAGAGATTTTTTTTTTCTAGACTCTCCTGCCACATTTGTAATGATGGCAGTAATAGATTTAAAAAAAAATCTCAGCCAAGGTTGAAAGATTGCTACACCTGAAAAACTTTTGACAAGTATCCATTAGCTTTAAATGTCATACAGCAGACTCATGTAAATCCTAATGATAGTGGGTTTGTTTGCTATTGTCATTAAATGAGCTATTATAACTTTGAAGATTTTGATACTTTGTGAATGTGCATTACCTGTTATACTACTGTTCTTTATGAAAAGAAAAACCTACTTTGTAAAATAATCATTTGTACTCACACAGTAGATCATGGTCAAGTTTGAAGGAGGAAATGAATTGGGTGAGGAACCTTTGTTTTCTACCTCTCCCTAGCAGACACAGTATGTCAATGATTGTAAACTATATATTTTTTTCTTTTTAAAACTTTTTTATTATTGTTTTTTCTTGCATATGCAATATATTATTTCAGTTTTATTTTTTCTCTCCCTTTTGTATTTGAAGCTCATCACCAATATTGAGAAGATTTTCTTTAACTATTTTGATTTTTCAGTAATATAAGTTTAAAATACATTTTCCCTAATGTCAATGCATACCCAAAAATCTTTAGACTATAAAAATGATGCCATTGATTGTTTAAAAAATATTATGGGACATTGCTTAATGATTCTGTCTGATTCCAGGAGAAGGGAATACAAAAAGAGCCATTGCTCAGTGCCAAAGAAGCCCAAAGCTACTTTCATAGTGCCAATTGAGCACAAGGTCAAAGAGAACAAACCAATCCTAAGTGGCTTGATGACATTCTGAGCAAAGAGAGCAAGGACTTGATCATGTGTGAGACTCAAGGTTGTGGCCATTTAACATGTGTGAAATGCAGGTCTTCCTTATAACACACACTCTATATCAAGTACATAACATTGATTATTCTGGCCCCATCCATCTCCCATTTGCTGCCATATATCTAGTCCTTTTCCTGTCTTTCATAGTGTGGCAAACTTTCAGTAGTCCTGGCTACTGAATGGGTAAGTGCATAATTGCTTAAATCATTTTAATTGGGCCCTGATTCAAGGACCTATTATAGATTTATTTTTCCTTTACTTAAATTTTTTACAAATAAGACTTTGATAATCTATATTTCATCCAGAAGTTATCTTTTCTCTTTCTCTTTTATTTGGATTTAAAAAAAAATTTTATTTATCTTACCAATTGATTCATATACTTCATAAATCAGCCATTCATCCCTAAGTGATCCCTGTGTTTTTCAACACCCTCTTCGGGGGTGGGGGGGAATGTATTATTATTCTAAAATGCAAAGTTTAAATTCTTTTTGAGAGTAATTTTAGGATAAGAAACATGCTACCTCTCCAAATCCAAAAAGTGAACTGTTTGGAAAAGGCACCATGAAGATGCCTACACAGACCACTCACTGTATCAGAAGATCCAGAATGAAATTTGGGATGTGGTGATTTGAACTGTGTGGGGTTGAATGCATTTGTTTTGTTTGTATACTCATGCCAAAGGGGACTGCCCCCTAACTGGCTTTTTGTCAATGCACCTAGTAATCATGGGTTTGTTCTTTTTCCCTTTTATCCCCAAATTACTATAATTTAAAAGTTGATTATGTTAAATGATCAAATTGGGGAGACTAGCCTCCCAAATTGATCATCTGGGGGGAAGTATAATTGAAAATCTATTTCCCTAAAAAAAGAACTACATTTCCCAGGAGTCCACTAACTTCCTGTCATTATGTACTTCCTGAGACAGGGAATAAATTGAGTGGAAAGTCCTGCTCAGACTTTTTAATGGCTTGATGTCACAAGCATGGTGGTGGTAAGTGCAGGGTTTTTGAACAGGCTAATTAGCCATGGGCTCATGGTTTGTTTGTTTGCTTGTTTTTTTGTATCCCTTTTTTCCCTTTATTTCTAATGATCATTAATAAATCTCCTAAAATATATCTTTATTAATGAGATTTAAATTTAATTTTTATAGCTATAATACTTGGGGGCCTCAAAGGATTATTATAGGAATCTTTAAAAACTAGATAAATCTAGCAAAAGCCTAAATAAGAGCAAAGTTAAGAACAAAAATAGAATTTCAGAGAAGTTAGCTTTTTGTTGATTACTGACTTTTTCTTACTCTCTAGGTTCCAATGTATATGAAACACTTTGGAAATCTTGAAGTAATGCATAAACATCAACTGTACCAATAATACTGCATAAAGACACTCCCACAGGAGAGGCAAAGTTTTCATTTATTGTATATTACATAGTAAATGTGTCTGTTATAAAACAGATGAACCCTGACTTAAGAGCTATAGTCAGCTACAGTATCATTAACTTCCTTAGACTGGAAACCTTTTTGTAGCAGTTCGGATGATTGCCTTTAAAGGCACATACTAGAGAGGGTAGGTTGCACATGGTAATGGGACCAGTAGAATTATGTTTGTGTTTTTCTAGAAAAAGAAGATACTCAAGATTTCCACTGGGACTAGGATAAAAACCAATATGACATGAAATCTAAGGATCTTTGTCAGATGCTGACTGAGAAGTTCTAAGGCAACCGAAGATTTAAGCAAAAATCAGCAAGATGACTATCTGACATTTTCCATGCATTTGCATGATCGCATTTCCTATAGCATTAAGAAGACATATCACAGTTAATTGGAAATTTGATTCCTCTAATTCTGTCATTGCATTGTATTTATAACAAAATGGGAAAACATTTAATATTTTGTTTTGATATTTAATGAAATAAATATTGGCTCATTAAATGCTAATGATAAAAGGATAGATTTTTGTTTTGTTTAGTTTTAGTTTTTTGGCTTCATAGAAATGTAATATAATGTTTAGAACTAGAAGGAATATTAGAAATCAGCTAGTCTAATTCCTTTGGTTTTACAGAAAAGGAAACTAAGGTCAAAAGAATAGAAGGATCTTTACCTAAGGCCACATAGATACTGAATGGAAAAGCTGGATTCAAACCCAATTCTGTTAACTCCAAATCCAGTTACAACTCCAATTCTCTCAAAATGATTTGACAAGATGCTAGTGTGGCATCATAATTTCTATTGTGTAATATATAAAGACATGTTTTCTTCTCTTTTACTATATAACATATATAATATATATTATAATCCTATATTAAAATCCTATATATAACATATATAATATATATTATAATCCTATATATATAATATATATTATAATCCAATTAACAATGATGACAGTATGCTCCAGTAATGTTTATTTACCCATCATTCCTCTCAACTTCTTATTTTATTGGATGCAGAGAAAACTTGATTAGTTATACAAGCAATTGGCAAAATTGTTTTTAATGTCTAGTTACATGCATGTTTCATTTAAATCTCAGAAATTGATAGGCTTCTTTCTTATAAAAATACAATAATATTATACTCATTCCTTAATAATATTCTGGAATTCCCTATCATGCATGTTCATATTGGGCTCTATTTTGCTTTTCAATTTCTTCTAATAACTTATATATAATTTGTGTTCATTTACATTACAATCTCAGGTTCTATAATAATTGGTTGCTAAGGGAATTTTCTTATTGATTTCTAAGTCCACCATAATGCCCCCTTTTGCTTTTTGAAGTCCCTTTTGTGTTTATTCAAAGGATTACATTTTCAGGGCAAAGAAAGCGATGGTATATATCTTCTTGTAGTTGTTATATTATACATCAATTTTATAAAAATGTACTGAACACTAAGTTACTACTGTTATTTTACCAACCTCATGCCAACAGAAAAAAAGAAACAAAACTTCTGTTTTTAAAAGTTTATCAAATATATGGTGTTATGCCTACTTTGTCTTCAATAGTAAGCAACAATTAAAGTGTACAAGAAGTGATTTTTATGAATTAATATGTCACTTCTGATCTATAGAATCAACCAAGAACCTGATACAGCTTTCATTTTTATTTCCACAAAGAAGCTATTAACATTGATGATGAGTATTGGTTTGTGGTAGATCCACAATTTACATTTCTCATTTCTTGTATTTATATTTCTTAAGTACAATCCCAAATAAAATGATTGCTAATTTCTTTTCTCCATTACTCCAAGGCTCTTAGCACATATTTGAGCCCCTTCAAATAATAATCCTATAATTTAACTGACTTGGCTTGAAAAATTTCCAGTGCAAAAGTACTGGGTCTTGAAATATCATAAGAGAAAAGAATTTTCCCTTGGTGGAGGGAGGAGGAGAAGAGAAACTTTCTCCTGTAATTCCAAAAGATTTAAACTCAAGGAAAATCAGTAAAATTTCATCCAAGAAATGATACATTCTCTAAGCTAACTTGATTAAAATATACAGGATTTAATAGATCTTTTGTCTATTAACTATTAAAAATATTTTCCAGTGAATATATCACACTTTTGTAACTTGAAAATACATTCCTGAATTGTAATGACATCCTGAATTTTCTTACTTCCTAATGCCAATTTTTTATAAGATGTATGAAGGGTAGTAGTGATAGTGACCATGGCGGAGATTATAAAGAAGACTGGCCAGGGTATGTAGGCAGATATGAAGGAAAATAAATAGGCAAGTAGATGGATAGATAGATGGATGCAAAAAAAAAAAGGAGAAAGGAGAATCATATGACAGGCAAGTCAAACCAACACAGCCACCTGAAAGATGATGTCTCCTCAGAGCTTAATAGAAATAACATGACATGAAGCCAAGAATCTTGGGAAGAGCAGTGTCCCCCAGACCACTAGGCTTGCTTCCATCCTCTGCCCAGAATCATTATTGGGGAGGGAAATCATTGTGGAGAGGAAATTGATCTACATCATTATGACTTCTGAACAATTGCCAACAATAATAATGTAAGGAGTGGTATTAAACCCCCTCCTTCCTGCTCCGAGCACCATTCCTACTTCTAGCCCAGTTCTCATAATCATCCAGGGAATCAAATCCTACAGAAAAGAGTCCAACAATTCCTATTAACTACCAAACACAAGATAGGTAAGTGCGACTACAAAGAACAGTAAGGGAGGAACAAGATACAACATAATCCAAGAAAGTCAAACTACCACAACTATGATCATTACCACTGCCTTGACCACCATCTCTCCAAGTAACTAATCCATGATCACACAGCTACTGTATAGCAGAGGTAAAATATGAACCCAAGTCTTCCTGACTTTAAGACCAATCATATCTCCCTTTCTCTAAGACATTCCTACCTTAGATTTTTTACAACTTCTAATATTTGTCTGGCTTTTTCTCTCTGCACATATTATATTGACATATCTATTTTTATCATCTGTCATTTCCCCATATATTTAATTTGTCTTTGTTGCTTATATTTTCATATTTAATTTTTTGTATTGATTGATATTTTACCAGTTCTCATCTTTTGATTCTTCATATAGAAATTATCTTTATACCTGTTTATCTAGAAAGATATTTTTCTATGATCAGATTTTAGTGTGAAGCACATCACTGTATAATCCATTAAATAATTGAAAGATACCATGGTCTAATAGAAGAACCCTAGCACTGTGTTATGGAATCTAGTCTCAGCACTGCTAGCTACTTACGCAAATTAGACAAATTACTTACTTCTCAATGACATGATGTTTCCCTTTTTAAATGAGGACGGAGAGGGTATGATTATTGTAAGAATAAAGAAATTATAGACATGAAAGCCCTGGAAAAATGTAAGGTATTAAGATTAATTGCCATTGTAAAGATTCCCTAAACACCAACTAAAGGACTTATAACATCTGCCAGTGGACACTGAGAGTAACATTAAATTTTGTTTTAAATAAAGGAATTCCACATATCCTAGAATGTAGCCTGATCTGCCTGTTTGATGAGCAGCTGATAAAAAAGAGTAGAGACCAGGAGGGAGAAGCACAGAGAGTATGAAGAGGAATGTTCTGCTATAATCCCTTCAAGAAGTTCTCTAATCCTGAATTTTACTTTTTCAAGAGTCATTTCTGGGATCCAGCAAGTAATGATTCCATTCATGGACTCAGATATTTGTACCTAACACTAACCAACTTTTACTTCTTTAAATGAAAACCCCACTATGATATTTCACTTATAAAAGAAACTGAAATAACTTGGGGATTGTGTATCTAATGCTATGATAGTCATACATTAAGGGAAAAAAAGAAAAAAATTGGAAATAATTTAGTTTTCATTGGTGTACAACAATTTTCCATAATACTCCTGAGCCAGTTAACATTTCATTCAATTCCTCTTTTCGGCAGTTCTCATTTTCAAAACTGTATTTTTTGTATGAATCAGTTTTAACCACAGAATCACTTGTACTGTGATGGAAACAATAGAGAATTCTATATTGACTTCTAAGAAATGCATACAATTTAAAACATAAGTGAATATACTTAGAAGCCAACTTCTTTTATGAAAAGAAGTAGATAACTCAATGCTATTTTCCCCTTCAGCATGTGGTGACATGAGATTTGTATAGTTATTCCCCTGTGAAGTAAACAAGGAAAAGAGAAGCAAAGAGTTCCTAATTCATATACTGCTTTCATTTCTCTTGAGATAGTGACCAATTTTTGTTTCATTGCATAAGTGATTGAGTCATTCTGAAAGGTGGAGTCACTGGAAAATGCCATTAACCTCTAGAATAAGGGCATTGCATTTTGCATAAAATCAACTTTGAAAGCAAAACTTTGTCTTTGCTTTCAGGTCAACCATTAGATGTGAGGTTGGTACATGTGCATTTTTCAAATGGTGAAGAAAGATAATCCATAAAATGGCATTTTAAAGCATTCATATAGCTAAATATTCCCTAAATTTCCTGCACGATAAATAGTTGTCCAAAATAGTTGACAACATTCGAGTAACAAAAAATAACAATGGCAATAATACTGATTTAAATGTAGATAATGATTGATGGTTACAGAGTCATCCATAAAGTTCTAGTTTGATGTCTAAAAATGTGTGTGAATGTGATCTTAGGTTCTCTAAGACAGTGATGTTAGAGCACAAACTCCAACAGGTCTTATCATATAAAAAAGCTTTAAGAATAGGAGGGATCAATGCAGTGTATGTCAGCTATCTGGAAACTGGCTAATTGCTGAAAGCTTAAGCAGTCACATCATCCATATTAATTAATTATCATAATTATTTAACCTAAAAAGGAAATTAATACTATTTTAAGATGATTCCAGAACTTGTATGTATTTTCCCAATTTCATTATTGAGCCTATTTGAAAAAGAATATCAGCAGATCTGCAATTCATTTAGTATTTTAAAAGGAAAATGTCCTCTTAGGTTTAAGTTAATATTTTTAAAAAATGATCCATATTTAAGATTCAGTCACAGGCATGATAACAGTCACTATCTCCTATTGCTACTATCTCTAGTATTGGAGGCAGGAGGAAGGATGATGAGCAGATTTCTGGAATGGAGATGATGAGGATATGCTAATACATCAGAATGATGCATCTGCCTCAACCAAGTAGCAAAGTCTGTTTTTGAGTCTCAGTGCTTTCTGGATCTCCAAAAAAACAAAAATGGCACCCATAAGTCTGCCAACTTGTTCCCTTATCTGAGGTAGTTATGACCTATAAGAACCTAAGCCAACAAATCACCTCCAAATGCATCCACAGCAGTAGAAATCAATTCCTCCCCAATTGAGGAGACTTAAAGAGATGTCTGTACTCCTCTCAACAATTTGTCTGTGAACATATTCATACACTCTCTGGAAATTTTCACTTTCCTATAATTTCATTTTACAATTGATCAGGGAATTTGTCTAATCAACGTTCTGTAATCAAATCATAAGTCTCATAGATATAAAGGCTTCCAGGAGTTAGCCATCCTTTATTAAATTTTAATTCTGAAGTCTCATTGTGGAACGCAAGTGACCATAGGAATGCAGAGAGCACGGGCCAGTTTTACCACAGTGTGGCAGTCTATGGTCTGTGCATACCTGTAGAGGTAGCTATGGGGGTTTGAAGCTATATCAGTAGTGCAGAAACTCTGAAAGCTCTCTACTAGTTGGTAACACTTTGAGTCCAAGCTTCATTCACAATGTACAATGTTTTTGTCATCTACAGTTCAACCTAAGGTCAGAGAGACTCATTACCAATTAACTAGGATATGTCTTTGTGTCTTGAAGACTAATCAGACCATCAACTAAAGCATAAAAGCATTGTGATCTGAACTGGTAAAGTGAATAGATGCAGTATTAAAAGTCAGAGATAATTTGGATTATTGGAGCAATAATAATAATAATAATAATAATGAGTTGACAATTATAATTTAATATTTCAATGGATCTGTTATCATTCATTTGAACATTCCCTCTTTTGGTATAAATTACAATCCATCCGTGCCTTTCTGTACAAACCTGGTGTGTGTTCTGTGAAAGAAATTTCCAAGAGGACCTGGGCATGGTGATACATCCCTGGAATTTCCCAGCTACCAAGGAAGCTGAGAGGCTGGCAGATCACTTGAACTTGGGGATTCCAAACTGCAGTGAGATAAGCCAAGTTGGTGACCACATTAAATCCAGTGGAAACATAGTGAATCCCTAGGAGCATGGGAACACTTGACTGTCTAAAGAAGGGTCCATGGATGAATGAATGAATGAATATCTATACTGTGCTAAGCACTAAGAATACAAATGAGAAAAAGAGTCCCTGCCCTCAGGGAGCTTACAATCTAACTGGGGAGGAAACTGTGAAGTGGGGCAGTCACAAGGAGTTGCCATATTTGTTGGAGTTCAAATCTTCAATGCAAGAAGACCTGTTGTTGGAAAGTGGTGAGCTTGCTAAAGTCTGGGTCCTGCTGTCTATAAATGAAAGTTTTTGGAGGGGTTTAGTGCTCTATCATCTAGCCCCCTACTTATCCTCTATATAGTTTATTTGTACATATTTATAATATCTCCCCCTTTAGATTCTGAACTCCTTGAGGTCATGAAATATTTTTGCTTAATGAATGTTTATTTAATTGAATTAAATAGGAAATAATAAGAAGAAAGAAGACACTGGAATGAAGAAGGGTTAAAAAAAGGTTTCCTGTAGGAGATGAGTTTAAAGAAAGCTAGGGAAACTAGGAGGGAGAGATGAGGAGGAAGAGCATTCTTGGCTTGGGGCACAGTCAGAATAAATAATGGAAACCAAGAGAGGAGTGTTTTGAGGTTTTTTTTTGTTTTTTTGTTTTTTTTTTTTTGTGAAGTCAAGAGACCAGTGTCACTGAAAAGTATGTTGTGAAATGAATGGAGGTGAGGAAGGCATAAGAAGACTGGAAAGGTAGGATAGATTATGAAGGGCATTGAATAACAAGCAGAAGACTTTGTATTTGATCATGAAGATGACAGAGAAATACTAGAGTTTATTGCATAGGGAGTGACATGGTTTGACCTGAGCTTTATGAAAATCGCTTTATATACTTTATATATTTCCCTTAATCATGCATTTCCTCAATGATATCTCTTACAATACTTCTTGCACATAGTATGTCATTGAAAATATGCTGTAGTCTATTTGCTCCCATAATATATCTGATACCTTCTGGGTCACCTAAAAACTCAGACCCTTTAGAGTCTATATTAGTGTGTTCCAAGACTCATAACCGTACAAAATGGTCAAAGGAACATTTGTGTGAAAATGATTCTTTGTGTGCCAAGGAGCAGTTTGATATCCCTGAAACCGCTCCACATTATCCCAAATGCACTCCATACTACTTTTCTCCCTTTAATTTCTGGGCCCAAATCATTGTTTATCTGCATTTCTTGGAACACCAGATCAATACACTGACCAATTAATGAAATAGTCTTCCAACAACCCATTATAGTCTGGATAACATTTTTCATTAATTTAATTTTTCCTTTATGAATAATTAGGTCAACTGCCTTTTGATAATTATGGATCTCACTGAACAAGTCCTATAGTATTTGAGAGTTTAGTGAAATTAGCATAGTATCACCAATAAACAGGAACATCTGGAATAGCTTACCATCTAGAGTAAAAGGACCTCAGATGACCTGTGACCTTCAATCTAGTTGCTACCATAGACCTCCTTCTGGGATGAGATAGAAATTTAGAATTCTTCTTTGCTTTGAACATTACTGTGTTCACAGCTTTGGAATAGTTCTATATTTTACTGTTTGCTTCTCCTGGTCTCCTGCCCTGGAAAGGGAAAATAACACTCCTTCTTCCGTTCTTGCCCTTTTGCCTTATCAGTACAAGGAACTGAAAGCTTCTCCTTTGGGTCATGGATACTATTGACTGAAAATCTCTTTATATTTTTCAGTTAATAATCAACAAATTACAATCTCATAATACCCCCTATATCCAAGTGATGCTGAACCACTGTAGGTCATTGTCCAACTCTCATTCCCCAAAGGAACTGAAAAATAGAATGAAAAAATGCCTGATTTCTGATTCTTATCCCTTCAACCTATCTATCCCAAAGTCTCAACTAAATACTACCCACTCCTTCTAATGTAACCTCTGGGATATTTTCTTTAGACAAAAAAAAAAAAAAAACTTGCTTAATCCAGTGACTTTTTCTCAATTGTCACCCTTCTTGACTTTTCTACAGTCTTTGACATTGTCAATCACTCTCTTCTCCTTGATGTTCTTGTTTTCTCTAGGTGTGGGGCATACCAATACTTTCCCTTCCTACATATGTGATAATTCCTCAGTCTCTTTGTCTGGATTCTCATTCAAGTCACAACCATTAACTGTCCTGGGCTGTCTTTTCTTCTTTCTGTATACTGTCTCATTTGGTGATCTTATTGGTTCTCATGGACTCAAATGTCATCTCTATGATTCTCAAATTTCCTTATCCAACTTTAACCACTCTGCTGAGAGGTTACATCTCAAGTCTAATCATCTTTCAGACATCTCAAACTGGGATCTAGTAGACATCTTAAACTCAACTCCTCATCTTTACCTCTAGACCCTCCTAATTTCCTAATGTCCCTGTTACTGTCTAGGGCACCACCAGCTTCCCAGGAAACCAGGATACAACCTCTGTGTCATCCTTGACTCCTATCTCTCAAGCCCCATATCCATTCTTTTGTCAAAGCTTATTGATTTTACCTTTTCAATATCTCTCAAATAAAACCCCTAGTTCTGATAGTACCACCTCAATGATATATATCATCATCTCCTCTTGCCTAGGTTATTTCAATAGCCCATTGGTGATTCTGCCAACCTCAAGCTTCTCCCCTCAAGTCCATTCTCCATGCAAAATATCAAAGTGATCTTCCTAAAGGACCATATTCTTCTCCACTCAATACATTTCAGTGGACTCATTACCTCTAGGATCAAGCACAACAACATCTATTTGACATTCAAAGTCCTTCATGACCTTCACATTAACTTTCTAGTATTCTTATAACTTATATTTTCCCCCTTGTCCTCTCTCTCTTTGATCCTGTGACACTAGTCTTTTTGCTCTTCCTGGAACAAGATATTCCACCCCTCAGGTTCTGATATTTTCTCTGGCAATTTCTATGCCTGAAATATTCTCCCTCCTCAACTCCACCTTCTAGATTCTGTAGTTTCTTTGAAGTCTCGGCTGGAGTCCTGCATTCTAGAACAAGTCTTTTCTGATTTCCCCCTTAATTCTAGTGCCCCTCCCATGTTGATTATGCCCATTTTTTCCTGTCTACAATTTATGTCTATATAATAGTCTACATTTTGCCTCCTCCATTAGATTTTGAGTTTCCTGAAAGCAGAGATTGTCTTTTGTGTTTCTTTGTATCTCTAGCACATAGCATAGTGCCTGGAACACAGTAAGTGCTTAATAAATGTTTGTTGACTGATTGGCTTACTGCAAAATTTCGGAAGTGACTCCATAGATATTATCTCATTTTATTCTCACAACAAAATCTGGTGAGGTAGAGATTATTGCTCCCATTTAACAGCTGGAAAAACTGAGGCACAAAATGTTTCAATGATTCTATCAACTGCTAGGATCAGAGATTAGAACATGGGTCACTTTATTGATAATATTAATCCATTCCATCATTAAATCAACCATGGTTGTTTTTATCAGAAACCCTAGAAAAGTATTGAGGGGAATTTTAAGATAGATTTAATTTCAATGTTAAGAAATTATTTATGTGGGAGACTTCCGGTCAATTTGACGGCTTAGAGAAAGCTAAAGTTCAGATCTCCAGAAACCCTTCCCTACCGATCTCAAACTATATGCTCCTAGGGCGCCGAAATTCAAAACGATCAACAGCATAGACCCTGGGAATCCTCCTCCTGGACCTGGACCTGGATCAAAAGGTAAGGCCCCCCTCAAAAGCCAGAACCAGAGATCACTCAGACCTAAGGGGTAGGAGCACAGAGTCCAAGGCTCCAGGAAGCCATGTCCCCTCCCCCCTCAGAGAGCAGGGTCGTCTGAAACAACAGTAACCCTCAGGGCCGGCAAGACAGCCTCACGGGCCAGATCCTTCTATCCAAGTCTCAGTGAAAGTCACTGCCCTCGGAGCTCCAGTAAGCCATGTCCCCTCCCCCCTCAGAGAGCAGGGTCGTCTGAAACAACAGTAACCCTCAGGGCCAGCAAGACAGCCTCACGGCCAGCTATTCTGAAGGCAACTTCCGGAAAGCAACCCGACCCAGTCGAGGGGGCACTCAAACAGCAGGTAAACAGAGAGAGCCGGGGGCAAGTGTAACCCCATGGCCAGATCCTTCCATTCCAGTTCCAGTGAAAGTCACTGCCTTAAGGCATACTCAGTTCAACTCAGGGAAAGCTCATAGAACGGACAATCTGCCCAGGACTAAAACCTCTGAACACCAGAGATAAGAAAAGCTAATCCTCCCCATTCAGAGATGGCAAACTCCACAGAAACACAGAAGCCCCAAAATCCCAAGAAAAATAAGAAGAAAGGGGTGACTTTGGACACATTCTATGGAGCCAAAATACAAAATACATAGGAGATAGAAGACGATACACAAGAAAATGCTCCAAAACCTTCCAAAGGAAATGGAAACTCTCCACAAACCCATTTGTGGATTTGAATCAGAAATGACCAAAAAGATGGAAGCCTTCTGGGAGGAAAAGTGGGAAATAATGCAAAAGAAATTTACGCATCTACAAAACCAGTGTGACCAAACTGAAAAGGAAAACCAGACTTTAAAGGTCAGAATCAGGCAACTGGAAGACAATGATCGTGTAAAAGAGCAAGAATTAATAAAGCAAAGCCAAAATACCAAGAAATTAGAAGAGAACATAAAATATCTCACCGACAAGGTGACAGATCTGGAAAACAGAGGGAGAAGAGATCATTTAAGAATAATTGGACTTCCAGAAAAGCCAGAAATAAACACCAAACTCGACATCGTGATACAAGATATAATCAAAGAAAATTGCCCAGAGATTCTAGAACAAGGGGGTAATACAGCCACTGACAGAGCTCACAGAACACTTTTTACACTAAGCCCCCAAAAGACAACTCCCAGGAATGTAATTGCCAAATTCCAAAGTTCTCAAACAAAAGAAAAAATCCTACAGGAAGCCAAAAAGACAATTTAGATATAAAGGAATGCCAATCAGGGTCACACAAGACCTTGCAAGTTCTACTCTGAATGATTGTAAGGCAAGGAACATGATCTTCAGAAAGGCAAGAGAGCTGGGTCTTCAACCAAGAATCAGCTACCCAGCAAAACTGACTATATACTTCCAAGGGAAAGTATGGGCATTCAACAAAATAGATGATTTCCAACTTTTTGCAAAGAAAAGACCAGAGCTCTGTGGAAAGTTTGATACCAAAAAACAAAGAGCAAGGAATACCTGAAAAGGTAAATATTAAGGAAAGGGGAAAGGAGAAAAACGTTACCTTTTTCTTTTATTCAAACTCTTCTATAAGGACTACATTTCTATCAATCTATGTATACTAACATGTGGGAAAATGTAATGTATAAATAGGGGGTAAAGAAAGACCAAATAGAATAATCTTTCTCACACAAAGATTCACATGGGAATGGGAGGGGAAGAAAACTCCTATAAGAAGGAGAGGAAGAGAGGGTTTTTACTTAAACCTTAATCTCAGGGAAATCAACTCTGAGAGGGAAAAACATCCAGATCCATTGGGATCTTGAATTCTATCTTACCCAACAAGGGTAGGGAGAAGGGAAAACCAAGGGGGTGGGGAGAGGGAAAACAAAAAGGGAGGGAAAAAAGGGGGGAGATGGAGGGAACAAAAATGGAGGGATTAAAAAGGGAAACATCAAGTGAGGGGACAAGGGGGACTGATTCAAAGTAAATCACTGGACTAAAAGGTAGAGCCAAAGAAGAAAAGGTTAGAATTAGGGAAGGCTATCAAAATGCCAGGGAGTCCACAAATGACAATCATAACTTTGAAGGTGAATGGGATGAACTCACCCATAAAACGTAGACGAATAACAGAATGGATTAGAATCCAAAACCCTACCATATGTTGTCTTCAAGAAACACACATGAGGCGGGTTGACACCCACAAGGTCAGAATTAAAGGATGGAGTAAGACCTTCTGGGCCTCAAATGATAGAAAGAAGGCAGGAGTGGTAATCATGATATCTGATAAAGCCAAAGCAAAATAGACCTGATCAAAAGGGATAGGGAAGGTAATTATATTTTGTTAAAAGGGACTCTAGACAATGAGGAAATATCATTAATCAACATGTATGCACCAAATAATATAGCACCCAAATTTCTAATGGAGAAACTAGGAGAATTGAAGGAAGAAATAGACAGTAAAACCATATTAGTGGGAGACTTAAACCAACCATTATCAAATTTAGATAAATCAAATCAAAAAATAAATAAGAAAGAGGTAAAAGAAGTGAATGAAATCTTAGAAAAATTAGAATTAATAGACATATGGAGAAAAATAAATAGGGATAAAAAGGAATACACCTTCTTCTCAGCACCACATGGCACATTCACAAAAACTGACCATACATTAGGTCACAGAAACATAGCACACAAATGCAGAAAAGCAGAAATAATGAATGCAGCCTTCTCAGATCACAAGGCAATAAAAATAATGATCAGTAATGGTACATGGAAAACCAAATCAAAAACTAATTGGAAATTAAACAATATGATACTCCAAAATAATGTAGTTAAAGAAGAAATCATAGAAATAATTAATAAGTTCATCGAGGAAAAAGACAATGACGAGACATCCTTTCAAACCTTTTGGGATGCCGCCAAAGCTGTAATCAGAGGTAAATTCATATCCCTGAATGCTTATATTAACAAACTAGGGAGAGCAGAGATCAATCAATTGGAAATGCAAATGAAAAAACTCGAAAGCAATCAAATTAAAAACCCCCAGCAGAAAACCAAACTAGAAATCCTAAAAATTAAGGGAGAAATTAATAAAATCGAAAGTGATAGAACTATTGATTTAATAAATAAGACAAGAAGCTGGTACTTTGAAAAAACAAACAAAATAGACAAAGTACTGGTCAATCTAATTAAAAAAAGGAAGGAAGAAAAGCAAATTAACAGCATCAAAGATGAAAAGGGGGGCAGCACCTCCAATGAAGAGGAAATTAAGGCAATCATTAGAAATTACTTTGCCCAATTATATGGCAATAAATACACCAATTTAGGTGACATGGATGAATATATACAAAAATACAAACTGCCTAGACTAACAGAAGAAGAAATAGAATTCTTAAATAATCCCATATCAGAAAATGAAATCCAACAAGCCATCAAAGAACTTCCTAAGAAAAAATCCCCAGGGCCTGATGGATTCACCAGTGAATTCTATCAAACATTCAGAGAACAGTTAATCCCAATACTATACAAACTATTTGACATAATAAGCAAAGAGGGAGTTCTACCAAACTCATTTTTCGACACAAATATGGTACTGATTCCAAAACCAGGCAGGTCAAAAACAGAGAAAGAAAACTATAGACCAATCTCCCTAATGAATATAAATGCAAAAATCTTAAATAGGATACTAGCAAAAAGACTCCAGCAAGTGATCAGAAGGATCATCCACCATGATCAAGTAGGATTTATACCAGGGATGCAGGGATGGTTCAATATTAGGAAAACCATCCACATAATTGACCACATCAACAAGCAAACAAACAAGAACCCCACATGATTATCTCAATAGACGCAGAAAAAGCCTTTGATAAAATACAACTCCCATTCCTATTAAAAACACTAGAAAGCATAGGAATAGAAGGGTCATTCCTAAAAATAATAAACAGTATATATCTAAAACCATCAGCTAATATCATCTGCAATGGGGATAAACTATATGCATTTCCAATAAGATCAGGAGTGAAACAAGGATGCCCATTATCACCTCTACTATTTGACATTGTACTAGAAACACTAGCAGTAGCAATTAGAGAAGAAAAAGAAATTGAAGGAATCAAAATAGGCAAGGAGGAGACCAAGTTATCACTCTTTGCAGATGACATGATGGTCTACTTAAAGAATCCTAGAGATTCAACCAAAAAGCTAATTGAAATAATCAACAACTTTAGCAAAGTTGCAGGATACAAAATAAACCCACATAAGTCATCAGCATTTCTATATATCTCCAACACAACTCAGCAGCAAGAACTAGAAAGAGAAATCCCATTCAAAATCACCTTAGACAAAATAAAATACCTAGGAATCTATCTCCCGAGACAAACACAGGAACTATATGAACACAACTACAAAACACTCTCCACAGAACTAAAACTAGACTTGAGCAATTGGAAAAACATTAACTGCTCATGGATAGGACGAGCCAATATAATGAAAATTACCATCCTACCCAAACTTATTTATCTATTTAGTACCATATCCATTGAACTCCCAAAATATTTCTTTACTGATTTAGAAAAAAAATAACAAAATTCATCTGGAATAACAAAAGATCAAGGATATCCAGGGAAATAATGAAAAAAAAAACACATATGATGGGGGCCTTGCAGTCCCAGACCTTAAACTATATTACAAAGCAGCAGTCATCAAAACAGTTTGGTACTGGTAAAGAGACAGAATGGAAGATCAGTGGAATAGACTGGGGGCAAGCCACCTCAGCAAGACAGTATACAATAAACCCAAAGATCCCAGCTTTTGGGACAAAAATCCACTATTCGATAAAAACTGCTGGAAAAATTGGAAGACAGTGTGGGAGAGATTAGATTTGGATCAACCCCTCACACCCTACACCAAGATAAATTCAAAATGGGTGAATGACTTAAACATAAAGAAGGAAACCATAAGTAAATTGGGTAAACACAGAATAGTATACATGTCAGACCTTTGGGAGGGCAAAGACTTTAAAACCAAGCAAGACATAGAAAGAATCACAAAATGTAAAATAAATAATTTTGACTACATCAAATTAAAAAGATTTAGTACAAACAAAACCAATGTAACTAAAATCAGAAGGAAAACAACAAATTGGGAAAAAATCTTCATAGAAACCTCTGACAAAGGTTTAATTACTCAAATTTATAAAGAGCTAAATCAATTGTACAAAAAATCAAGCCATTCTCCAATTAATAAATGGGCAAGGGACATGGATAGGCAGTTCTCAGATAAAGAAATCAAAATATTAATAAGCACATGAAGAAGTGTTCTAAATCTCTTATAATCAGAGAGATGCAAATCAAAACAACTCTGAGGTATCACCTCACACCAAGCTGACTGGCTAGCATGATAACCAAGGAAAGAATGAATGAATAATGTAGGATGTGGCATAGCTGAGACATTAATTCATTGCTGGTGGAGTTGTGAACTGATGCAACCATTCTGGAGGGCAATTTGGAACTATGCCCAAAGGGCGACGAAAGAATATCTACCCTTTGATCCAGCCATAGCACTGCTGGGTCTGTACCCCAAAGAGATAATGGACAAAAAGACTTGTACAAAAATATTCATAGCTGTGCTCTTTGTGGTGGTCAAAAACTGGAAAACGAGAGGATGCCCATTAATTGGGGAATGGCTGAACAAATTGTGGTATATGTTGGTGATGGAATACTACTGTGCTAAAAGGAATAATAAAGTGGAGGAATTCCATGGAGACTGGAACGACCTCCAGGAAGTGATGCAGAGCGAGAGGAGCAGAACCAGAAGAACATTGTACACAGAGACAAACACACTGTGGTATAATCGAATGTAATGGACTTCTCCATTAGGGGCGGTGTAATGTCCCTGAACAATCTGCAGGGATCTAGGAGAAAAAACACTATTCATAAGCAGAGGATAAACTGTGGTAGTAGAAACACCGAGGAAAAGCAACTGCCTGACTACAGCGGTTGAGGGGACATGACAGAGGAGAGACTCTAAAGGAAACCCTAATGCAAATATTAACAACATGGAAATGGGTTCGAATCAAGAACACATGTAATACCCAGTGGAATCACGCGTCGGCTATGGGGGGTGGGGGGGAGGAAAAGAAAATGATCTTTGTCTTTAATGAATAATGCATGGAAATGATCAAATAAAATATTATAAAATTTAAAAAAAAGATTAAAAAAGTTATAGTTCTGGGCTATAAAAATACCTAGGGTGGGAAATGCTAGCTTGAAGATTTCACATTGTAGCTTAGAGGCATGGGAAGCCATTTAGGGCAAAGATAATAATCATGTAATATTAAATTGTGTATACTTATGATCAGGTCATCATGTTGTTTTCAATGTAATTTCACAACCTAAAAAGAGGCTGTAAAGTGGGTGGAATCCCACTGTTTGGAGATTTAGGCTTGCAAAGACCATTCACGTTGTTTTTCCCATAAAGGTTATAAGTTCACAGAAAGAAGAGTCTCTAATTCAAGTCCTAAATGGAGCCACTAAAAATGCCTAAGAATGGGCCTGAGTTCATGTGTGTTCAGAAAATGAGTTCTATTAAGAGAGGGGGAAATCACATGAAATGGAAGAAGCCTTTATCATTAAATACTGGTGGGTTACCACGATAAAAACTAACTTCATACTGCTAAAAAAAAAGGTTTCTCAAGTGTCTCAATGAGTGTGGTGGCAGTTTTCATGCTTGGGGCAACACTAAATTGCTCTAGAAACCTGAAGAGAAAGACTGATTTTTACTTCTAATGCAGTGGAAGAAAAACCTTCAGTTTCTGGATACACTTTAAGGCATGAGAAGAGGTTGTTATAGGGTAGAAATGTAAGTCTGTGAAATCAATCTACTTATCCTCTGGCACTAGCATTTTGAAACATTAATACTGAGTGAGCTTTGTCTCTTGAACTTCCAAAAATGAGTTAAACCGTCATTGTAGTGCATCAGCTGCCCACCACAGTGGGAGAAGAGATAGCACAGAAAAATACTATGGCAATCATTTTATTAATAAATCAAAAAGCATTTATTAAATACTGACTGTGTGCCAAGCACTATAAACATTGAGAAAGCAAAGAAAGATAAATGGAGTTCTGTAGACAAGTTTCTGTAATATAAACAATGAGTTATAGCTTTTACAGTCAATGGGTATATGAGCTCTGCAAAGCATGCAATGAATAAATGGCCAAAATCACAAGTAGTGAAATGTTAATGGTGAATATTAAAGAGTGTAATGTCAACTATTGACATATAAACATGATGCTAATCAGGACTACTGCTGACAGTAACAAGTCTATCAAATAATGTCATGGAACCTAAAGAAGCTAAAAATGGCCCTATGTCTTTGCCGTGCATGTTCTTTACAAGTCACTCAAATCAATGGATTTTGTTCTGTAAATTTATAGAAGATTTTCTAGTACTGGTATAGTAGCCAGAGAGCTGGCCTTGGATTCAGAAATAGCTGAGGTCAAATCCTCCCTCTGGCATATATTGACTATGTAGTGCAGAGAAAGTCATTGAACCTCTCCTTACTCTAAGCAAAATTCCAAAACTAAATGACAGTGATTATGTCATATAAATGACATCATTAAAGAGAGATTCCTCATCAGAATGTTCTCTAAATTAATGAAATCACTGGTTTAAGACTTTATGGGCCTCTCTTGGAACAAAATCTTTAGACTTCAGTTTATACTCTTATAAAATAAGGTGGTTGGTCTTAGGTACCTTGCAGTGCTGATATTTTATGATTTTAGGTTACACAATTCTGGAAATGCATAGACTTATAGATTAATAGATGTACAGAAAGGGCCAGAGGGATCATCTGGCTCAACTCCTTTGTTTTAAATGTGGACAAATTTGCTTGATTTGTTCTTCTAACACCTTGTTAGCAGAAGCATCAAGATCTCTTGATTCTTAGGCCAGGACTATCTCCATTACACCATACTGCCTTCCAACAACAAATAGACACGTGGTCAAAAGAGAGAAGAGATCAAGAAAAAACATCGGCTGGAGAATGATATAGTAATGATGGGCTATGATTTCTGTTGGTGCCTTCTTTCTCTGCCAAAAGCAAAGCAACTGATAGTTTGTGATGATGTACTTTAATGACCACAAAGGGAATTGTAATTCTGAACCAGTTCTGACCAGAATCAGTACTATTTACTGAAAAAGAAATGGCAAAAACCTTGGTTGCAAGGGGTCACTCCAAAATCATGTATATCATTAATTAAAATTAAAAAAAAAGATCTACAAAACTTAACAAACATCCTATGGGAGAAAGTGGTAAGATCAAGTGGCTTTATAGGGAAGTCAACATAAAAAGAATATGAAATGCTCAATAATGAATTTCTAAAGATGAAGAAGGAAATATACATTTTTACATGGTCAATGTGGGGATTTGTTTTGCATAGCTCTGCATACTTGTTATATGAGTTTCTTTTCTTTTTAAAAGAGAGGACTAGGAAAGAATAAATGATTAATAGAATTATTATAATAATTACAATATAATATATTATATATAATATATATTTATATTCATATATATTTATGTATATAAATATATATTTATGTTTATATTTATATATTTATAATTATATATAATATAATATATTCTATTAATTATAAAGTAATTAATAGAATATGATATAGTAAAGTTTTTTAAAGATTAAAGCAGAAAAGATTCTGATGAGAAAAAATAGACGAATGAAGAACTTATTGCCCAGCTCAGATTCATAAAAGCATTATGATTGTGAAAAATTAGCTTAGTCCTACAAGAACTCTGCCAAGAGTACACAAATCCAGAATAAGAAGTGAATACTCAAATGTGTAATGCTAGTTAAGTTGGGGGCAAAAAGAGGATCAAGATAGGGCTAAAATCCTTATGTGGAGTATGTGGAATAATCATCACAAATGATGGCAAGAAGGCTAGGCCACTTAATTATTATTTTATTTCTGTTTTCCTAACTAAAGTACATAATCTCTGGACTAAAGAGGATAGAAAGAAAATGCTTAGGCAGTAAAGAAACCCACGCTCTATGGACTATGACAGATAGCATCTAGTTGCCCTCAATGAGTTCAAATTACCAAGCCCAGACAACTTATATCTTAGGAAACTGAAAGAAGAAAGGTGATGATTAATGAGCTCTTGTCAATGACCTTTGAAATATAATGGAAGCAGGAAAGATGCTGCCAGACTGGAAAAGAACAAAAATCCCTATATTTTTAAAGATAATTAAAATGAGTCTTCAAACAATAGACAAGTGGGCTTGACTTTTTATTGGATAGAATTCTAGTACATGCTATTAAAGAGATGGTTTCTGAGCTCTTAGAAAGGGAAACAATGATTACTGAATGAGAGTACTAAGAGCAGATCTTTGTGAAACTAATTTCATTTCCTTTTTTCATAGGGTATCTAGACTAGTTAACCAGGGGATTTTTGTAGATATAGTATATTTAGACTTAAGAAAAGTGTTTGACAGTCTCACACAATGCTTATGAAATTATATGGGAAAGATGATAATAAAGGCAAATGAATTTGGAACAGGTTGAAAAATCAGACTCCCAAAGTAGTTAATATAAATGCTAGAATTCCCTGAACATTTATCCTTAGCCCTGTATTGTACAATATTTTTATCAAAGATGAATTAAAGTCTAAGTGGAATGCTTATCAAATTTGATGTTGGGCTAAAATTTTGAGGAATAGTTAATACAATAAATGATAGTCTGGGTCTAAAAGGATCTTAATAGTCTAGAATAATGTTCTGAACTGTATGTTGTTCAATCATATAGAATTTAAGATAAAGATTTATATTCAGATTTTTAATTCACAAAGGGAAAGGTATAGCTAAACAAAATTCTTGTAAAAATAATTTGGTCATTATACTCAGGAAAATATGTCTTGTATGATAACATGTAAAACATATCATATTACTTGCTATTTTGGGGATGGGGTAGGGTAGAAGGGAGGGAGAGAAAATGAATTGGAAAATGTTAGAAAATGGTTACTAAAAATTGTATCAATTGTAAAAATTTTTAATTAAAAAAGTAAAACCTAGGAAAAATATCCTAGCAATCAGATAAATCAAAATATGAAATGAGATGCCATGGGAGATATTGGACTTCTCTTTCATTGGATATCTTCCAGAGGTACCTTGATAGCCATTTCTTTCTAACAGTGTAGAGGGAATTATTTTTTAATTGATAGGTGGGAGTAGATTAATTCTTAGGTCTCTTAGATTCCTGAGACTGTGATTCTGTGAATAAATATTTGTTATACAATAGTGAAAACAAAAGAATATGGTGATTTTAGTGGAACAAATTCTCAATACAAATTAATAGCTTGATAGGGCAGCAAAAAAGACTTAAAACTCTCCTGCACTATACTGAAAATAATAGTATTCCCTGCACTTAACATAGTTCTTTGTAAGTGCTTAATAAATGCTTTTTCATTCTTCCATTCATTCATCTTATTCTGCTTTTGTTAGGCTACATATGGAATCCTGTGTTCAGGTTGAGATCTTACATTTTAGAAATGACCTTTGCAGGAGAGGGTTCCCTGGATGATGAGAGCATTGGGGAGTGTGTCATATAACTGAAGAAACATGACAAGTATGAAAGAGAAGGAACAGAGGAATTATAGTAGCTGTCTTTAAATGTTTGAAGGATTGAACTGCTTTGGAAGATTAGGGTTCATTTACCCTTCTCCAAAAGGAAAAAGGAGGAGAAATAGATTAAATGAGTTGCTTCCAAAGATGTGGATTCCCTCTCATTGGAGGTCTTTAAACAAAGGCTGCCCAACTAAATAATTATAAATAATGTAGAAGGAATTCTTGGCCAGGGACAGATTAGTCTAAATAGTCCTTGAAATCACTCCAAATTGTCAAATTTTTAGATTTTGTGATGGGGCTATTGGTCTAATGCTTTGGAATAATGCATCGATTTGATTTGGGCAAACTCTACCAAGACAAAGTGCCCAGCAGAGAACACATATAGAGAAAATCAAACTGGTACAATCCCTTCATCAGTGCATAGGTCATATATACTGTATTGGGCCAAGGGAAAGTGGGCCACCAGAGGTGGCAGTGACTTAAAACATTCCAGAAAAGGAAGAATCTTCCAAAATGTAATGGGGCTTGCATTTTCTTGGATTGTATAAATTCTGTCCTCAATCCAATATCTTGTTAGCCTGAATATTTTTAAGAATGTTGAGAGTTTTTTTTAGAGACAGGCATTTTGGGACGGGTACAAATCAAATTCTGATGTTTCAGGAAAATCCTGGACAGAGGCAAAAAGAGCAATAGAAATGATTATTGAAAGACTACTAAGTTGAACCCAATAATTTATAGCTAGATGGTACCATGAATGTGCAATAGTGAAATTGATAATCAGTGCTTGCCCTGGAGTCAAGAAGATCAGAATTCAAATTTAGCTATTTAACTTTATGTGTGACCCTGGGCAAGTCACAAAACTGTTTTTTCCTCCGTTTCCTCATTTTAAAAATGGAGATAATAAATAGCAACTATTTCTCAGGGTTGTTATGAGATCAAATATTATGCTATTTATGAAGCACTTAACACAATGTCTGGCATTTTATCGGTACTATATAAAGTTACCTACTATTATAATTATTATTAAAGAGACAGGGTCCAATTGATACATGTGTGTATGCATATATTTATAAATATGCATGTATACATATATAAATATCTGTGTATATGCATACCCATACATTCATATATGTTATGAGACAAAATAAAAGAATAGAGAAGCAAATATACAAATATTTTAAGTCCTAACTCTTAGGGGTGGGTTCAGTATTTGAAAGATGATGAGTACTGTTTCAAATCTCTTTGCTAGTAGCAAGCTGTAGTAGGAAGAACAGTAGACTTGGAACCAGTTGAGAAATGAGTTTGAATCCTGCCTCTAATACTTCTTAGTTATGTCACCTTGGCCAAATCACTGAGCCTCAGATTTTACATGTGTAAAACTTGCAGAGTTGTGAGATTTAAATGAATAATGAAGCTAAAGCACTTTGCAAATCTTAAATAACTGTATAAATGTCAGTTATTTCTATTAGCAGTGGTATGCCTATAGAATAAAGTCTAGAGTTCCAAATCTACTGAATTATTGCAGAATGCTCTTACTGGGCTTGACCATATGAGTCCCCTTTAAAAAAAATTAAATGTTTCCCTGACTCCCTATTGTCCACAGAATAAAAACCTTCTTAACTTGGAATTTAAGACACGAATATAATGATTCCACTTTATTTCACAGTACTCTCCTTCACACATGCTGCACTCTAGCCAAACTCATCTACTGTTTTCTGTTTTCATCCTGTCCCTTCCCCTCTGAGTCTTTGGCACTTCCAAACTTGGAGTGGATTATTACGCTGTATCTCTGTCTATCAACATTTCCCCTCCTTTGAGATCCAGTTTAGATGTCAATTCCTTCATGATACCTTCTCTGATCTCCCTAATTAATTAGAAGCAACCTCCACCTCACACCAGGCTTTCAGGCCATTCCCATTAGCCTCTCCTTTGTATTTAATCATTTTCTAACTTGTATTACAGTTATTTATTTATATATCTCACTGCCTTACTGGACTGTTCCTTCTTGTTAGAGATTGGGTTTTCATTTCTGCATCCCCAGTACCTAGCAATGACAGCCAGTCAACAGTTAATCAACTAATATTTATTTAGCCCTTACTATTCTACATGCTAGGAATACAAAGGCAGTTCCTACTTTCAAGGAGTGCCTAGTCTAATGGGGAAAATTAATATGCAATGATGTACAAATAAAATTAAAACAGGTTAAAATAAAAGCAAATTTCAAGGGTAGTCATATAGACATCAAAAGGGATCAGGAAAGGTGCAGTGACATGCAAATAGTAAGACTTAAATAATCAAATTAAATTTTCTTAAACAAGTAGATTCTGGCTTAGAAATTAATGTCAAAAGGCTGGAGGGGTTGTCAAAATTTGCAAATTATGAGACAAATTTAACTGCTTCCCCAACTGCTTCCTCAGATGCTAACACCTACTTCTAAATTGCCAAGTGCAGGAAGTGGGTTTTGCCATTTTAGACTTATCATGAAGGCAAGTTGTTTTTCTTTTTTTTCTCCACAATGCTGTTTTTTTGACAAATAGTTCTAGGAATGACCATTTGAGGGAAGGCTTCCACAGTTTTCACATCAGTGGCAAAGCATAAATTAAGCTCTGGGTTTCTGGACTGATGCCATTTTTAGACAGGTGGTCCTCTACCACTTGGAACAGCCTGCTCATTTATATTCAAGTCCTACATTTCTAAGTGCTGAGAAGTTCCAGTGATAGATGACATAAAATGCATGACTAGAGATTCCAGATATTAGCCTAATTCAAGTATCCATATGTTTGGAGAGGAGGGAAAGTTGAGGGATTTACTCTTTAGCATTCCTAGCTTTAAGGATTGGAGGAATTTGAACTGGTTGTTTATCTAGTGTTTTCAGATAACTCTTTGATTTAATTTCCTCAAGCTTCAGTGTAGAAATTGCCAATTTCAACAGGAAGTAATGAAACTGAAAGACAAAAAACTATTCTGTGAAGTGGGCAGAACAGAATAACATTGGCTCTAGTAAGTCATGTGCTTGACACAAATTTTAAACCTTGATCAAGTCATTGTACACTGAACAATTTGAAATTTCGTGTCAAATATTGGATTTCTACTTTTCTTAGTCTATCAACTAGTTTATGTTGTCTTAGATATAGAAAGTATAAAACCTTGTCCAGTGTTTTCTATGAGACTAAATTTATACAGTCACAATGGAATGCAGGTGTTTGTCCTAAGGAAGTCAAAGACACAAAGAAAGGTACAATCAACATATGCCCAAATAGTCATAGCATATTTGTGCTAGGCAAGATCTAGGTACAAAATGGTTGTCTAGTGAAGCAACTACTCTCGGGTTCATGGCACTACATTCTAAAAAAATAATTCACAAAACCTTCTACCAGAGTTCTTACCTTTGTCAATTAGCTAGTAGATAATTAGCTCAAAGGGAAGGCATTTTGCTGAGATGGAGTTGTAGAAACCACAGTCACAAAAAATTCTGCCCATAAACCTAAGATACATTTCTCCATGATAACACAGAATATCCAAGGAGAGAGCAAATAAATGGAGTACAATTATGGAGAGGCTTGATCCCAATGTCTCTACAAGGAAGATAGCTCATTTGGGCTCCCTACAGCTCAAATCCCAACTGGCAGGGCTCTCTGCTGATTCTAGAGTAGGCTTTTTTTTTCTGCCACCAGAAAAGATGACAGGAGAGAAGGAGGAGTTGGCATTCCTCAAAGCTGTTTCAATGGAGTTACTGCCTAGAAAAACTATAAAGGATCACAAGCATTGGAAACAATAGCTAGTGTCCATTTAGTTCCATCAGGAAAACATATTCATACTTTGTAAAGGAGTGACAAAGTGAATGCCCTTCTTTGATAAGATATTATCACCTTGATGTCTCTTGTTACTTGCCATTTTTCTGTGATTATGTCAACTGTCTTGGGAAAGAAATCAGTTGATTGGAGGTGTCCTAATCCCCTCTTCCTTCCCCGGTACATTAGGAAATCAGAGGAACATAGAAAAGTTTGTAAAAATAGGTCTAGAGTGATTAAGTAAAATGATGAGAACAAAACAAAATGACTACAATTATCATAGTCATATATTTGAAATCAGAATGCACATTATCTTATCCATCCTCTGCATTTTTTTATAAATGAGAATATTACAGATGATATAAATATGTGCTTACACATAGATACATAGAACAGATATAGATGTATATCCACATCTAAAATATATGCATTTCAATTAAATATGTACATTAAACATGTGTACCCATACATGTATATGCATAGCCACATATTGACTTAGAAAATTGCTAATTAGCACTATCTATATTGTATTTATTTTGTAAAACATTCATCAATTATATTTTAATATGGTTCAGGCTGCACTCAGTAGTTTTGCCAACAATTTGAAGCGAGATAAATTTGATCCTTCTGCTTTAGAAGATTTACAGTAAGAGTAAAGTATAGTGGGGCCATCACTTCCCTATTCTTGGAACCTATTCCTCTTTTAATGCAGACTGAGATCACATTAGTTTTTTGGCCATTTACATCATCCTGTTGGCAATATGTTGAACTTACAGTACCCCCAAAGCCCTGATTCTTATTCAGAACAATTCCTGTCTAACTGTGCTTCCACCATCTTGTACTTTTGAAGTTAATTTTATTTGTACTTTACTTTTATCCTTAATGAATTTCAGCTTATTTGATTCAGCCTATCAAGAGTTTTTTAGTTCTTGACTGACCTGCACTGCCCATATCCAAACAATAGCTATTCTATCTTTATAATGACTCTCCAACATATTTGTTGGTCTCGCACCACATAGCTGCTATGCTAGTTCAGATCACCATCGTGTTTCCCTGCCTGAACTCTTTTGAAATACTCCTAATTGGCTGTCTTCATTTATATATTTCTGTATTCCAACCTACTCTTTGCTGTGCTGCCAGAGTGGTATTCTTAATGAAGAAGTTGAACACTGTAACTCCTCCACTCATAAAGTTCTGGTGGTTCCCTATTATTTCTAGGATAAAATACAAGCTTCTTGATTTAGCATCTAAAGTCATTCACAATATGTCTTCAGCTGCTCTAACAATGTTATTGGGATTATAATATAATTGAAATTATGCATTATTCCCCTTCATGCACTTTATGATTCCTCTAAACTGTTCACACACTGTAAAGTATTCCAGTCTTTGTTCAGGCTCTCCTCCCAGCCTAGAATATGTAACCTCTTCATCTCTTCTTAGAGATCAGTTTCCTCAGAAGAAGTTGTGGTACGATTGTAATGGAATACTGTTGTTCCATAAGAGATGATGAACAAGAAGACCACAAAAAACCTGCAAAAACTTATTTGAAGTGATTAGAAAGTAAAGTGAGAGAGCAGAATAAAAAGAACGCTGTACACAATGATGGTAATAACGTTCGATGATCAACAGTGAATGACTTAATTATTCTCAGCAATACGAAGATTCATCCAGGGTAACTCCAAGGGACTCATGACAAAAAAGACTACCCATTGCCAAAGAATGAACTGATGGAGTCTAAATACAGGCTGAAGTATGCCATATTTCACTTTATTGTTTCCATGAATTTTTCTCTAGTAGAAGCTATATGCATCTTTTTTCACAACATGATGAACATGGAATTATGTATTGTGTGATAGCACATATACAACCTATATCATATTACCTGTTATCTTGGAGAGGAGGGAAGGGTGAGAGTGAGGGAGAGAACATGGATTGTAAAATGTCAGAAAATGGTTATTAAAATTCAATCTACATGTAATCTGGGAAAAATTAAAACATGCATTATCAAAAAAATGTTTTTAAATAGAGTTGTTTCCTTTAAAGCTCCACTCAAGTATCTCATACAGCCCCCCCCCACTAGCTGCTAATGTTTCCTACACTCCAAATTACCTTATGTTTACTTTTTATATATTTTTGCCTTTATCCATATACTTGCTTTTCCTAGTAGTACATGTGTGAGGCAAAATCTCTTTTGTTTTTATTTCCCTAGTACTTAATAAATACTTATTAATTAGTTAACTAGTTATGTTATACCAAGTACTTAATGGTTCCCTAGCCAGTTCTTTGCTTAGACTATCCCTTCTTCTACCTTTGAACTCTAATTATCATAATTCTATTCATTTCTCAAGTCCCAGCTCCAATAAACCATTACCATGAACCTTTGTATGAAAGCTATATACTTAAATAGTTAAGAACTCTTTTCCCTCTGTGTATACAAAACACTTTAAACTTTTTTATCCAGACCCACAATTTGATTAGTGTAGGATAGCAGTTCTCAAAAATTGTGGTCTACCCAGAAAACCTTTCAAGGGATCTGCAAGAGCAAAAGTATTTTCATAATTATCCCAAGATGTTATTTGCCTATTAAAATTTTCCTTTCTTTTTTAGCTACATATCTGTGAGTAGCCAGATTTTTTTATACACATCAGACAAAACAACATATCACAATAGATTAAATACAGAAACAGAGATGAGAATTCATCTGCCTTCTATTAAGCCAAATAGTAAAGGGATGTGTAAAACTATACAAAACAATGGCACTCTTCTCACTAATATTTTCATGTCAGAAAATATATTTATTCTTAATTTAAGATGCCATTCATATTGACATAATAGATTTTGTTATTTCAAATTAATGTTTGAATTTTATGAATTTTAATTTCTAATATGATCAATATTGATAGAGATAACCCACATAAACAAACATCCTTTGGGCTGTCAGAAAAGAGTAAAATATACTCTTTATTAATATACTCAAGAATCAAATTATATTAACTCATCAGATACCTCCACTTCTCCAGGGAAAAACATAGAAAAGTGACATCATGTCCCAGAATCACTTCTTTCCTACAAACTATAGACTCAAATTATGGTGTTCAGGATCCAGACCCAAATGGTTCAGTTCTCTGAATCACATGTACTGACACATCTGGCATAGAAGTACCTGGTTTGCAAAGTTTTTTATTGCTCTTGAAGACTCCACCATGTTAATGCAATACAATTATAAATTTAAGAAATGCTATTCATATATATGAGAAATTAGGTGACATCAAAAGTTCTAAAACTTAACTACAGTTGATCTTAATGGACAATTGACTATATATAGAGAGGAATGAATTGTCAAGTGATGAGACAACTTTCTACCAATTTGACTCCCACTCCTCTTCCTACACAAATTACCTCATCATTTATACTATCTCTGACCTCAAGTGCTTTGATAGTGCCCTCTCTGCCATGTCCATATATAGAGAAAAGTGGATTTCCATCTTGACATCTATGTGGAGGGGCATGTCAGTAAATGCACTGAACAGTATTAAATCAGCTTTAGAAATTGTGAGAAACAGCCATGACATGGTAGCTAGAGAGCTGGCTTGGAAATTGGGAAAATTTTGGTTCGAGTTCTACTTCTGATACATGATGTTTCTCTAACCTTAGCAAGTTACTTAACTTTTTAGTGCCAAGATATTTTTTTTAAAAATGAAAGTTACAAAGAAGAAGTCAGCGTATATTGGGAGAAGTTCTTTACCTAGAGCTCCTTACCCTGATTAAATCAATAGTCTGGTGAAAAAAAAAGTTATATGAACTTCCAATTTGCTTTCATGGAAGTAATTTGCAAATTGAGAGTTCCTGGCCCCTGTAAAATCACAAGTGAAAGCAGGAGGAGAATAAGGTAGTGATTTGTCTGAGTTCCTAGTCATCATATATTCCTTTCTACAATTTGGCTGACTATTAACTAGGAACAGCTTTATTCATGGGAGTTATGTCAAATCAGCTTTCAGACTAGGAGATTTTAGTCTAATGACTCCCTTTCAAGTGAGTCCTTAGAGCAATGTTTGGGTACCACACAGAGTGCTGCCCTTACCACGATCCTTCTTGTCATTGATAATTTTTCATTCTCTAAATCACAACAAAAACAAATTTTAAACTAGTTTTATTTATATAGTCAGGCTCTCATAGGATATGGCATGGCATTGAATAAATCATAAAATCAACGAAATGAAAGCAGTAGGTCATAAAAATACACATAAACCTTTCTCTTGAATATTTTTAAAGTTTCTAATAAGAAAATAGTCTATGCTGTAACAGTAGAAAGAGTACTTGCTCTGAAATGAGGGGACCTGGGTTCAAATGCCTTTTCTAATACTGAATACCTATTTGACCCATGTGACTTTCATCTCCACCAGCTTCAATTTTCTCATCTCTTTTTATGGTGCAATAGTATTCCATCATACTCATATGCTACAACTTGTTTAGCCATTGCCCAGTTAAGGGTCAACTCTTCCCTTTGCATCATTTCATGTAAGTCTTTCCAGTTGGGGAGGTTCCTATTTGTCATTTCTCATGACACAATTGTATTCCATTACAAACAGAAACCTCAACTTTTTCAGCCATTCTCCAATTGAAGGACATCCCTTCAATTTCCAGTTCTTTGCCACCAGAGTAAGAGCTACTATCAATATTTTAGGACATAGAGGTTCTTTTCCTTTTTCCTTGTTCACCTTGGGAAGTAAACCTAAAGTGGTATTTCTGGGAGAAAAGTTCTATTCCTGTAGACATCATTGGTAATATATAGAAATGCTGATGATTCAACAATCATGATCAAATTCTAGGATCCATTCTAGAATTTTTGGAGGAATCAAAGTCAAATACAACATCTTATATTGTTCTTATGCTTAGGCCTATCATATTTTACTGTTTCTCTCTTTCTCTCTCTCTCTCTCTCTCTCTCTCATACATACACACACACACACACATAAACACACATGGACAGTATTTTCTCTTTCAAGTTCAAATCAACATTTTTCTCTGACAGTATTCTTAAATCCTTACCATCCCAAAGTAGCTTAGACTTCCAAGTTTGGCTTATTATAGGATCTTAAATGCTCTTGATTATAGCCTTCAATGCCAGTAAATTGAGGAAACAGAGATCAAAATCATTCTTTCAAATCTCTTTGCAGATGCCTTAAAATCAATGACTGTCAGCCTTGCTTCTGAAAAAATTTAAGCATCTTAATTTTTGTGTCCTTGAGAAAATCAATTAACTTATCTGAGCCTTAATTTCTTCATATGATTGTTGATAGTCATTATATTTCATTTGTTAGCTCACAGGACTCTTGTGATGACCAAAAATGATGTATACATTTGTAAAATTTTGAACACGCATCACTGTGCTATTATTAGAATTTTAAATGTGATAAATTTTCCATATAAACTTGGTAATCCATACAAACATACAAAATTGGTAATTTACTTCAAATTTTTAAAAACTAATTCTAAATTTAATAGTTAAAAATAAATATAACATTTTGGGCAAAAATAATGAAATAAACTTAGTGATTTCCCTCTCAGCCTCAACCTAAGATTTTCTTATTGAACCAGTTATTTCCTGGCTTGACAATAAAATTTAGATATTTAGTGGGGGCAACTAGGAATGATGAGATGAGAAGCAGAATTTTCATTTTCTTAAACTATTACCTAGTTCAGCATTTCTCTAGTCATAAGTTCTTCATTTGTAAAATGAGGATAACAATATGTGCCCTACCTACCCCATAAGATTGTAGTAAACTTTATTTTTGTGATTTGATCAATTTCTGGACCACTACTTTACTAGTACTCATTAAATTAGGTTGCTTTTCAGCAATCAGTATTGCTTACATTAGCCCAATATAGAGCATCCTCTTCTTTAGAAGTCCTTTTAACATAACCCATCTGGTATCTATCTAAAACTCCTACTTATCTTTGCTAACTAGAGAGCACAATGGAGCTCTCTATTAAGAAAGTTATCCATATCCAGTCTTTTAAATAATGCTGAATCAACCATATTTCAGCAGCTAGAATTTCTTTGGAAAAAGGAACCCAGGTACCTTTGGGGAATAAAAGCATATCAAGCCATGACTTTTTAGTACTCTTCCTAAAGTCTGAATAAACTTCATTCATTTTCTCTTGACAGACATTGGTATAAAGTATACATTATGAATGAGGGTCCAAAACCATTGACAAGTGCAATTGGCACAAGAGAGTTTTGTCTTTCATAGTGTAAAGAGCACCGGCATCTAAGTCTTAAGACTTGGATTCAAACCCAATCTGTCTTACTGTGTAATGCTAAGCAAGTCACATAGCCCCTTTTAGTCTCCATTTTCTCATCAGTATAATGAGGAGCTTAAACTAGATTATCTATAAAGTCATTTTCAGTTCAAATGATCTATTAATTTATATAAGCACAAGCACTCACATACACATTATTTTGTCTTGTAATTTGGTTTATTATTGTACAGAAAAATTAAGCTACATAGATTTTGAAACTCAAAATCCAATGTTTTTGCCTCATAAAATAACCCCACTAGATTAAAAATCTTCTCTCACTCAAATTTTATTGCTTTCGTTACTCCCTAACACTTTTCTTAATCTCAGGAGCCCAAATCAGGACCACCCTGATTTAACTAGGTCTCAGGATCAAAGGAAGTGAAAAGTGATTATACAATTGATTCCCTAATTTTGGCTTTCTCCTCTTCTACCCTGAATTCAAACCTGAGTCTCTCAATTCTAGCCCAGTGGGTAATTTTCTTCACTACCTATTAAATCATCATATGGAACTAAATGGTTACTCTTTATTTCTGCTTCCCATCCCATCATATACAAGATGGAGCATTACTGGGATCTTTCCCACGGCCCCTTACATTGTTCAGATTTTTCTAAAATGGATTTCATGAACGAATGGCTCTGGAATAGTCTTTATTTTCAATTGAGGGAGGTGAAAAAACATTTTATGCTACCCAACTGGTTGCATTACCTCTGTTTGGAAATATCAGTGTTACACTTCCTTTGTTTTTCCTTCTGGACATTTGTTGTGTGTTAGTGGGTCTCACAGTTTACTTAACTTATAAGATGAAGGGTCTGTCTCCTACTGTCAGAGGAAATATCTGTTTTAAATGTTGCCCAGATGATACTGCAAAGGGGCCATTGCAGTTGACATTTCCTAAAAAGAGAGATGCTTACAAGATTGCCTGCAAAGCTCACAGGGACTAAAATGGATTTTTGCATGAAAGTGATAGCAAAATATCTCCAGAAAAGCCCATGTGTCACTTCTTAAACAGATCTCCACAGCCTCAGCCTGAGTGTTATTTGGATAATTCATCATACTTTTGAAGAATTTTTCTCAAAACTGCTACTCATAACTTTCAGTTTGGTGTCCATAGCTTGCCTTTATTTCATTCCCAAGTTTCCAGGTACTGCTGGTTTCATATCAGGGTTTCCTGATTTTAGACAGCTTCTAACCAAGGAAGACATTTCTGCTTAAGTAATTGAGCCTGGGTTTAATTTGGAAAGCTGATTCTCATAATTTACAAAACTCTGAGCTTCCCATGGAGAAGCATCATTTCCCCACCCCCCACCAAGCCTTCATATAACTATAGAGATGAGTTTATCATCTAAATCACTAGTAAGCTGGGGTCTGATTTTTAATTTGTTCTGGCATGCATTTGAGGGGAACATCTGTTCAGCACATGTTTCACCGTCCCTCCCCCCAACAAAAGCTCCAAAGACTGATATTTTTAAATCTTGCTATTTTTATTCTCAAAATACAGCTAAAGAATATTTGTAAACCCACAACCACACACCTGTTAAGTAAAAAATAAAACTCATTAGTGACTAGGATAATCCTAAAACGATGGATGAAATCATTTCCATCTATAAAATGAAAGGGTCAGACTCGATGACCCTTCAAACTGTAACATTCTATGACTCATTGGATTAGAAAAGGCAAGAATTATTCCCTTAATTTTAAATGGGCTTTCATCTAAGGAGAGAATTTAAAGTTTCGGTTGAATTTTCCTTTCTCTTTTTTTTTTCTTCTTCAAATTAGAACTCCAGTTAAGGCAAAATAGTTGTACTAAACTATAAAGAAAGCTAAATATTCCTTGTTCAATCTGAAAGAATGCTCACCCCACATCTAATGAATATGCCCTAATTTAGAAGATTCCCAGTTGAGTTTTATAAAGATGAGTGTTTAAATAAAGACCTTTTGTGGGTCAGCTGGTTCCACATATTTCATCTGCCACCAGTTATTTCATCTCTTCATAATTACTGCATGATTGTGCTTCAGCACCATTATAATTGTAACTTTAAACTTACTCACATGTGATAAAACATTCCTGAAAGTACAATCCTCTATGCAAAATAATGCTAGACACCACAAGAAAAGAAACCCATATGTGTTAAAACACAAGGTGTTAAATTAGGAAGGAAAAAGAAAGAATTGGTCTCATAGTAACTCCTTAATGAATCCAACATCATTCTATTATTATAAAATGCTTTAACTTCTGGCTTCCTTACACATATGAGTCCTGAAAGTCTGTAATTTTAGGAGACACCTCTGATGTGTCAGAATTAATAAGCAGAAAAGAGATGACCCAAATTTTAATGTGCCAGGCCTTTTTGGCTACAAAGCTACTTTGGACAAAACCCTATCCAATACAACCATACCGAGTCAAAATAAGGGAACTTAAAAGGAGCAAAAACATCAATAGAAAGTCAAAGGAATAAGCTTTTAAAAAAATCTTTATTAAAAAGGCTGTTCCTCTGAAAGAAACAGGGAAAAATGTCTTGACAAATGTGGATGACATAAAACAAAAGATAAATAATTTTTAAAACCAACGCATTATTTACTTATTTGGGTTTATACTTCAGAAAAATGTTGAAAAACAACATGGGACATATCTAGGTGGGAGGGGTAGAGACAGATTCTAAAATCCTCTCTTTTGCATCATCAATAAGTAACTTGGAAATTGTGCAGAGGTCCAGTTTTCCATTTTTCTCTTCACTGGTACAGACTTTTATTGATGAAGCCAGAAGTAGGAGCCTGGTGCTGCTTTCAGTCTCATGTGTCAACCCATTTATTTTTGCTTAGAAAATATGCAGCTGTTCCTTTGGGAGTCTGAAGAAAATGGAATATATGAGTTGCAAAAAAAGGAAGTTCCCTGAAATTATGGACGAGATGTCTAATTTTTGTTCAAAACTTGTTCTTTGCTTTTGGTACTGAGAGACTAAATTCAGAATTTTTTTTACTTTCTTTTTTAAAATTTTTATTTAATTTTATTTTGGGGGGGTTAAAATACACACTTTATTTCCCTCCCTCTCTTCCACCCATCCTTCCCTCAGCCAAAGCACAATTTCATTGGGTATTACTTGTGTCCTTGATCAGAAACTATTTCCATGTTGTTGATGTTTGCATTAGAATGTTCATTTAGAGTCTACATCCCCAACCATATCCCTTCAATCCATGTAGTCAAGCAGTCGTTTTTCTTTGGTGTTTTTACTCCCACAGTGTTTCCTCTGAATGTGGATAGTGGTTTTCCTCGTAGGTTCCTCCAAGTTGTTAAGGATCACTGCATTGCTACTAATGGAGAAGTCCATTACATGGTTCTCCTGGTTCTGCTATTCTTTGCATCAATTCCTGGAGGTTGTTCCAGTCCCCATGGAATTCCTCCACTTTATTATTCCTTTGAGCACAATAGTATTCCATCACCAACATATACCACAATTTGTTCAGCCATTCCCCAATTGAAGAGCATCCCCTCATTTTCCAATTTTTTGCCACCACAAAGAGCACAACTATGAATATTTTTGTACAGACCTTTTTTCTTATTTCCCCTTTGGGGTACAAACCCAGCAGGGCTATGGCTGGGTCAAAGGGAAGACAGACTTTTAGTGCCCTTTGGGCATAGTTCCAAATTGCCTTCCAGAATGGTTGTATCAATTCACAACTCCACCAGCAATGAATTAATGTCCCAACTTTACCACACCCCCTCCAGCATTCATTACTTTCTTATGCTGTCATGTTAGTCAATCTGCTAGGTGTGAGGTGATACCTCAGAGTTGTTTTGATTTGCATGTCTCTGATGATTAGAGATTTAGAGCAATTTTTCATGTGCTTATTAATAGTTTTGATTTCATTAACTGAAAATTGCCTAGTCATGTCCCTTTTCCATTTATCAGTTGGAGAATGGTTTGATTTTTTGGTACAATTGGTTTATTTCTTTATGAATTTGAGTAATTAGACCTTTGTCAGAGGTTTTTGTAATGAAGATCATTTCCAAAATTGCAGCTTTCCTTCTAATTTTGGATGCATTAGTTTTGTTTGTACAAATCTATTTAATTAGATGTAATCAAAATTATTGATTTTATATTTTGTGATTTTTTTCTAACTTCTGCTTGGTTTTAAAGTCTTTCCTTTCCCAAAGATCTGACAAGTATACTATTCTGTGTTCACCTAATTTGCTTATAGTTTCCTTCTTTATATTCAGGTCATTCACCAATTTTGAGTTTATCTTGGTGTAGGGTGTAAGATGTTGATCCAAACCTAATTTCTCCCATACTGTCTTCCAATTTTCCCAGCAGTTTTTATCAAATAGTGGGTTTTGGTCCCCAAAACTGGGATCTTTCAACTCATCATAGACTATCTTGCCGAGGACATTTACCCCTAGTCTATTCCACTGATTCTCCTTTCTGTCTCTTACCCAGTACCAAATGGTTTTGATGACCACTACTTTATAGTATAGTTTGAGATCTGGGACTGCAAGTCCACCTTCCTTTGCATTTTTTTCCCATGATTTCCCTGGATACCCTTGATCTTTTGTTCTTCCAAATGAAATTTGTTATGATTTTTTCTAATTCAGTAAAAAAGTTTTTGGTAGTTCAGTGGGTATGGCACTAAATAAGTAAATTAATTTGGGCAGGATTGTCATTTTTATTATGTTAGCTTACCCTACCCATAAGCAATCAATGTTCCTCCAATTGTTTAGATCTAGTTTTAATTGTGTGGAGAGTGTTTTGTAGTTCATTTAGTTCCTGTGTTTGTCTTGGAAGATAGATTCCTAAGTATTTTATATTGTTTAGGGTGATTTTAAATGGAATTTCTCTTTCTAATTCTTGCTGCTGAAATGGGATGGAGATTTTTAGAATTGTTGACAACTTATGCGTGTTTATTTTGTATCCTGCAACTTTGCTAAAGTTGTTGATTATTTTGACTAGCTTTTTGGTTGATTCTCTAGGATTCTTTAAGTATATCATCATATCATCTGCAAAGAGTGATAGCTTGGTCTCCTCATTGCCAATTTTAATAGCATCAATTTCTTTTTCTTTTCTAATTGCTACTGCTACTGATTCTAGTACAATGTTAAACAATAGAGGTGATAATGGGTATCCTTGTTTCAATCCTGATTTTATTGGGAAGGCTTCTAGTTTATCCCCATTGCAGATGATGTTTGCTGATGGTTTTAGATATATACTGTTTATTATTTTTAGGAAAGGCCCTTCTATTCCTATGCTTTCTAGTGTTTTCAATAGGAATGGATATTATATTTTATCAAAGGATTTTTCTGCATCTATTGAGATAATCATGTGATTTTTGTCGGTTTGCTTGTTAATATGGTCAATTATGTGGATGGTTTTCCTAATATTAAACCATCCTTATATTCCTAGTATGAATCCTACCTGGTCATAGTGAATAACCCTTGTAATGACTTGCTGGAGTCTTTTTGCTAGTATCCTGTTTAATATTTTTGCATCTATATTCATTAGCGAGATTGGTCTATAGTTTCTTTCTCTGTTTTTGACATGCCTGGTTTTGGCTTCAATACTATATTTGTGTCGTGAAATGAATTTGGTAGAACTCCTTCTTTGCTTATTCTGTCAAATAATTTGTATAACATTGGCATTAGTTGTTCTTTGAATGTTTGATAGAATTCATTTGTGAATACATCTGGACCTGGGGATTTTTTCTTAGGGAGTTCTTTGATGGCTTGTTCGATTTCTTTTTCTGATATGGGGTTGCTTAGGTAATCTATTTCTTCCTCTGTTAGTCTAGGCAAATTATATTTTTGTAAGTATTCATCCATATTACTTAGATTGCCATATTTTTTGCCATATAATTGGACAGTAGTTTTTAATGATTGCCTTAATTTCCTCTTCATTAGAGATGAGGTTTCCCTTTTCATCTTGGATACTGTCAATTTGTTTTTCTTCTTTCCTTTTTTTAATTAAACTGACCAGTACATTGTCTAGTTTATTTGTTTTTTCAAAGTACCAGCTTTTAGTCTTATTCAGTAAATCAATAGTTCTTTGACTTTCGATTTTATTAATTTCTCCTTTGTTTTTTAGGATCTCTAATTTCGTCTTCATCTGATGATTTTTAATTTGTTTACTTTTTAGTTTTTTAAATTTGCATGCCCAATTCATTGACCTCTGCTCTCCCGAATTAGTTAATATATGAACTCAAGGATATAAATTTCCCCCGAAGTGCTGCTTTAGCTGCCTACCATAGGTTTTGAAAGGATGTCTCATCATTGTCATTTTCTTCAATGAAATTATTAATTGTTTTTATGGTTTCTTCTTTGACTGACAGGTTTTAGAGAATTGTATTCTTTAATTTTCAATTAATTATTTATTTACCTCTCCTTGTACCCTTGCTAATTATTATTCTCATTGCATTGTGATCTGAGAAGGTTGCATTTATTATTTCTGCTCTTTTGCATTCTGTAATGTTTTTATACCCTAAAACATGGTCAATTTTTGTGAATGCACCATGTGCTGCTGAAAAGAACATGTATTCCTTTTTGTCCCTATTTATTTTTCTCCATCTACTAACTCTAATTTTTCTAAGATTTCTTTCATTTCTCTTACCACTTTATTATTTACTTTTTGGTTTGATTTATCTAGTTTGGATAGAGGAAGGTTCAGGTCTCCCATTAGTATAGTTCTTCTATCTATTTCAACCTTGATCTCCTCTAGTTTATCCTTTAGAAATTTGGATGCTATGCCATTTGGTGCACACATGTTGAGTACAGATATTTCCTCATTGTTTATACTGCCTTTTATCAGGATGTAATTACCTTCCCTATCTCTTTTAACTAGATTTATTTTTACTTTGGCTTTGTCAGATATCATGATTGCAACTCCTGCCTTCTTTTTTATCAGTTGATGCCCAATAGATTTGACTCCATCCTCTTACTTTCACCCTATGTGTATCTACCTTCCTCGTGTGTGTTTCTTGTAGACAGCATATGTCAGGGTTTTGGATTTTAATCCACTCTGCTATTCGCTTGCATTTTATGGGTGAGATCATTCCATTCATATTCAGAGTTATGATTACTAGCTCTGTATTACCCAGCATTCTGATTTCTATTCCTGTTCCTGCCTTTTCTTCTTTCACTATTTCCTTCTCTTTTGTGCTCCAACATGCCCTGAGTACTCCACAGTGCCTTGTTGCATCGCCATCTCAGCCTTTTAACCTCCTTGTTGTTTTCTTCCACCTGTTTTGCTGTAGAAGTCTTCACATGCTGGGTGAGCAATGCCCTTCTTCACCAGGGGTCTACAACCCAATGGGTAACTTCACAAGGTTTGGCCGGCCTGTCAAAGCCGTTGCCCGGGGTGTGACCTCTGCCACTGCCTCTGGTGAAGTAGGCTTTCCTCACCCAGCATGTGAAGACTGCTATGGTGGAACAGGCAGAAGAAACCAACAAGAAGGTTCAACGGCTGAGATGGCGATGCAGCAAGGCACTGTGGAGTGCTCAGGGCATGTTGGAGCACAAAAGACAACATGGCCATCCAATGCAGCTGAGGAAGTCTCCAGGTGTAACAATTTTTTGTGCCACTGGACCCAGGCTTCCAACACCGAGGGAGTGGGACTGTCTGTGCATTGATTTTTCCACTTAAGTTTCTTTCACGCACAAGCATCTTTGTGCACGCTCATCTATTCCAACCCTGCCTACCCTTTTCAAGACCTGCGACGATGGGGGAGTGGTGACACAACAGGTGGAGGTGACCACTGGCAGTTGTAGTCACAATCCTGCATGTAGGCGGCCCACGGACCAGTGGTCGTTCGGCCCTGTACCCAGGCAGCAGAGACATTCGGCAGCATCCTGGGCGACTGAGCAGGCCTCCTTAGGACAGCACTGCTCACCCTAATCAATGGAGGGGACTAGAAAAGGTGTCTCAAACATTGCCTGCCCTACAAACACCCAGTCAGCATACCGCGGCTGGTGGATCATCCCTTTAAGCGGTCTAAACCAAAGAAAACAAAACACAAAGAAACTCCTACTAGGATCATGGAACATCAGAACATTACTTGACAGAGAGAATACCCCAAGACCTGAGAGAAGAGCAGCTTTGATCGGTAAAGAACTGGTGCGATATAACATCGACATCGCAGCCTTAAACGAAACATGCTTACCAGAAGAGGGATCACTCAGCGAACCCACCACTGGATACACCTTCTTCTGGAAAGGTAGAGCTACAAGTGAAGAAAAAATCCACAGTGTTGGACTGGCCATCAAGACCAACTTGCTTAAACAGCTGCCAGACTTACCTGTGGGCATCAACGAGAGGCTCATGAAGATCCGCCTACCTCTCAGCAAAGACCAGTATGCCACAATCATCAGTGCATATGCCCCAACACTGACCAGCACAGAGGAGACCATCGAGCAGTTCTACTCTGACCTGAGTGCCGTCCTGCACTCATGCCCACCAATGACAAGCTGATACTACTGGGAGACTTTAACGCCCGTGTTGGCCAGGACCATGAAAGATGGAAAGAAGTGCTCGGCAAACACGGCGTGAGCAAAATGAACAACAACGGCCTACTGTTACTTAGCAAATGCTCAGAGTCCGAACTCACCATCATGAACACTGTGTTCAGAATGGCGAACAAATATAAAACAACGTGGATGCATCCACAATCAAAACAGTGGCATCTCATTGACTACATCATTGTACACTGGTGAGACTTCCAGGATGTACAGATCACCAGAGCCATGAGAGGATCTGAATGCTGGACAGGCCACTGATTAGTTAGAGCGACTCTTCAAATACACATTGTGCCTCGCCATCCAAAACGTGCCCAGACAGTTCACGCATCTTGCAACGTGAGTCATCTCAGAGATCCATTCTATCTGCAAACATTCCAGTCCTGTCTGGACGACAAGCTGTCTGCCAAGGGACCACTCATCGGAAGCCCAACTGAGAAATGGAACCAGTTCAGAGACGTGGTGATGGAAACATCAAAGGCAGTCCTAGGCCCCAAACAATGCAACCACTAGGACTGGTTCAACGAGAACAACAGTGCTATTGAAGACCTGTTGAACAAAAAGAACAAAGCCTTTATGGAGTGGCAAAATAACCCAAACTCTGATCCTAAAAATGACAGATTCAAGTCCCTCCAAGCCACGGCACAGTGTGAGATCAGGAAAATGCAAGACCGAAGGTGGGGAAAAAAGGCAAAAGAAATACAACACTTTGCTGACACGAAAAACTATAAACAATTTTTCAGTGCCCTCAAGACTGTCTATGGGCCATTAAAGTCTGCCACTTGCTATCCTCTGATGGTGACACTCTCATAAAAGATAAAAAAGGCATCAGCAACAGGTGGAAAGAACACTTCAGCCAGCTCTTCAACCTACCCTCCTCAGTCGACCAAAGGGCCCTTGACCAGATCCCCGAAAACTGCATCATGGAGCAACTTGACGTCCCTCCTTCATTAGAAGAAGACCCAAAATCCATTAAACAAATGAGTGCAGGCAAAGCACCCGGTAAAGACAGGATCCCAACCGAGGTGTACAAGGCCTTAAAGGGAAAGGTGCTTCAGGCATTCCATATAGTGCTGACCAGCATATGGGAAGAGGAAGACATGCCCCCAGAACTCAGAGATGCCTCTATTGTAGTCCTATACAAGAACAAATGTGCACAAGCAGCCTGTGACAACTACAGAGGCATCTCACTACTCTCCACTACTGGAAAGATCCTCATCCGTGTTATACTCAACAGACTCCTGTCATCTGTCTCAGAGCAGAACCTACCTGAATCACAATGTGGCTTCCGACCAGATTGTAGCACCATCGACATGGTCTTCAAGGTGAGGCAAATGCAGGAAAAATGCCTTGAGCAGAACTTGAATCTCTACATTGTCTTCATAGACCTGACTAAGGCGTTTGACACAGTGAACAGGGATGCATCATGGGTGATCCTCAGCAAGCTTGGTTGCCCAGCAAAATTCGTCAAACTGATCCAGCTCTTTCATGTCGATATGACAGGGGAAGTCCTATCTGGTGGAAAGACTTCTGATCGCTTCAACATCTCCAATGGCATGAAACCAGGCTGCGTCCTTGCTCCAGTGCTATTCAACCTATACTTCACCCAAGTATTACGACATGCTGTGATGAATCTAGACCTGGGCGTCTACATCAAATACCGACTGGATGGCTCACTATTTGACCTTCTTTTCTTCCCAGCTCTACCTCCAAAGGAAGGAAGAAGGGAAAGAAGGAAGGAAAGAAGATAGGAAGGAAGGAAGGAAAGAAGATAGGAAGGAAGGAAGGGAGGAAGGGAGGAAGGAAGGAAGGGAGGAAGGGAGGAAGGGAGGAAGGGAGGAAGGAAGGAAGGAAGGAAGGAAGGAAGGAAGGAAGGAAGGAAGGAAGGAAGGAAGGAAGGAAGGAAGGAAGGAAGGAAGGAAGGAAGGAAGGAAGGAAGGAAGGAAGGAAGGAAGGAAGGAAGGAAGGAAGGAAGGAAGGAAGGAAGGAAGGAAGGAAGGAAGGAAGGAAGGAAGGAAAAAAGAAAACAGAATCACTTGTAATAAACATGCATCATCACTCAGAACAAATTCCTATATAGCCCATATCCAAAAACGTATATCCTATCCTGCATCTTGAGGCAGAATTCCCTTCATCCCTCCTTGAATATGATGAATCAATGAATCCTAGAGTAGTAATCATTCCTATATAACTTGTCTCAGTATCCAAAATTCTGGGCTTAGTTGGACCAGCTCCAATAGTTATAGTAAACTTTAAGTATCAAAACAAATTAAGAAGCATTTATTGAGTGCCTGACGTGTGTTCCATTTTAAGGTCTGGAGATATAAAGAAAATTGAATAGGCTCTGTCCTCAAGGACCTAATAGGAGGCAGTTAGGTGGCTCAGACAGGAGGTCCTGGGTTCAAATCTGGCCTCAGACACTTCCCAGCTGTGTGACCCTGGGCAAATCACTTGACCCCCATTGCCTAGCCCTTAAAACTCTTCTGCCTTGGAACCAATACACAGTATTAACTCCAAGACAGAAGGTAAGGGTTTTAAAAAAATCAAGGACCTATTAGTCTAATGGAGAAAAGGACCATTATCCATAGTCTCCAAGAAAAATCATGGAATATAAATCAAATACCTAGATTTCCAAAATTAAGGGGTCTCCAGACAAGCACTCAGGAGAATAATAAATATGAGTTATAGGACAGCTTTTATTCTGTCTTGCAGAGAATACATAGGAATTCACAGTCATCCCTAAGCAATTCCTCTCTAGCCAGTCTAACCTTCTGCTCAGGACCTCTGCAATCTTTCAGACTCAGGGCACTATCTTGTGGTTTGGACTCTCCTCAGATGAGTAATAAATACTGGGTTGCTAGAGGAACCTCAACATGCTGGTGCATATTGTCACGCCTTTAGACCTATGAAACTGCCTTAGGGTCATAGAATCCCCAGCTGGGAAATATATTTGGAGACTTGACAGGGAAGTCCCCCAAATCCTGTAACTCTCATATATACAAGGACTGTGAGTACAACTATTCTTATTTTTCATCCCAGGTCTATGATTTCATAGATTCCAAAAGTTCAAGATTGCAGCAGGTCAAGAGGATTGCTGATTAGAAAATCCTTTGAGGTGATCTTAGATTTTCTTTAAAAAGTTCATCTCATATTCATTCTGAACTAGTCCAGAATAAGGGAGAATTAACTGAAGTGGAATAGGTGTTTAGAAATGAGATATACTGGAGATATAGAGACTCTGTTCCTATTAAATTATTTAGAAATTATCTAAGGATATAGAAGGTTGTACCAGTCAGTAAGAAAAAAAAAAGCCCTTGTTTATTTGGGTTTATGTTTTGATAAGATTACTTACAGGGGGCAGCTGGGTGGCTCAGTAGATTGGGAGCCAGGTCTAGAGACAAGAGGTCCTAGGTTCAAATCTGACCTCAGATACTTCCTAGCTGTGTGACCCTGGGCAAGTCACTTGACTTCCATTGCCTAGCTTTACCACTCTTCTGCCTTGGAACCAATACACAGTATTGACTCCAAGACAGATGATAAGGGTTTAAAAAAAAAGATTTCTTACAAAAATGAACAATATGGAAATAAAAAAAGAAAGAAAAAAGAAGCCTTAAAGTAGTAGGGAGAAAAAGAAAAAAAAGGTAATGAGATAGTTTAATTATACCTAGAGTTGACAGAGTATTTTAGGGTTTTCAAATCACTTTTAAAGTATTATCTCATTTTATCCTGATAGCAACTATGGAATTTTGGTACTATTATTATTCCCATTTTATTGATGAAGAAAATGAGGATGAGGAAGGTGAAAAAGTTTGCCCAGGGTCACACACAGGTAATAAGGTCTAACATTCTATCCACTAACCCCCTGCATATGCCTTTCTTGGTACCTGTTCTCCTTCTCTTCAATACCCCTCCATATCCCCACAAACATGGTAGGATAGCAAAAATTGGATTAATATTACTATGTCAATGGGGGAAAGTGTTGTTGCTGTAAAAACTGTAACTTCAGCAAGAAGCCCTCTTATCTGCCTTTATCACAGTCTCAAAATTAAGCCCGATGGCTATGAAGAAAGAGACAGGGGTGGGGTATATTCCCAGAATATCTCATTTTTGAACCCTGATTCCATCTCAGTTTGTTGTTGTTCAGTCATTTTTGTTCCTATGAACTCTTCATAACCCCATTTGGGGTTTTCTAGGTAAAGATACTAGAGTGGTTTGCTATTTCCTTCTCCATCTCATTTTACAGATGAGGAAACTGGGGCAAACAGGGTTAAGTGACCTGCCCAGGATCACACAGCTAGTAAGTTTCTGAAACTGAATTTGAAATCAGGAAAACAAGTCTTCCTGACTTTAGATCTGGCAATCTATCTGCTGCCCTACCTGGTTTTCCTCTTCTCAGCTAATTCTCTCTAATACTAGTCAATTTCAGAGTAAATATGAAATGAACTTCTTGAAGGCAAATCTAAGATTATGTCATAGGATTTTTCTATTCGGCAACCCTCTTGACCTTTTGGAATGACACGTTCAGTTTTTGTGTCCAACATGCTTAGTTTCCCTTCCCTCTTCATACTGTGGCATTTGGCTTTGGTATTCTTGACACTCTTCTCCCAACCCCCAGTCTGACTTCCTGGTTTCCTGAGAATGACCTGATTATTAAATTCCTCTTCACTTAATTCTGGCTTGAAAACAAGCTCCTCCATTCTGTGAAACTTCTCTAGTTTCTAGCCTGTAGTGTTAAGTAGGGAGCACACACATCACTGCTGCCCCCATCTGGGGCCTGCCAGCCACAACCTCTCCTAAAGCCTCAGTTATTCCTTCATGTCCTGAGTGGCCAAGCACAAATGCACACATGTACACACACCAATAACCAGTTTGTTTTACTGTCAGCTTTGTATGATGATGTGTGTATTCACTCCCTGAGGAGAAACAATGGAGATTAGTTAAAATTAAATGTTTCCTCAAAATGTTGCATGCTTATTGGTCTAGAATGAATGACTGAATCTGTCCTATGTATGATACACAATCAACATAAGTTCTTTGAAATTCCTTGTCCAAGTATGGTGACTTGAACTTCATAGATGCTATAAGATGTTTATTGAATTGAGTGGAATTATCCCTTTATCTTGCAAGCTAATCAGGCTCCATTAATACTTTATTTTTTGATCTTGTAACTTGATGTTCTTTTACTTTATTTTTAGACTAAAGACCTATTATGAAACAATTGGGTAAGATCAGGAAGTTTGAAGGAACAAAAAAGAAAAAGTGCTAATACACAAGCTTCTTGGCAACCATGAGCGTACTCAATTTAGTTGAACCAAAAAGTAAGAAAAAACTAAAAACAACCCCAACATAAGAGAAATCCACTTGTGACAATCTCTATCTCCAAGCTGTTCATCTGCATTTTGCATAATAATTCACCCATAAGAAAAAAGCAGATGACTTTCTAAAACTCTCAAGTTTTAGAGCAGTTGTCAATCTGTATTGGTGAAGGGTATTTCCTTTCTGGGAGTTTCTTACATCAATGAGGTCACAAATCCTGTCCAAAAAAAACCCCCTAAAATAACTTTCATTTTAATATGTCAATGAGAATTACAGGACCCAGATTAGATTTTTTTAAAAAGATTTCTTACCTTCTGTCTTGGAATCAATACTGTGTATTGGTTTCAAAGCAAAAGAGAAGTAAGAGCTAAGCAATGAGATTTAAGCTTCTTGTCCAGGGCACAGCTAGAAAATGTCTGAGGTAAGATTTTAACCAACATCTCCCATCTGTGGACCTGGCTCTTAACCCATTTAGCTGCCCCCTAGATTGGATATTTAGTGGTGATTCCCATTCTTTGATCATGAGTGGTCCAATTATCTTTCATATTGTCCCATCACCAAAGAGCAGGATGTGTTGGTATGTAAATGAATGTCCAATCTAATAAAGACTTTTAGGGGGGAAAATAATAGAAACTAAGAATTAGAAGAGTCCTCAGAGCCTGTTTAGCACAATCCATAGGTGATCAAGAATGCCCTCTCCTATATCCACAAGTGATGATCCATCCAAGTTTGAATAAGAGGAAGTGTTTTATTAACAATATTTGTTTTAAGTCTGGAAATTCACCAACTATAGTTCAAGAAACCTGACATAATTATCATGGTGCTCATATAGTTTACCAACAATATTAATTAAATTAAGGCTATGATTGGATTTCAGCATCTTTCAGCTATGAACAGAATTGAAATGGTCTACCCTTGGTCACTGGATCAACCGTCTTCTCTCCAATGTGAGAATTTATTTTTCATATATTGTATTAATTCCTATATATTGGGGAGAATTACTGTGTATCTGGGATCTCAGTCAGATATACCATCTAGTTTACTACTTTTTGCATTTTCTTTTTCCTTGGAAATCTCAATTAATGTCTTCAATTTTAATAACATTTGGTTAATAGATGAAGGATAGAAGGGTCCTTTTCTGTCATTTGTGGGGATATGGAGGGGTGGATAGGTTTATTGGCCACTTTTTAATTAGCTGTTACAAATTAAAAATGGCTCTGAATGTTCAAGGCAGGAACTGAATAAGGAGATTCTAAAAAAATCTATTTATACGACTGTCTGACCCAGGTCAGGTCATCCCTAGTTGTGAAAGAATGATAAAGACCTATATTACTTTATCATTTATTATGTTGGCCTAACCAATAAGTCTGATATAATCAATAAACTTATATTCTTACCCCATATATCAGTCTCTTGGGACAATTTTAATTGCAACACGTTTTCCTATAGGAGAATCTAAAAGTTTGACCCCAACTCCAAATCATTCTCCTTCCATCTCCTTTCTCTAAGGGTGTAAAATGATAGATGAAGGAATGTGCATTATACTGGACAACAGAACACTATCCCTGAGTGAATTGTTATTTAAAGTGGTGTTGTAGAGTGGGTAGAGTAGGGAGTTCATAGTCAGTCACCAAAATAGTACATAAACATAAAATTTTGACAACTCATATTCTAGAAAAAAGAGGTGGCAACCCTCTAGAGGTGGCATACCAAGTCTGAATTTAATTTTTCTTATCAATGTTTATGTGAAGAGGGGGAGGGAAGTTATGTAGTAGGAAGAGGGTAAGATGTTTATAAGCATATATTTATATTTCATTTCTCTCCAGAAGGAACTGTTATGGAATTCATTTTTGGACATTTCAAGATTATCTGAGAGATCAAACCTCAAAAGAAAGGTCAGGGCTAAAAATACAGAATGGAGAAATCATCTATGTGACCCAAAGATATATAGATAGATAAGATAGATGGATAGATGGATGGATGGATGGATAGAGAGAGAGAGAGAGAGAAATAGAGAGAGAGAAAGAGAGAGAGAGAGAGAGAGAGAGAAATAGAGAGAGAGAAGAGAGAGAGAGAGAGAGAGAGAGAGAGAGAGAGAGAGAGAGAGAGAGAGAGAGAGAGAGAGAGAGAGAGAGAGAGGCTTACAAATTATATAACAGAACCAAAATACAAGGTGATCTTGGTAAACAAAAAGCCCAGTGCTGAATCTAGTGGGATAAAATGTGATGGGACTAAATGAAGACCTGACCAGAGAATATTTCATCTGAAAAAATCTGAATATATTAGTTGACTGAGTACTATATAAGTCAACATCATAATATTACAAATAAAGAAAGATATCATTATCTTAGACTGCATTAAGAGAAATATGGAGTCCATAAGTAGAGGAAAAGGCAGGTAATGCTTGTTCTGGTATTTACGGTTCTGATTAGTCCAAATATAGAGTAGAGTTCTGAGCAGAGAATATAAAAGACATTAAGAAGCATTCAGAGGAACATGGCCAGGATTGCAAAAAGACCAAAGATCATGATATGCTAAGATAAAGGAACTCTGGATGTTTACCCTGAAGATGAGAACTTTTGGAGGAAAAGGAATCTTAATTGTCTTCACATATTTGAAGTGTGATTATGTGGATGAGAGATCAAAATTACTTTTCTTGGTCCAGGAGTAGTGAATGGAAGTGGCTAAGATGCTCTTTGGTTTGAAAGAGGGAGAGCTACCCAAAAGTGTAATGATCTGAGTAGGAAGGTAATAAGTTCTCCCCATTTGAGATCTTAAGTTAAAGATATATGTTTATTTATTGGGGAATGCTATGGAAAAATATTCCCTTTATAATAGGTAAAATTATCTATCATAAAAGAGACACAGAAGTTGGCTTCTGGTTGCCAAGATGGCAGAGCAAGAAACATTTGGATCCTACCAACCACCCTCCAAAGAAGAACAAAAAGAACCAACAGAAGAAGGTGTGAAGCAGTGTTCTAGACTAGAAAAGCATGGAGGGACAGCAAGGAGGACTCATCTCTTTGGAGCAGGAGGAGAGAATGCTGAGCAAGTTTTGATGTAATTCAGACTCCATACAGTAGAAGAGGAAATAGCAAAACTGACTTGGTCCAGCCTTGGCAGGGGAAGAGCAGAAACCAATGCAATAAAGAATAAGCAGCAGCTGAAGGAATGTGGCCTCACAAAGTTCAGCAGTAACAAAGGCCATGTATGACCCAGTAAGAGCAACAACTAGAAGGAACTCAGCCAAACAAGGTCTAATCTCAGCAGGATTAGGCAGAACCCAATTTTACTCTGTGTAAATTGTGTCTGAACTGAAGAGTTGAAACCTCCACACAACAGGTCAACCAGGCCACCTCTGCAGAGTGCTCAATCTGGGACCAAGACAGCTGAACTTGTCCAGTGTACTAGAATAGACCACATTAAAAGTATGGGACATTATTCCCTTCAACCCAGTAATGGAGCTAAATTTCAGCATATAGTCAGAACCAAGAGAAAAATAATCTCCAAATGAGCAAAAGACAGAGGAAAAAGTCTGATCCTAGGAAAAAAAAATATTACAGCAACAGAGATTACCAAGATAAAGCTGAGGAGAGGACAACAATACAAAAAGAAAACATGTGAAACCTCTAAGGAAAATGTGAAAGCAGGTCAAGCCACAAATTAACTTCTGGAAGACCTCCAAAAAAGAGCAAAAAAAATCCAAAACAAAGTTGTAATAACATCCATATTCAATAACAGAGAAATCAGGGAGTAAGTTGAATACAATGGGATAATATCCTCCCCACAAAGATCAAGGAATAAAGAAAAGGAATACATTTCACAGGGAAAAGAGAAAAGGAGAAAAAGTTGGGGATAAATTATCTAACGCAAGGAGGCATCTAATCATTAATACAATGGAAGGGAAAATGGAGGAGAGGTGTTGCAGGCAATGATTAAACCTTACACTCAGTGGAATTATCACAAAGTGGGAATAACATCCATATTAAATAACATAGTTAATTATCACAACTGTGAATGTGAATGGGCTGAACTCACCCATAAAATGGAAGGGGATAATAGAGTGGATTAAAGACCAGAATTCTATAATATGCTATCTACAAGAAAAATATTTAAATCAGGAACACACACACAGAGTAATGGTAAAGAGCTGGAGTGAAAATTACTGTGTTTCAGTCAAAATTTTCAAAGTACAAGTAGCAATTATTTCAGAGAATACATGTACACTGTAATAATTATACAGAAAAATGTAAGGGATTGAAGAACAGGGGATATTGAATGTTTTGTAACAGGGAAATGAGTTGAAGGGAGAGAGGGAATATGGCTGCCACTGAGGTAAAAGGAGAGAGATGCCCCCTGCCAAGAGGGGGCAATTTTAACAATGGGGTTTCCAAGAAATGGGCCACTTATAATAGCCTGAGGGGATTTCTTTTCTATGGATTGATGTTGAAGATATCCCAGAGCAGGTAAGCACAGACCCCCTGAGGGGCAAGTCTCTCCCCAGACCAACGTCATCCAATAGGGGTCCAATAAGGATCATCTATGTTGAATTGCTATCCTGAGGTTCAGCTCCCTTATTATGTCCACCTGAAATGATAGTCCTCTTATCTGACTATTGTTATTTAAACAAAGATGAATTTTAATAACAATTTGGATTGGGAAGTATCAGGAAAGAGGGAATCAGGATTTCCCTAGATTGGGTCTGGGTCTCTCTCAGCTTTTGAGCTGAGGCCAGGCCTTGCAGGCTGGTAGAGGGTTTCTTTTATTCCTGTCTATGCTAATCTATGTTATCTTTCTTAAGTTCACAGTCTTTAGCAGTAGACAGCAAGAAGAAGAAAAGGTTCTGATCTTCAGAACTGGTTGGGCCTGTCTCTTCAGGCTGATGCCCCTAAAAGACTGGCCTTACAGTTCAAACCACTTCCTTTAAGTCCTTTTATTTGATGACATGATCACAGGAATCCAGGTAGAGCACACAGTTGGGAAAATTAGGTATAGAGGCACTTCTTTCCAGAGACAGGAAGAGAGGTTCCTTTCAGTCCGAGGGTCAATAAGAGAAAGAATCATGAGACCAACTGCCACTCCCAGTTACCCCTCCCCCACCAACTGTTATTCTCAACAATATCTTCTCTCTAACATTCCAACTGCTGTTTGTTCCATCTGATTGGCAGAAAGTCTGAAACTTGCTTCAGTTTTCCTTTCCACAATACATATATATGTTGACAAAATAAACCAAAGACACTGAAGTGTTATTAAATTAAACATATATTCAGCTAATGGCATAGCATCCAAAAAAGAGAAATTACATGAGTTATAAGAGAAAATAGGCAATAAAACTATGTTAATAGGAGACTTTAACCTTCCCCTTTCAGAATTAGATAAATAAAACCAAAAAATACTAGTGAGGTTATTACAATATATCACAAGGATCATACAATATGACCAGGTGAGTTTTATATCAGGAATGCAAGGGTGGTTCAATTTTTAAAAAACTATTACCATAGTTGACCATATCAGTAACAAAACTAACAGAAACTATATGATTATTCCAAGATATAGAAAAAGATTTTTATAAAAAGCATCTATCTAAAACCATCAGCAAGCATTATGTATAATGGGGATAAGGTAGAAACCTTTCTTAATAAGATCAGGAATGAAATAAGGATTCCTATTATTACCACTACTATTCAATACTGTACTAGAAATGCTAGCCTTGGCGTTAAGAAACTAAGAAGAAATGGAAGGAATTAGAATAACGATCTAGGAAATAAAGCTATCACAGATGATATGTTTGTATTCCTAGAAAATCAACCCTAAACCAATTGAAATAATTAATGTTATCAAAGTTGTAGGATATAAAATAAATTCATATACATTATTAGCATTTCTCTTTATTACCAATAAAATCCATAGCAAGAGGGAGAAAAAGAAATCCCACTTAAAATAACTGTAAACAATATAAAATACCTGGGATTCTACCTGTAAAGATGAACCTAGTATCTATATGATCACAACTATAAAATACTTTTCACACAAAGTCAGATCTAAACAACTGGAAAAACATTAATTGCTCCTGGGTAGTCTAAGCCAATATAAGAAAGGGGATAATTATGCCTAAATTAATTTGCTTATCCAGTGCCATACCAATCAAACTATGCAAAAAAATATTTAATAGAGCTAGAAAAAAAGCAAAATCCATCTGGAAGTAAATTAATAAAAATATAAAAGAAGATGGTTTAGCTGTATTGGATATCAAACTATATCATAAAGTGCTAACTATTCAAAACAATCTGAAACTGACTAAGAAATAGAGTGTTGGACTAGTGGAATAGATTAAGCACTCAACACACAACGGTAAATCACCATAGTAACCCAGTGTTTGACAAACCCAAGGATCTAGGCTTCTGGAAAAACTTGCTATTTATCTGGGAAAACTAGAAAACAATATGGCAGAACTATGCAAAGAATAACACATCATTCCAAATACGAAGGTAAAGTTAAAGTTGATTAATGATTTTGAAATAGTGTTTGATACCATAAAATAATTAAAGGAGCATAAAAATAGTTTGCCTGTCTGAACTATTGATAAGGGAAGAATTGATGTCCAAACAAGACAAAGAGAACATTAGGAGATATACAATAGATAAATTTGACTGCAATAAATTTAAAAAGATTTTACACAAACAAAATCATGTGCAAATGGTATTAAAAGGCAAACAACAAACTGGGAAAAAATCTTTATAGCAAGTGTCTCTGACAAATGCCTCATTTCTCAAAAATATAGAGAACTGAGTCAAATTTATAAAAAAGAAAGCATTCCCCAATTGACAAATGGACAAAAGAGATGAATAGGCAATTTTCAGATGAAGAAATTAAACTATCTTTAGTTATATGAAAATTGTTCCAAATCACTATTAACTAAAGAAATGGAATTTAAATACCTCTGAAGTACCACCTCATACCTATCAGACTGTATAAAAAAATTATTAATGTTGGAGAGGATATGGAAAAATTGAGACACTAATACACTGCTTGTGGAACTGTGAACCTAAGATGATCCAGGATAAGGGGAAAGAGCTTGCTTGTATAAAAATATTTATAGCAGTTTTTTCTTTGTTTTGACAAAAAAAAAACAACTGGAAACTGAAGGGATGCCCATGAATTTTAGTACATGATTGCAATGGAATACTGTTCTATCATAAGAAGTGACAAACACAATGATCACCAAAAAACCTGGAAAGACTTATATGAAGTGATACAAAGTGAAATGAGCAGAACTAGGAGGCATGGTACACAGTAACAACCATAATGTATGATGATCAAAAGAAAAACGGAAGTATAAAGAGAAGAGCTATAAAACTTCTTACCCTTTTACCCAGCAGTACCATTCTAGGTCTGTATTCCAAAGATATAAAATAAAATGGGGAAGGATCTATTCATACAAACACTATTTATAGCAGCTTTTTTGTGGTGGCAAAGAATTGGAAACTGAGGGCATACCCATCAATCGGAGAATGGCTGAATAAGTTGTTATAATTATGATGGAATGCTGTGCTCTGGGAAATGATGAGCAAATGCTTTCAGGAAAACCTAGGAAGGCTTATATGAAATGATAAAGAGTTAAGTGAGCAGAACCAGGAAATCATTTGTCCTCAATACACAGTAACAAGAATATTCTGACAATGATCAGTTGTGAAGGACTTAGTACCACTGATCAATACAATAATTCAAAACCATTACAAAGGGCACGTTAGAAAACTTATCTACCTGCAGAGAGAGAACTAATGAACACAGTATCAATTGAAGAATAATTTCTTTACTTTCTCTATTTTTCTTGCTTTTTTTGCAATGTAACTAGTTAGGAAATGTGTTTTTTCATGTCTTCAAGTGTATAATTGATATTCCATTGCTTGCCCTATCAATAGGAGGGGGAGGGACTGGACGGAGAGAGAATTTGGATCTAATTTTTTTATTGTAATAAATTTTAAAACAATAAAATGTTCCCTCTCCTTGGGAAGACTAACTCCTTTTGATTCTCCATCCTACTGTATTTTCTGGAAGTGCATCCTCTCTATCTTTTCATTATACCCTCATACCATCACCTTCACTATCTCCTCATTAATTGGTTCATTTCCCATCCCCTCCAAACCTCATCCTTTAAAAACTTAACTCGACTTTGCAATCCTTTCAAAATATTATCTTATATCTCTTCTTCCTTTACCAAACTCCTAGAAAACATTGTCTACGTGCTTTCCCTCTATTTCCTCACCAGAAACTTCTGATCCCATTGCTTTATTGAAACTTTTCACTTCACCTATGCTCTCTTGACTTCTAAATCGAAAGGCCTTTTTTTCAGTCCTAATCCTTTCTGTAGCTTTTGAAACTGTCAGTCTCACCATTATCTGGGACTTTCTCTCTTTCCCTGGATTTTTTGATTCTGGTCTCTCTTAGTCCTTCTGGCTTGTCTGTCTTCTTCTGTCTCCTTTTCTAGATCATATTCCTCCACAGGTTGACTTAATGTGGGGATGCCCCAAGTTTCTGTTTTATACACTTTTCTCTTCTCTCTTTATTGTCTCCTTTGGCAATCTCATAAATTCCCAAGGGTTCATTTATTATCTTCAAGCAGATGACTTTCCAATTTATATACCCATCCCTAATATATCTCCTGAATTCCAGTCCTGAATTATCAACCATCTTTTAGAGATTTCTAATTGTATGCCCTATAAGAATCTCAAACTCAACATATCCAAAATGTAACTCACTATATTTTCCCCAATTTCATTTTTTATCTAAGCTTTCCTTATTTTGTTTATGTGAAGGCCCTTTATTCCTGTCATAACTAGATTTGCAACTTTAGAGAGAACCTAACTTTCCCTTTCCCTCATCCTTCATAACCAATCCGTTGCTAAGTCTTGTTTTACCCTCCACATCTCTTCTCTCCATATTCCTCCCCTTCATTCCACTACTGTGACCATCATTCCACTTTGGGTTCTAATTACCACTTGCCCAGACTATAAAAATAGCCTTTTAATTGATCTTGTTGTCTCCATTCTCTCTTCTTAATATATATTTTCCACTGCTTTTCTCTATGTAGGGTTTAATTCATATGATAACTAAATAAGAGAAAGAGATCAAAGGCATAACTATAGCTCCAACCATGTTATACTCCTATACAAAAATCTTCATTGGTTCTATAATTGTGTCTAGAAAAAATCCAAAATTCTTTAGTCAGACATTTAAAGCCCTCTATAAGCAGGCCTTTGGACATCTAGGTGGTGGACCTGGACCCGGAGTCAGAAAAACTCATCTTCATCAATCCAAAACCATCATCAGACACTTACTAGATGTGTAACCTTTGGCAAGTCATTTAACCCTATTTGCCTTAGTTTCCTCATTTATGAAATGAGCTGGAAAAGGCAATGGCAAATCACTCTAATATCTTTGCCACAAAAACCCCCAAGGGGGTCACAGAAAGTAAAAAATGATTTAAAATGACTGAACAACATGATAATCAGGCTTTTAAAGTCTTCTATAATCCATTATCAGACTCCCACTTACCTTTGTCATCTCATTTAAAATCTTTCCCCTTCCATGATCTCTGTTCTCCTCAAACTGACTTGTTAGTAAAGATGAATGCAGGGCAGTTCATCTTCTCGCTCCAAGTCTTGGGGTAAGGGGCATCCCATATCTGCAATATACTCTCTTGTCATTTCTGCCTCATGGAATACTGAGCTTCCTTTAAAGCAAAACTCCCATATCAGGCCTTTGCTGATTCATCCCAGTTATTGACATTCTCTCCCTCTTGTAATCACTTTATATTCTTTCGCATACAGGCTTTATTCATTAAGTAAAATATAAGATCCTTAAGAACAGGAACCGTATTGTGGTTTGCCATTGAATTCCCTGGTGCCTTGCATATGGTAGACACTTGATATTTGTTGAATTGAAATAAACCCTTGCTTAGATACCAACTATATTAGATGGCCTCTGAAGGCGCTTGTAGCTTTCAGTTTTCTGATTCTGTGACGTAGGGATATAGTTCATGACTTTATAAAAAAACAAAACTGAAGGGATTGGAGATTCTGACTAGATGTGCTCACATAACTGTGGGGAACCAGAAGTTGATTTGAGACAACAGTAGAAGGAAGGCTTGCAATGCCCTCCGTTCATCTTTCTCTGTTCAGCTCTAATATCAGCTTAATTTAAAATTTCCTTTTAAAAAGAAAATACCTGGTACAAGGAGGATCATTCATTAAAGAGGCTATTGTTAAGAATGTCTTACATTTGTATAGCACTTTACTATTTATATACTACCATTCTCCATGCCTCAATCTTCCAAGGTCTAATAATTTTATTGTCATATCATTGACCAAAATCCCCCTTCAAGCCTCTAACACTGCCACCATCCTTGTTCAGTCCTTCATCACCTAAAGCCTATTGCAAGAAGGCTGCTGGTGGGTCTGCCTGCCTTAAGTTTCTCCTCACTCTAAGCCATTCTTCATTCAGCTCTAAGATCTGACCTTTTCACTCTTCTACTCAATAAAATCCAGTGGCTCCATATCACCTCAAAGATCAAATATAATATCCTCTATCCTTTATAACCATCCCTTCCCCTACATCCCCTATATGCTACCTTTCCAGGTTTCCTTATTATTCTTTAAACACAACATTCTCTCTTTTGACTATCATTGCCTTTTGACTTCCCTAGCTTCCCTCAAGTCCCAGATAAAATTCCAACTTCTACAGAAAGTCTTCATCAATCCCTCTTAATCATATTGCCTTTCCTCTTGATCATTTCCAGTTTAACCTGTATGTTACTTGTTTGTAAGAGTTATTTGCATGTTATCTCTTCTATGAGCTCCTTGAGAGCAAAGACTTTTTTAGTTCAATTTAATTTTTTAATATCAATTCAATTTTTATAGTTGTTTTCTGAAATTTTGTGATTCGTGTTCTTTCCCTTCCTTCTACCCTTCCTTCTCCCCAAGATGGTAGACAATATGATATGGGGTGTACATATGTTATCATATAAGATATATTTCCATATTCATCATGTTGTGAAAGAAGACCATACCACACTAGAGAAAAATCAATGCAGGAACTAATATGAGGAATGATATGCTTAAATCTGCATTCAGACTCAGTCAGTTCCTTCTCCAGGGTGGGGTGGGAAGGTGAATAGCCTTTTTCTATTATGAGACCCTTGGAATTGTCCCAGAGCCTTGTATTGCTGATAATAGTTGTCATTCCCAATTAATCATGGTACTTTATTACTATTACTGTGTACAACATTCTCCTGGTTCTGCTCACTTCACTTTGTGTAACATATAAGTTTGTCCAAGTTTTATTGTTGCTCATCTTGTTTGTTTCTTATGGAGCAATAGACATTACAATCATATACCACAAGTTGTTCAGCCATTCCCCAATTGGCAGACATCACTTCAGTTTCAAGTTCTTTGCCACCATGAAAAGAGCTGCTAGAAATATTTTTGTGCAAGTCAGTCCTTTTCTCCTATCTTCAATCTCTTTCGGATATAATCTTAGTAGTTGTATTTGATGGTCAAAGAGTATGTACAGTTTGATGACCCTGTGGACATGGTTCCAGCCTGCTCTCCAGAATGGCTATATTAGTTCACAGCTCTACCAATAGTATATTAGTATTCCAGTTTTACCACATCCCCTCCAGCATTTGTCATTTTCCTTTTTTGTCATATTAGCCAGGCTGATAGGTGTGAGGTAGTACTTCAGATTTGCTTTAATTTGCATTTCTCTAATTAAGGACTATTTTTAAAAGTTTCCTTGTATTCTTAGCAAACAAATAATTTATTGATGGACAACAAAACATTTTCCCAGTGTATTATCTTATTTATATTTTAGTTATTCACAATTTTGTGAGTTAGATAAGACAAATATTTTTAATCCCATTTTACAGATTAAGGATATTCAAGTTCAAAGAATAACTAACTCCCTCAAATCACAAAGAATAAACCAATAAGTGACAAATTTGTGATTCATGCCTCTTCTTTCAGCTTCCAGGCCAGTATTTCTACTAGTATACCTAGAGACCTCTAGGTGTTATCAGTTAATTATCAGTTAATTTCTTATTAGGGGAATAATAAATTGGCAACCAGCTGAGATGTAGGCTGAGACCCAGAATAAGTGCCTAGAGGAATGGGGTGGGGAGAGAGGAAGAGATTATTCTAACAGAAATAAAAAGAAATATTAATATAGGAGGAGAGTAGAGGGATGGCGGAAACAATGAATAAGACATTTCATCCTCTTTAGCTCTTAGATCCTAGATCCTAGATTGTCTATAAGACAGATAATGATGGTGTAATGGATTTCATGCTGGAATTTGGAGTTAGGAAGACCCAGTTCAAATCCTACTCTTATTCCTATCAACTAAGTGACTCTGGACTAGTAAAAAACCTCAAATGTAAAGCTGAACTAATAATATCTAGGTTGTTGTTGTATAATCATTTCAGTCTTTGTGACCCCATTTGGAGTTTTCTTGGCATAGATACTGGAGTGGTTTGCATTTCCTTTTCCAGCTCCTTTTACAAATGAGGAAACTGAGGCAAATAGGATTAAGTGACTTGCCTAGGATCAAACAGCTGGTAAGTTTTTGAAGCTGGATTTGAAATCAGGTCTTTCTGACTCCAGGTCTGGCACAGAATCCACTGTGCCACCTAGTTGCCCTTATTAATATCTATACCTACCTCAAAGGGTTATTGTGAGTCTCAGAGAGCCAGAGACATTGTAGATAAGGTGTTTTTGTAAACTTTATAAACGACAAACTATTATTATTTTTTTTAAAAAAGGTAACTTCCATCTTAGAATCAATACTGTATACTGGTTCCATAGCAGAAAAGAGGTAAGGGCTAGGCAATGGGTGTTAAATCACTTGCCCAGACACAGAATTTGAATCCAGGACCTTCTTTCTATCTCTAGTCTTCACTCTCAATACGTTGAGCCACCTGCTTGCCCTCAGTGCTGTAACAGTTAAAATTTAGTTTCTCTGCTAAAAGTATTATATTTTATGAGGTTTATTAAAGATTATTAGAATTAAGAAATATAAAGAAAATGCAAAATAAAAATGTCTAGGCACAGAACCCATTCATAGCCACTCATGTCTTGCCTGTGTGTGCTTAGAAGCGGAAGCAGAGAGAGCAAGTGGGCAATACAGTCAGTTTAAATACATATTGTGTTCTCTGCCCAGGTGAGCACTCAGGTGAGATTTTAGGGAATTCTGGGAACTACCAAGGACTTCTGGGAATTGAAGTCTGGGTTTCAAATCTCCATTTTTACAGTGCTTAACTAGAGGCATGTAAAAAGTTCACTAAAGGCATTTACAGTCCTCAGTTCTAGGCAAAAGGTTTATGGACAACCAACATATAACTTCCTTTAGTTAAGGCAGAAACAATTAAATTATGACTGATAAGGGAGGCTGTTTTAATCCCCAGCCAACAGGGTGATAGCGAGGCTAAGTCCTCTTCACATAGTCCCTTCTTCATTTTCTGGCTGCTTTCTGAAGCCTAGAGAACTATCTTTTGGAAAATTCTCCATTCTAGAGGCTCTTCCAGGCCTCCTCCACACAAGCGATTACTTTGCATGCATTTTACAAGTCTGCTTACAACATTTCAAGTGAAGCTCTCAATTGTTGCAGTTCAATTGTCAAGTGCCAGTGTGCTAATTTATGTTTATGTTTCTCTAATTTACAGCAGGGCAAGTAGCTTGTACGGTAATTCTTGGGAAAAACAAGGCGTTTTCAGGAGAATGCTGTCCCCCAGACACCAGAAAGCTTTCCTTCTTTGGGGCACTAAAGCAAAAACAATCAGCCTACACTATTTAGGCTTGTTGTTGCAGGTAGATTTACAGAAGGCTCTATGAGAATTGTTTTCCAGAAAGCATCTTCTGGCCAACATCAAACCCCTCACTCATGTCTAGAAGAGCTCTCTCTCTTTGGGAAAGAGTAAATGACCTGTTTGCATTTCTTTATAATTTCTTGCCTGTGTGCGTGTATGTGCATGCCGTTTTGTTTTTTTTTTTTTGTCTGTGGGTGTGTGTGTCTCTGTGAGTGTATGTGTGTGTTTTTCTGTCTGTGTGAGTGTTTTCTAATTTAATTTAAAGAAACAAATGCCAGACTCCAGATAAACTATGAACAGCTTTCTCTTTATACTTTCATTTCCCACATTATTAATATTCTAAGTAAGGATTTTTGGAAATGTGTGGCAAAACTATTGACTTCCTTCTCTCATGCCTTAGGTAGCTTCAGACTGTCTGGTGGGTTGTATCAAATCATAGCTAGCTCACTAACCCAGTTCTTGGGAAGAGGTCATCCGAAATGTAGTCAATAAATGGGAGAAGGGACCTTAAAGGTTTTCTAGTTCAATTCCCTCACTTTCTAGGTGAGGTCATTAAGGCCCAGAGAGCTAGGGTCACAAAGGAATTAAATGGCAGAACTAGGATTTGAACCCAGATCTTCCAAATCCAGAGCCAGTACTTGCTTTTTCTATCCTTTTACTAAGAAGTGTCATAAAGAGCTTTTATTGTAGTGGACCTATTGGCATGGGCATTGTACCCCCAGAAACTCAGGCAAACTATTATCAGGAAAATTCTTCTGCTCCCATAGGCTCTCCTGACTCCCAAAACACCTGACCTTGGAGATTACCTTCCTTTGATTGCCCCATTGAATTGGGATGGACAAAGAGACCCACCCCATTCATCCATCCTCCAAATCCGGAGAACCACCCCCATGCCCTCAGGCAAACCTTCCCCCAACCCCTTCCCCCAGAAGCATGCCCTCACTGTTATAAAGAATATAAAAACCCCAGAGTTGAGGCATTCTGAGAGCAACCACCAAGGTTGCTCCACTCATCATATCTTGCTCGTCACAAGTTCAACATTACTCATAAATCTCTCTCTTTACTTTTAAGCTAAGTCTGCGTGTTTTGCATTCTTGGGAAAGGTATCCTCCCTGCACCCCAGGAGCACACCTAAACACCTCCCAACACTAGGACATTGTGGCAGTCATTGTAAGATCTCACTGACCCCAGATGCTTTCATAATGCTTCACACTCCTTGTCCATAGCCCTAATGACTGACTCCTAGACTATTATGTCTAAGGGAGCCATGGCTATTTCAAAGGATCTTCTCTGGGTCTGGATGAACCCTTTCTGGGAGATGGGAAGGAGAAGGGGGGGGGGGGAAGAGAGACAGACAGACAGACACAGAGAGAGAGACAGAGACAGAGAGAGAGATCAGGAGGGGTGTAGGGGACCATGGGGGTGGTTAAAAAATGACTTAATTCTATCCAGGACTGTTAGCCATATTTCCAAGGTTAGCCTGGAGTCAACCTAACAACATCAAAACTAATTGGGACAGAGTGGAACTGGATTCTACCACTGTCTAGAAATCTACACAGGAATACTTTTCCTCAAAGAACTGCATACACAAACAATCACACACACATATACATATATATATATATATATATATATATATATATATATATATATAACTCAAAACAATACTTTTTAATGGAGGAAAAATCCATTTTTAATTCTTTTATTTATCATTATCATTTTAATTATTATATAAATCTACCAAAGTAATCATTATAAAAGAAGGCAAATCATCTTTCCTGCTGGTTTTCTGAAAAATAACACTGATTAGATGTTGAGATGTGAATTTCCCTGTGCAATTTTAAAACAGATATATTAAATACCAAGTGATTAGATATATTTAACAAACAAAATGGAGCCATTTAAAAACCGAGGAAATGATGCAAAGCCTCAAATATTTGATTTTGAATGCTAGCACAATTTAAAGCAAGTTAGCTTTTTCAAATGTGATGAAAATGTTCATTATAGAACCTCCAAGATTTAAACATTCTCAAACAAATCTGTGATTTTATCAATGTGGACATTCACCAACAATGCAGGTAGCAACTCATTCATTTGTGTTCTTTCTTTAGGACTCCAGCCCACATTCAGCCATCAGTTCAGGATGGGAGGTGGGAAAGAGATTGTTAACACCCAATGTTCTTAGAACCTTCCTGGATTCCCTTAGATATGGGGTAAGTATGAGTGGGGCACATGAGATGCTTATCAGTTATCACTTACCCTTGTCCTACAATCAGTTTTCTTTTTCAATCAATATTTCTTTGAGAACATCCTTTCCTGCAATTCTTATTCTTACTTGCTTTGTGTTGTACTTAACTACATGCCTTTTCATTTTTAATTGAATAGAGAACATGAGTTGTAGGGCTCAGTGGTACAGTACCAATCAAATGGTATTTTTAAAAAGATATATACATACATATAAATGAGCTTTATTGGTTTGTTCATGAAACCAATAAAGCTCATTTATATGTATGTATATACGTATGCACATTACATACATATGTAGGTTTCTTGGATAGACATAGCAAATGGACAACGTGTTAAGTTTAGAAATAAACCTAAGTAGTAGAGTTGGCCAGGTTGATCTCAAGAAATGGTAAGATCCCTTTAATAACTTAATATTCTCCCTGAAACAAAGGTTCATCTTTTTAAATGATCAATGAAAAGGCATGTAGTTAAGTACAACACAAAGCAAGTAAGAATAAGAATTGCAGGAAAGGATGTTCTCAAAGAAATATTGATTGAAAAAGAAAACTGATTGTAGGACAAGGGTAAGTGATAACTGATAAGCATCTCATGTGCCCCACTCATACTTACCCCATATCTAAGGGAATTATAATTTGGACTAAGTCAAACTCAATTAAGTGATTACTGATCTCTTGCAGATCTCGAAAGTGTTCTAGAATATAATTACCACATCTTCAAATTGGTCCCTGTGCTAGACTTCCTCCATCACCATGGTGCACAACTTTGAGAAGTAAATGAACTTCTTGATTTATGTCTAGTCTTATATTAATGATAAGAGAAATGGAAAAAGTTACATCTTTTGTGACACATGACATTAGAAAAGATATTTTTATATCTTAAAAAACATTTTTAAATTTAAAAAAGTATTTTTAGATAATTCGGATTGGAGGACATTGCTTGTGAAAGCTTTCTTGTTCCATATAAATACTCAAATCAATGATACACTGGATGTTTATAAAATTATTGTTACAAAAATTATACATAGTTGAGAAAAGACATGTAGAATGTTCTTTCAAAAATCTTTTTTTTTTTAATTTATTAGTTCTGAGAGTTGGGGGAGGTGCTCTGTATATTTTCCCTTCCTTCAGAAAATTTGTGAATTCACTCTTCAATGACCCATATTTATATAAAAAAACAAGGATTTCTCTTATGTATTCTGAATAATAATAATAAGAATAGTAGAATCTATATGATACTTTATGACTTGCAAAGGGCTTCCTCTGTTATCCTAAAAAATAGGTCTTAAGTGCTTTGCCCATCTTTTTTCACTTTAATGTTATTTTCATATCCTGTTTAGACACATCTGGTACTTTTATGCTAAAGCTCACGTGTAGTGTCTTTACTATCTTTGATGGTGAAAAGCTAGTTATGAAAAATGTGGCAGATCATTCCATTTGCCTAATTTGGTGTCATCTTCCCATTTTCATCTAAAAATAGCTTCATGATAAAATTGCAAATTAATTTCTAATGAACTCTCTTAAAACTTATTTTACCTCCACTGCTTCTCTATTCTTTATGTTTCTCGGAATTACATGTAATGCTTTTTTTGTAATATTTTCCAAATAAACTTATACTATATATAACTGTACTCTTTGATGTTAAATGTCTTTCCCTGGCAAGATTAAGAGTTTCCCAATTAAGGTGCTTATTAAGCTCTTTTTGACCTCCTTGTTATAAGGATTCCTGTTGACCACATATTGACTTAGAAAACCACAAATCAACATTATCTGTGTTGTATTGCATTGTATTTATTTAACATTTCCCATGACATTTTAGTCCAATTTCTACTGGGACATGGATTTGACTTCTAGGTAAGTCTCACTTACTCATTTTACAGAAAAGGAGATTGGTGTCCAGAGAGATGAGATTTGATCTATCTGAGGTCACATAGTTGATATACAAACTAGAGTTTAAATCTAGATCTCATTCCAGTTCTACTGTTTTCTTTTTTTGTTTGTTTCCTTTTGCCAGCACCATGTTTGCCCTCTTCTGTGTCCCTTGGAAATTTCAGTAGTCCATTTGCTTAACCAAATCTACTTGTTATTCCAACTCAAACTGTTGGCAGCTACCTGCCCACTTGCCCCAGAAATCTGATTTCAGATTCAGTGATAGAAAGAGAAAGAGAACTAATCTTGCCCAGCCTTCACATTTTACAGAGGATGAAACTAAAGTGACTTTCCAGAGGTTACAGAAGTAGTAAAAGATAGTGTTAAGGCTGGAATGAAAGCCTTCAGATTTCACCAATTTCATCAGTTTTTCCAAGACACCTGAGGGACTCCAAAGAATCCTAATGGAGCAGGTAAGAGGTTGGGCAGGCATAACTGATTCTGTCAGGGAAGATCAAGATAGGACAATCATCTAGATGACTGACAGTTGCCCAAAAGTGTGGGGTATGGGGGGGGTGCTAAATAAAGGTTTAAAAAAGTTGTGACTGGGTCATATTATACAGATTGACTGATTACACTGATGATAGTTAATAGTCAATAGCCCAACATGTTTTTGTTTGTTTGTTTGTTTTTTTGCCTTGGCTTCTTAAAGTTAGTCAATTTGGGTTCAAAGGTACAGGATGCATTTTAGAGGGGGGAGGCCCATTTTTGACATGTAAAGTATAATTGATATCAATATCTTGTGATTCCAATATACTAATATCCATTTAGCAAGTAGCTTTCAAAGAAAGAATAACAGAGCATAATAACAGAATTTCTTATAAAAAACATCATTAAAGTTTAACATATAGAAATTCCATTTGGTGTTGGCATTTATGATTTTTACTGTCAGGGTAGAAAACTCAGTAATCAGTAAGTTGACCCTATCCCAAGAATTAAATGCCTTTGACATTTCTGGATGGGATGGCTCCATCATAAGGGTGGGGGGACGTACACCATCTGTCACAGCTTAGTTAGGCTGGTTCTGAATACCTGACAAATATACAAGGAATCTACACAAAGCTAAAGTACTATTCTTCATTTCTCTTTAACCTAGTAATAAGTTATCTGAAGTGCTGAGAAAACATGTGAATAGTGTGCCTGTGAGCTGGAAGCTGCTGAGTTATAGCCACTCTGGAAAAGATTAATTATGGGAATTTGGAGAGAGAAAAGACTTACACAGAAGCTATCTGGACTCATTACAAGTAACCTTTTTCAGCTGTCATATAGGTATGAAGACAAGACTTCTCTGTTTGCTTGGATTCTAAAACATCCCCCCAAATAAAAGTCTATACTGATAGGAAAGATTATTAATGGAAATGGAGGATATTGATTAATGTGGCTAGATGAACACAGAAAGTAAGCTTATTCGGTAAAATGAGTCATGAAGGTAATGTGATGTAATAAATAGTATGTTGGCTATAAAGCCAGAAAAACTTAATTTAATTTTTAATTTTAATTAATAATTTAATTTTAAAGTTTAATTCTAGCAGACCTTTGGCACTTATGAGCCATGTAACCCTGGAAAATCTTTTGCCCTTTCTGAGCCTATTTCCTCATGTGTAAAAGAAAGAGTTGGACTTGACATTTCCACTCCAAATTTATGATTTTTAAAACCCTTACTTTCCATCTTAGAATCAATACTTAGTATCAGTTCCAAGGCAGAGGATCAGTAAGGGCTGGGCAATTTGGTTAAGTGACTTGCCCAGGGTCACCCAAATAGTAAAATTCTGAGGTCTTATTTGAACCTGGGACTCTATCCATTAAGCCACCTAGGTACCCCTAAACTATGATTCTTTAAGAATGCTATTATCAATTTTTTTTTATTTAGAGTCAGTGATGACCATAAAATAAGAATGTATCTGAGGACATACTATCGTCAAGAAACCATATTTTTTTGCCCTAAAATTACCAGTATAAGGAGACAGGTAGGGGATTCAGTAGATTGAAAGCTAGGCCTAGAGACATGAGATTTGGGGTTCAAATGTGGACCCAGATACTTCCTAGGCAAGTCACTTAACCACATATATATATATGTCACATATATATATGTGTGTGTATGTATATATATATATATATGATCTTCATAACAATCCTACATTTATACACACACACACATATATATATACACACACACATATATATATGTGTGTGTGTATGTATGTATATATGTGTATATATGTAAATTTCTATATAAAGATATAAATAATCATTTTATAAATCTTAAGTACAATATAGGTGCTGATTTTTATTCTATTGCATACATATAATCTTTTATTTTTAGTTTGTATACATATAATGTAGTTAGTATAAATCTTATTATCCCCATTTTAGATTTGAGGAAATTGAAGTAAATAACTTATTTGCCCATGATTGCACAGTTAGTGAGAATCAAAGTTGAGATTCAATATAGCTTTCTTTCCCATATGTAAAACCCATGGATACAATATCTGAGTTAACATGAGCTTCAAACTCTGTTATTTGCAGCCAGTAGGGGCTCATCTATAGGTGACACTCTGGATTTAGGAGGACAGAGTTCAGTCTTGGAGGAGAGAGAAATCTAAAAAGGGGTCAAGCTTGTTCTCTTGCTCATGTCTCTGTATGAATAAAACTCTGGAGGAAAAGCCCTTTAAGCTTAGGTTTGATTCATGTGTAGAATCTCCCCCCAAAAGATTAGCAAGGTCTTTCTCCAGACAAGTTACTCAATATTTAAACTAGTAAATACTAGATTTATTGAGAGGAAACAGAATATAGTTGTTAGAGAACCATTCCCAGAGACAGAAAAATATGGATTCAATTCCCATCTTGACAATTACAGGTTGTGTGACCCTGGAAAAGTCATTTAATCAATAAGAACTTTAGAGATTAAGACTGTCAGTTATAGAGAAGAGATTGATCTGTATTAGTAAAGGATGTCTGACACATTGCATCCTAAATGGGTGCTCTCACTTTATTCTCTCCCATGGATGGGTTATATTCTCATTCTATCTCCCATGGAATACTCCCAACATATTCCCTCCCTTCCCTCTGTATTCCTTTTAAAGAAACATTATATAATTTGCCAGAAATTTATTCAGAACTATTGAAGTGTAGTGTCATTTAGGTCAAATTCGATTACATAAATTCAGAAAACCCTAACTTGGTCTAATCTCATTCTCCAAATTATGAGATTTGCATATTTATTGCTCCTAGGGCATTTTTCTTTTCATCAGCTCTAATTGCAACTAGAATTTATGACTTGGGATCTCTTTAAATCCTAATGCAATAGCCAAGTACTTAGGGCCTGGAACTTTGCCACTCTGCTTTACAAAGAGATCCTCAGCAGACTAGAATCTAAAAAAAGAAAGGAAAAAAAAACTAAGACCCTAGTTGATTTTCATTTCATGTCTAGTTTTTTGGAGTATTTTTTCCCTTCCCATAGGGTAGTACTCACCACCCCATTTAATAAATATTGCACACATTCCCAACAAACCTCACTGCCAAATGACATCTAGGAAAGTGTATTTATAGCTCCCTAATTGAAAATTTGCATTTCCATTTCAATTTAGGTCCTCTCCAATGACCAAATTCAAATGAAATCCAAGAGATCCAAGTTTCTCCTTTGGGGACACAACTTACGAAATATCTGATGTTTTACCAAAGTCCCAACTGTGAAGGGAAAATTAGATCTCCAAGAGCCTTTCTAGCCCCCAAATTTTATGTTCATATGATTCTTTCATTCTTAAAGAAAACAAGTTTCCATTTTTATATTTGTATTTCTTCATTCAATCAAACATTCATTTACAAAGTAAGGATGGACAAGAACAATTTGTTCTAATGTTTAAAGGTGTTTAAAGCAGAGACGATGAAGTACTTCGAGCTTGGTCAGTTATCAAAGGCAATAAAGTCATTCATTTCATCCCAGACCATCACCAGTCATCTGGACTTTTGTCTTGCCACTGGACTTCTATGACTCTAGAAGAGAGAATGAGGCTGATGGCATTGTACAGCTCTGCTTCATGAAAATCCAATTCAAGTGCAAGTCAAGACATTGTCCCTTGGTGCCATTGGTCTTCTTAGAAAAAGAAAAAATGACTGTCAAGTATTATGCTTGATACATAAGGAAATATACATAAGAGCTAACTTTATTTTGGGAGAAATACAAAATAAGTAAGTCTTATTATATAGGATATTTTAGTCATTTTTCAGTTGTGTCTGACCCTTTGGGATGCCCTTTGGGTTGGGTTTTTTGGGGGGTTAAGATATTTTGAGCGGGTGACCATTTTCTTCTCCAGCTCATTTTAAAGATGAGGCAATTGAAGCAAATAGGCATTAAGTGACTTGTCCAGGGTCATACAACTAGTAAGTATCTGAGGCCAGATTTGAACTCAGGATTTCATGACTCAAGTTCCAGATTAAAAAGCAGATGAGATATTTAGTAGACAAGTACATAAGAAGATATAAAATATGTTAGAAGGAAATACAGGATAATTTTTGGGTGATTGAGGCAAAAGCAGATTAGTGGAGCAGGAAGGCTTTGTGCATATAATAGGTGGTGCTTAAATTAAGCCTTAAAGGAGGTCAGGGATTCTAAGACATGAAGATGCTGAAAAGACATGGAAATGGGAATTAGAATGGTATGTGTTAGGGACAGCTTGTTTGGCAGTACCACCGAAGAGGGAAAAGAGATTAAGTATAAGAGGCAGGGGTTTGCTGATAAATGTTTAACAACTGACCCTCTGAAACAAAGAAAATATACTAAATACTTTCTTATGCTTAATCCACAGTGTTAACACTTTTTTCCAACACTTTTTATAATCTAGGCAAACAAAAAACAACAACAAATTAAGCCTTGATTTGCAGTATTTATTTCTAAGATATAGATATTCATATTGAAATTTTAACAATCAACAAATTTTAACAGCCAGTGAAGCTGGCACTAGTACATACCTGGGAGAAGGCTCAGAAGGTAGACTAGGGACAACTAGGTGACTCAGTGGATAAAAACCCAGGCCTGGAGCTACCAGGTCCTGGGTTCAAATATGTTTATAAATGTGTGATCCTGGGCAACTCACTTAATCCCAATTTCCTAGCCCTTACTGCTCTTCTGCCTTGTGACAAATACTTAGTATTGATTCTAAGAATAAAGGAGGGGGTTAAAAAAATGAAAGTTGCATAACTTTCAGAATCAGGTTGTGAAGGGTTTTAAATAACAATAGATTTTGCACTTGATCCTAGGGACAATAGGAGTCATTGAAACTTATTTAACAGAAGAATGACATGGGCAGAATTGTGCATTAAGGAACCTACTTTGGCAAAAGGGTGAAGGATGGTTATTACAAGAAGAGACTGTAGGGAGTGAGACTAATTAGGAAACTATTGCAATCATTCAGTACATCATCTCTGATTTCTTTGCTGGAGATAGCATTAAAATTTTAATGCTAAAAATATTGAAAATTCAAGATTAAATTATATTCATCTCATTAATAATTGCAATGACAGAGTATTGTTTTGTTAAGGATTTTTCTTATTCCATTAAAAATGGCAGGTTGGTGGCACAGTGGATGGAATTCAGAGCCTAGAGTGAGGAAAACTCAACTTCCTGAGTTCAAATCTGGCCTCAGACACTAGTTGTGTTACCTTAGGTGAGTCACTTCACTCTGTTTGCGTCAGTTCCCTCATCTGTAAAATGAGCTGGAGAAGGAAATGGCAAGCCAGTTCAGTACCTTTGCCAAGTCAGACACTGTCCTCAAGGAGCTAAATTTCTACTGGGAGAAATAAAAAGTAGATAAGTACTATAAATGGCAGGTAAACATATGGGTTATTTTAGTCATTCTTCCATGATGTCTGACACTTTGTGACCCCTTTGGGGGTTTTCTTGGCAAAGTCATGAAGATTTGGATACAACCAAATTGACAACAAAAAGAAACAAAAATCTCATAAAAGTTTCTTCTTCTCTTTCTCCTTTCCCTTCCCCTTCTTCTCCTTCCCTTATTTTTCTCCTTCTCTTCCTACTTCTTCTCTTCTTCCTCTCCCCTCTCTGTCCCAGGCCTTCTTCCCCTGCCCAACACCTTCCTCTTCATTTTAGGAATGAAACTGAAGCTCAGATAGGTTTCGTGCCTTGTCCAAGGTCATACAGCTGGGAAGTGGCAGGAAAAAAAAAAACAAACCTGTTTTCTGATTCCAAGGCCAATCCATTTTCCAATATACTGTGTTGGTATAATAAATATTGTAGAATGTGATATGTTATATAATATAACCGTATTACATAATAAATATGATAGAAGTACCAAAAAGGGAGATGGGTTTTTTTCAGAAATGCTGGAAAATGACAGGCAAAGCTTCTGTGAGGTTTGACTGGGCTTCAGTCCTCCAGCTACAAGATCATAAATCATTTTCAGCATTCAAAATATAGTTGAACCTGAGTTACTTCCACTGGCAGAGAAGTGTTTCAAGAGATGAACTAAAGGCTACCAAGGCACGAGGTGGGAGAGGTAGATGGAGACGAGTCGCAATTATCTTTGGATAATCATTGATGCATCCTAGAAAAATATATAATGTTCCCTATTGAAGAAAAAACATGCACATGCACCCTCCAGTCAATGTTCCTTCTTCTACCAGGTGCTTGGCCTTGTGATAGGAGATAAGGGGGCCTCTTTTCCTTGTACAAAACAAGGAGATGGGGCAAGGGGAAGGTTGTCCTGAAGGCGAGTTTTGCAGCTGAATTTCAAGGCTACTGGACTGGGCATCAAAGATCATGTGTTCATATTTTGGATGAACATTCACTAATCTTTTCTCTCCTTTTTTTCTTTTTTTTTTGGACATTGTAAAAATGATTTGGACTGAAGATAAGTGAGATATAATAAAGTTTGTGAATTTTTTCTATCATATGGAAGCCCCACGAGTTTCTTAGCAAGCATTTTGTGGTTAAAGACAGTCAGGTTTAAAAGTTAATGAACTGTTTCTTACCTTCCCAATGCACTGTATTAAAATAGTAAAGGCGATGGATTCTTTCTCTTCCTCCAAATATTGTATAATCAAATGGATGCATCAGACCTAGTTAAAACAAAGTGAAGAAGATGAAGTTCCTTTTTATGTCTTTCCCATCTCCCTCTCTAGTCCTGTCTCTTACTTACCTTTTGAACTCTCTCCTCTTGGAGCCTCAAAACCCCAGAGTCAGCCTGCCAATTTGGGAGAGGGAGGGAAAAAATGGGCCACTGGCCAGATAGGGAAGAAAAATCAGGAAGAAACTAAATTAGAACGTGCTAGAGTGGATTGGTAAAGGAAATCAGAGATTCCAAGAAGAAAAAGAAAGAAATCTATTTCAGGAATGGGAAATTGACAATGCACCACTAAGTGTCATGGCTAAGAACTAGCGCCAAGGTTAGTTTGCTGGTGCTCTTGCCCTCTACCAAAATTTCTCTCCTATATCCTCTAATAATTTATCATATTGGAAAACTATATTTCCCAAATTTGAAAGACAAAAAAGCATTTCATCTAGCACTGCATCAAAAAGTTAAGGAACAAGGGGCAGCTAGGTGGCTCTTTGGATTGAAAGCCAGACACAGAGCTAGAAGGTCAAACATTTCCCAGCTATGTGACCTTGGGCAAGTCACTTAACCCTGATTACCTATCCCTTACCACTCTTCTGTCCTGGGATGGATACTTAATATTGATTCTAAGAGGGAAAATAAGGTTTTTTTTTTAAATAAAGGAAAACCCTAAATGAATTTGTGGTTGTATAAAGTCCACAGCCCAGAAGCAGCTAGGTGGCTCAATGGAAAGTGTTGACCTTGAGATGGTGATCCAGGGTTCAAACCTGGTCTCAGACATTTCCTAGTTATGTGACCCTGGACCAGTCACTTAATCTCAATTACCTATCCCTTACCACTCTTCTGTCTTGGAACCAATACTTGGAAACAATTTTTTTTTGTAAAATACTTAGTGTTGATTCTAAAACAGAAGATAAAAGTATTAAGAATAAATAAATACAGCCCATAGCCTGCTATGATAGATCCTTCCAGCATCGGTCAGGTCTTCTCATTTGTTAGCCTAAGGTTTATATAGATATTCTGAACTTAAATAATAGTCTCTAATAGTAAGATTGGAAAATCATTGGTCTCAGGTTTTATGAGTCATATATGAGTCCAGTTCAGCATGTAGGTGTCCTTTGTTTTCAACATTTATGTATCAATCAATCAATCAATCAATCAGCATGTATTAAGTATGAAGCACCAGGCAATGTGCATCCAGTTTGTTGTCAAGCTATTCCTTGGTCAGGGAGGTTGAGCAACACCTCTGTTTATATTATGTCTCTCTAAGTTGTGAGATCCTTGAGGCTAAGGGCTCTATCTTCCACTCTTCTTATGCCCAACAGGTCTTACCTTCAAGACTTCTACACTGTAGTTACTCAATAAATATTTGTTCATTGTGGGTTAATTTTACTAATTTTTCTCTGAAATGAATTTAAACGACTGTGTCTTCAAGGGTCTTTAGGAAGCTTATTTTGGACTACATATAGTCTCTTTCAGTATCAATCAAATTAGCCTATGAAATTTAACCAATTTATTATGAATCTACTAACAAGAAAACATTCTCAAACGTTTGTTTGGTTTTTGCTCAGAGCACAATATTTTGTGCTGTGAGAAATCAGACAATGCTAAAAGTTTAAGAAGGGTTCTGGGGTACCTCAAGAACTATTACATAGGCTCTGGGATTTCCTCTCTCCTTTTTTTATTCTCCAGGATTTTCAATGGAAGAAATTTCTTGGCATCTTCTTAGATAGAGCTATTATCATGATCTTGGTGGGAAAGGACAGGTATTAAATTGCTGAGAGGCTAGGAGGAGGCCTGGAGAATTTTGAAACTTAAGGAGAGGAACACTTGGAGGAGGAGGGGGAATACAAGATGTCACTACAAAATAAATAAAAACCTAAACCTCTTGTAATTCAGCAGGACATTTTGTTTTGTTTGGGCTCTAATGATTCATAAAAGTAATTTCAAGCTCAAAAGGAGCTAGAATTCTAGTGGATGCCAAAATGGGTAGTTTATAATTTATAAAGCTTAAAACGGATATGTGTGGAGAACAAAATTTTGCAGCTCACTCAGCAAAATTCAGGATATGCCCATTGGTTTTCTGGTTTGTTTGCTTGTTTGTTTGCTTTTTTAGCTACACACCAATTCACTGATCTGATTTCTGCTCTCTTTTTTTTTAAAAATGTGTTTAGAATTATAATTTCTCCTCTATGGATGGCTTTGACTACATTCCCCAAAATTTGGTGTTATCTCAATGTCATGCCAGTTGAAAACCACCACATTCGGCATGGGGCAGCTAAGTGGTGCAGTGGATATAACACTTTGCCAGGAAGATCTGAATTAAAATCCAACTGCAGATACTTACTAGCTGCATGACCCTGTGCAAATCACTTAACCCCTATTTGCCTTGATTCCTATTTGTGAAATGGTGACACACTGGAAAAGGAAATGCAAACACCTCAATACCTTTAACAACAACAACAACAACAACAAACAAACAAAAAAAAAACAACCTAATAAGCAAAACAAACACCTATCATCAAAGTCCATGAAGTTATATAGAATAAACAGAGCTGAATGACAGCAACAATAGTAGGCATAGATATATGGGAAGAGAAAAGAAGGGAAAGGGAGTGGAATGGGTCCTTTCTCTCAAGAAGCTTACACTCCATTATAGAGATGCAACACATACAAAGAAAAGCAAATCCAAGATAATTTAGCAAAGGAGAGAACATTAAGTAATAGGAGGTCATATAAAGCTTGGCCACAAGGGAACACTTGAAATGGGCTTTGTAGGAAACAAAGGATCCTAAGAAACAGTCTAAGAGATAGTTTATCCCAAGTGTAAGAGGACCTTCTGTTCAAAGTCAAAGGAAAAGGAAATGTGAGATCAAATTTAGGGACCAACTTGTTGAGCAATTAATGGGAACATAGTATATGCAAAGGAGAATAATATGAAAAAGGAGTGGAAAGGTAGTTTGGAGTCAGATTGTGAAGGGATATCACGACCAGGCTGAGGAGTTGACATCTTATCCTTGAAGGAGGCTTCTCAGGGTTCTGAGCAGACAAGAGATAGCATTAGATGTCAAAATAACTTTAGAAAGATTATCTTGACATTTTTATCTGATATAGGTTAAAGAAAGGAGACATAGGAAGCAGGGTGCCAATTCAGAAGCAAATGTTATAGTTCAGGTGAAAGCTGGTAAGACTCATAAAAGTCAAAAGCAAGGAGTTGGTAGGAGTCAAATATGTTTTTATGGTACATAAACCCTGCTATACTAAGTAAGCCAACTATCTCCATTAAAATAACATTTTTTTGCTTTATGTGTCACACACTCATTCAAAATAATACATACAATTATCATGATATTTCCTTGTTTCCATGTGGATTTTATGACCCTTCACCAACCCTAGAATAGTTACGATAGATTTTTCTGGAATAAGCTAGGAAACATTTTGTCCTAAGAAGGAGAGTCTTCTTATGAGTGACAGAAAAGGAAAAATTAAACTAATGAAACTCCTCATTTTGCATTCATGTGGTTTAGAATAGTTTTAGGATGGCTGATAGAAATGGCCCAGGAAGCTCTATGGTATGGATATTGGGTATAGAATTAACTATCCTGTAGACACAGATGCAGACTGATGAACCATACTTGGACTGGGACTAATCTAAGGTTGAGATGGGGAGTCCTGGAAGAATATAAAGCCAGATCCAGAAGTTTCATAAGCGTTCTGGTTCACATAGAAAATTTAAAAACTATAAGCAATTAAGTTAGGGTCAAGGAAAACCCAAATAAGAATGAGCTGAAAGTAGGAAACTCTTTAGGTTCCCTCCTAAATTCACTTTTCACTTGCTCTCTGAAAAGGTCAGAAGCCATCTCCTTGAAGCTCTGTGGACTAGAGCTAAGCCAAATATCAAGAGAGATATTCCAGTCGATACTTATATAAAATTAGACTGATCTACCTCAGAATCAATGAGGGTTCTTGGAATAATGACAAAAGGGGAGGAAGTTCTATAGTGACTGAGCCTTCAAACTGCCATTTTTAGATTTGATTACAAGAAAAAAAAATCAAAGTAGTACATCTCCCTAAAGCTGGCATCTGTAAGGATTTCCTGAAGGGCAAACCAGTCATGCAATGGTGCTTAATACACAGTGATATAGGATGAGTATAAAATAAGCAATATGATAAAAAATGAATAATTTAATTTAACTATAAATATTCTGCCAATTTATCTTACCAAATGAGTAATTCAAAAATATTTCCTAACTTTTTTGCTGAATATTGTGGTTGATGTGGATGGACATGAAAGCATCAAGTAAATTCATCGTTGCTGTTTTTGTTGTTGTTGTTGTTTACTGTTGGCTAAAAGTTTATGGTGTGGGGACTTCTGGGTTAACATGGCTACAGTGTAGTGGCAGGACTCTTTATCTCCTCATCCCCTACCAATATAGACTACTCAAAAGGTAAAAAAAAAAACCCAAATTCATATGAACGAAGGAATTACACAGTAGGGCTCAGCACTGAAGGTACATGGGATTTGGGCATTTCTACACTATAAGAGGGTGAAATAGCTTCCACAAAAACGTGAGCTAATCAACCCTCCCCCACCCCACCTAAGGAGCCAGAGTCAGAGCCAGCACAAGCTAGAATCAGCAAGTGAACAATAGGTACCTCTAGGTTCTTAGCAGCTGACTAAGACCACCAAGGACCTACCCCTAGGAACAGCCAGACTTAAGACCCCAGAAGGCTGAAGAGCACAGAACTTGGGTGCATAGATAGCTCATAGAAGAGTGGCAAATAATAGAAGCTGGGGAGACTGGAGAGGTGGCCTCAGGCAAAAACTGCACTCCTTAGTTCCATACACAGAGAGCCTGCCCTCCTCACTCAGACTTCTGACTGGAGAGGGAAGGAAAAACTAGCATAGTAATGGTAAAAATGCCCAGGAAAAACAGCTTGCAAACACCAAGAAGAACAAGAAGGCATTGGCCTTGGATCATTTTTATGGAGAAAAAATTCCAGCCACAGAGGAAACAGCAGAAGATGACAAACAAACAAATGCATCCAAACCTTCCCCCCCAAAATGGAAATTGGCCACAAGTCCTTAAGGTATTGAAATCGGAGCTTATGAGAAAAATGGAAGAGTTTTGGCAAGAAAAGTGGGAAATAGTTCAAAAAAGAAAATAACAGTTTAAAAGACAGGAACTCCCAAATGGAGACCAAAATTAAACATCTGGAAGCCATGAAAAGCAGTATAAAGCAAATCAAAAAGAAAAATCAAAAGATTATAGCAGAAAATCAAAAGATTATAGTGGAAAAATTAGTCCTTAAAGACCAGAATTGTGCAATTGCAAGCTAATGATCTCGCAAACAGCAAGAATTAATAAAGCAAAGTCAAAAGACTGACAAAATAAAAGGAAACATGAAATATCTCATTGAGAAAACAAATGATTTGGAACACAGATTGAGAAGAGAAACTTGAGAATCATTGGTCTACCTGAAAACCCAGAAATAAACAGAAATCTTATCATCTTACTACAAGAAATTATCCAAAAAAACTGCCCTGATGTTTTTGAACAAAAGGGTAAAATAGACACTGAAAGTGTTCATAGAACACTCTCTATACTAAATCCTCAAAAGACAACACCCAGGAATCTAACAGCCAAATTCAAGAGCTTCCAAGCTAAGGAAAAAATTTTACAAAAAGCCAAAAAGAGACAATTCAGATATCAAAGAGCACCAATAAGGATTATACAAGATCTGGCAGCTTCCACACTAAGGACCACAAGGCTTGGAATATCATATTCAGAAAGGCAAGAGAATTGGGTCTTCAACCAAGGATCACCTACCCATTACAACTGGCTATATATTTCTAGGGGAAAGTTTGGGCATTAAATAAAATAGAATATTTCCAAGTATGTGTAAAGAAAAGACCAGAACTAAGCAGAAAGTTTGATATCCAAACACAAAAATCAAGAAAAACATAAAAAGGTAAATAAGAGAGGGGGAGGAAAAAAAATTATTTAAATTTTCTTCTTGAATGGTTTAAATAAGATCAAATTGTTTTTTAATATATGAAAACATGTTATTTGCAACTCTCAAAAATTATATTAACTATTACAGTATTTAGAAGAATCATTCATAGGTAGAGATAGGGGTAATAAGTGGTCTAAGATAATATACAAAAAAAAGAAGAAAATGGGGGAATAGAAGATGGCACCAAAAGAAACTTGAAGGAATAAGATAAATAGTATAATATATATCACACAATGAGGTGTATGGGAAGGGAGTGGAAGAATACTATTATGAGAAGGAGAACAGAGTGCTGATAGGTAATACTTAAACCTTACTCTCAGTGGGATCAATTCTGAGAGGAAAGAGCATCTAGATCCATTGGGATATCGAATTCAAGAAGGGAAAAACGTAGGCAGGGATGGGGTGGGGAGTACAAAAAGGGAGGGAAAGAGAGGGGGGAGGCATCTTAATAGATCCTAAAATAATTAGAAGGGAACAAAAAGGGAGGAAGCAGAAAGGAAAGTATATAAGGGTGGGAAATAAGGGGACTGATGAAAAGCAAACCACTGGTTTTAAAAGGATATAGTGAAAGAAGAAAGGGCAAAACTAGGAGAAGACAGCAAAATGTTGGGGAATACACATGTGGCAATCATCATTAAAACAAAAGCAAATAGCAGAATGGATTAGAAACCAAAATCCTACCATATGTTGTCTGCAAGAAACACACATGAAGCAGGTAGACACAAACAGGGTAAGGGTCTGAAACTGGAGCAAAATTGATTGGGCTTCAACTGAGAAAAAGAAGACAGGATTTGCAATCATGATATCTGACAAAGCCAAAGCAAAAATAGATCTGATTAAAAGAGATAGGGAAAGTAATTATATCCTTATAAAAGGTAGTATAAACAAATGAGGAAATATCAGTAATCAACATGTATGCACCAAATGGTATAGCATTCAGATTTCTAAAGGAGAAACTTAGTGGAGCTCAAGGACAAAATAGGTAGTAAAACTCTATTATTGGGAGACCTGACCCTTCCTCTATCACATCTAGATAAATTAAACCAAAAAATAAATAAGAAAGACAAAAGAGATATGAATGAAATCTTAGAAAAATTAGAGTTAATAGATATGTGGAGAAAAATAAATAAGGACAAAAAGGAATATACCTTCTTTTCAGCAGCACATGGTACATTCACAAAGACTGACCATTTACTAGGGCATAGAAACATGGCAAACAAGTGCAAAAGGGCAGAAATAATAAATGCAACCTTTTCAGATCATAATGCAATAAAAATAAAAAATGATTATTAGTAAGGATTCATGGAGAGGCAAATCAAAAATTAATTGGAAATTAAATGATATGGTTCTCCAAAATTGGTTAAAAAACAAATCAAAGAAACAATTAATAATTTCATTGAAAAAATGATAATGATGAAACATCCTTTCAAAATCTATGGGATTCAGCCAAAGCAGTACTCAGGGGGGAAATTTATATCCTTGAGTTCATATATTAAGAAATTAGGGAGGGCAGAGCTCAATAAATTGGGCATGCAAATTAAAAAACTTGAAAGTGAACAAATTAAAAATCCCCAGATGAAAACTAAATTAGAGATCCTAAAATTAAAGGAGAAATTTATAAAATTGAAAGTAAAATAACTATTGAATTATTAAATAAGAGTAGAAGTTTTGTGGTAGCAAAAAATTGGAAAATGAGGGGATGCCCTTCAATTGGGGAATGGCTAAACAAATTATGGTGTCTATTGGTGATGGAATACTATTGTACTCAAAGGAATAATGAACTGGAGGAATTCCATGTGAACTTGAATGACCTCCAGGAATTGATGCAGAGTGAAAGGACCAGAACCAGGAGAACAATGTACACAGAGACTGATACCCTGTGGTACAATCAAACGTAATGGACTTCTCTACTAGCAGCAATGCAATGATCAAGGACAATTCTGAGGTACTTATGAGAAAGAATGCTATCTACATTCAGAGGAATAACTGTGGGAATAGAAACACAGAAGAAAAACAACTGCTTGATCACAAGGGTCAATGGGAATATGATTGGAGATATAGACTCTAAATGATCGCCCTAGTGCAAATATCAATGGTATGGGAATGGGTCATGATTAATGACACATGTAAAACTCAGAGGAATTGCATGTTGGCTATGGGAGGGGGTTTGGGGGAGGACTGGGAAAGAATCTGAATCTTGTAACCATGGACAAATATTCTAAATTAATTAAATAAAATGTTAAAAAGGTTTATGATGTAATTCTATTTTGAAAAACAAAATTACAAGATCAAAACACATAGAGCATTTGGATCATATGAATAAATGTAATTTCATTTTTGCCAGTTAGCATCTCATTGAACAAATGATTCCATTTTACTAACAATTACCAATAATTTAAATAATTTTCATGGAATCAGCATAGAAGGCATCTTAGATATGCATCACTGTAATACTAATACAAAGCAGAGAATCCTTCTTTGACTGTGAATATGGAACTTCCTGAATTCAAATACAGCCTCATACACTTACTAGCTGTGTGAACCTGGATGTCTCTTAACTCTTTTTGCCTCTGTTCTTTATCTATAAAATGATCTTGGAGAAGGAAATAGCAAACCATTCCAGCATCTTTACCAAAAAGACCCCAAAAGGGGTCATGAAGAGTAGGACATGGCTGAAACGACCAACAGCTAGAGCAAACAACAACAAATTTCATTTTACAAATGAGGAAACTGAGACCCAGAATTATTAAGTAACTTATCAAGGTCACACAAGTAGAATGTAATAACTAATGTTAAAAAACAGAACTTTTGATTCCAAATCCAGTACCTTTCCCACTACACTGGCTGTTCTATGTCTCTTTTTATCTATTTTTCCTCTTCTTTAGTGAAAAGCCATTTAAATACTAACTCATATCCTCCAGCTATGGATAGGAAAAACAAATGCAAAAATAAGGGAAGTTTAACAAAAACCAGGCATCAGGGCTAAAATAATATCAAGATTCTTTACCTTTTAAATTCCATTTTTCTTTGATCTTTATTAGATTTTGTGAGTATATCTGTATAGATTACCCTAATTTATATCTGGGATTTGGTAAATGTCACTTTTCACATATTACCTAGTATTGTCAGTAGTCTATTCACCTATCCATGTTACTCCTAGTAGATTGCAAACTGCCTAAGGCTGGAAACTATACCTCCAAATACACAGACCATATTACCTTACACAATGTCTTATATACACATAGTAGGTTCTCATTAAGTATAAATAATTGGCCTATTTTTTAACCACAGTAATTTCTGAAGTAGAGAGGAAGAGTGACATGATGGATTGAGAGTTGAGTTGGTCTTCAAGTCTGGAAGAAATGGATTTGAGCTCAACTTCTGACATATACTGCCTATGTGACTATGGTCAAGTCACTTAACCTTTTAATGCACTCATTATACCAATTCTCTAAGTCTGGAGGCTGCAGAAAAGATGCTGATCTGCTTGGGATAAAGAAAATTTCTCACTGAGAGCTCCATACACTAAAGAAATCACCAGTTGGGCACAAAATATATATATATATATTAGTGTAATTGACTGTTGAGCAATTAACTCAATTTAACCATTAAAACCAATTAAGCTTCAATGGTCTTTGATTTTAATGACATGAGTACTCCTCCAATGGTATACATTACAATTCATCTATGCCTTCTCATCTAAATTAGAACAACAAACTGAAAGAATCTGGATGAGGGCTTTTTTTATGAGTTCTAGGAATTTTAAGATGGAAAATATAATTAATCAGTTTCTCTTAGTCATTTCAACAATACTATAATGAGTGATCATGTGGCAAACTTGTATCCACTCTAGGGAAGAGAAAAGGAGAAAACACATACACAAAATTTAAATGTCCAAATGAAAATAAAAATTTTCCAAATTATCTATTAATACAAATTATAATAATCATTTCCTGACATTTTGCAATTCATGTTCTCTCTCTCCCTTCCCTCTCCCCAAGATGGCAGGTAACATTATATAGTTTATACATGTCTTATCATATAATAAATATTTCCATATTTGTCACATTGTGAAAGAAGACACATTGCTTACACTAGAGAAAAATTCATGGAGGAATTAAAATGAAGAATGGCATGCTTCAGTTTGAATTCAGACTGTCAGTTCCTTCTATGGCAGTGGACGGCCTTTTTCATCATGACTGAATGAGATTTACTAAAGGATATTTTCACTTCTGTCTAAATATGATAGAAACGCTACAATACTCTAAGTCTTTATCTACATTGGTTTTGGTAATGTCATATCATGAAAGATAGTTTTTGAGAATTCTCAACTGTACAAGACAAATTCTATTTTTTTCTTCCCAGCTATCTTCTCACCAGCCATATGGCTACCCCCAACCAGGCATCAGGCTCTGAAAGACTTAAGACTTTCACCATGGGAACTCTCCATGAGGCCCTACTTTTTCTATATATTTTCCATTATACTAGCCTGTTTCTAGCCATGCTTCATCTTGGTTTCCTCAGTATATTTCCTCTGCTACCCCCAACCACCACCACTGATTTTTAGTTTTTGAGCCAAAATTAAATCAATACTACCACTGCTACTAAAAGGAATATACCAATTTATTCCCGTGAGTCCACTTTCAAATTTTTAGTTTCCCTATAAAAATGCAGCTCCCTGGCCACTGCTCCCTTTATATGTTGTTTTCCCCCTATTAAAATGCAAAAACTTCTTGAGCTCAGAAACTGTCTTAGTTTTGCAGTGTGTTTCCAGTTGTTGGCATACAAGTAAGCACTTAATAATTTTTCCTTCACTCCATCTCTGCTCCTTCTTTTTTCTGGGTTTCCAGAGAGGTAATTGATAGAGTAGCAATATCCTATATGGATCAAGTCTATACTTTGGGATGAAACAGTGGAAGGTTTTAAACCCTTTATAGTGGGGTTTATGAGGGGCTTGGTCTCCCGTAGGATCTAACACAACACCATATTAATCAGACATCATCAGGGTATAAGGCAAAGAGCACTCTTTTATTTGTTTTAAGATATTTGGCAAGTCATTCCTGGCAATATACTGTAGCCAATTATGCCTTGCATATGTTTTTTCCCCTGTCCTTTGGGTGACTTTCATATTTGATTCCTTGTTTATTTTAATGTGTTCTATAGTTTGCAACCATTTAGTGAATTTTTTTTAAAAGAAGAATAGTGGCATTAGAAAATAAAGAAGAGGGATGTGTGTGTTAAAAAAATTTAGAGTCATTTAAAGAATTGCACAATTGTCCAAATGTAATTCAGCCTCACCTCTTCCCTGCCAGTCAATTCTGTGCCTACTTTTTCTGTATCTGATGTTCCTACCTATGACAGATGTACAAATGGATGAACTGAACTGATTTTACATCTAACTGAAAAACACAGTCTTGACAAGTGATTGATTTCATCCATTGGGTTTTCTGGCATGGGTGGTTAGGCGGATCTGCTTTGAATAGTGAAGGATAATTTTTTAAGCAGGTTCTGTAGCATTCTCAGAGCTGATGAAATCTATATTTTATCATCCAGAGGCAACTAGATGACTCAGTATACAGAGTGCTAGGCTAGAAGTCCGGAAGACTTGAGTTCAAATTTGGCTGCCTATATTTACTAATTCTGTGTCCCTGGGTAATTCATGTAAACTCTGTCTACCTCAGTTTCCTTAACTTTAAAATGAAGACAATAATAATAATACCTGCCTTGTAGGGTTGTTATAAGAATTAAATAAAATATTTGTAGAAATCTTAGGAGAGTGCTGAGGATACAGTAAGCATTTTATAAATTCCTATTTCCTTCATTTATCTATAAATCAGAATATTTGCTGGACTTCATCTATAGGGAATCTCTTGCATTTTGAGTCTGAATAGAATGTTTTCTATGATAGAAGTGAATAGCATTGAATAACCATAGAGCATTATTGGCCAAAGATGTCTTTGTATTTACATTTATCAGTGATCATATGAACCTGGAAGGAATCATAGAAGCCATCTAATCCAACTTCCTCATTTTATTGAGGGGAAAACTGAGTCTCAGAGAAGTTAGAGAGCCTAATACATGGTCACTTATGTAGTAATATCCAGCTGTGATTTGATTCCAGGCTCTCCAATTCTAGAGAGAGTGGTCTTTGCCTTATACCCTGATGATTTGTGATTAATATGGTGTTGTGTTAGATCCGATAGGAGGCCAAGCCCCTCATAAACCCCACTATAAAGGTTTTAAAACCCTCAACTGTTTCATGATCTTGTGGTTGCCTAGTTGTTTTTCCAGTCATGTCCATCTCTCCATGACTCCATTTGGAGTTTTCTTGGCAAAAGTACTGGAGTAATTTTCCATTTCCTTCTCCAGTTCAGTTTATAAATTACAGTTCATTTTATAGTACATATTACGAATACAAAAATAAGGAAACTGAGGTAAATAGGGTTAAGTAACTTGCCCAAGGTCACCCAGCTAGTACATGTCTGAGGCCACATTAGAACTCAGAAAGACAAGTCTTCTGGACTCCAGGTCTGGCACTCTATCCAGTGCACCATCTTGTTGCCCCTTGGGAAGAGTTTACATGATGTTAATATTATTATGAGGTACTCTTTTTTGAAATCTTTAAAGCTCTGTTTTGCTCACTGATTCAAATACATTTCCATAATAAATGAAAAATAAGCACATTGGGAACTTGTGTTATTTATTATACTATGAAGATATCAGCCAAAATCCTACACAAATGGTTAGATCATAGAAACATAGATTAGAAACATATAATTAGAACTGAAAAGAACCTTCAAATCCAACTTCATTTTATAGTTGAAGAATGGGAAGCACAGATGGTAAGTGACTTGCCCTGGATCACAAAGTATGTTGGATTTGATATCAAATTGTCCACTATTCTGCATATCATATGCTTATATTCATTGTGTCTAGAGATAACAAGATGATGCAATGGATAGAGTGCTGGCCATTGAGTCATGAGAAAATTACAACTAATAGACTAAACAACAACACTTGTTTCCTCTTTATTAAAAAGGAATACTTGGGGGTAGCTGGATGGCTCAGTGGATTGAGAGCCAGGTCTAGACATAGGAGGTCCTGGGTTCAAATATGGTCTCAGACACTTCCCAGCTGTGTGATCCTGGGCAAGTTACTTTACTCCCATTGCCTAGCCCTTACCACTCTTCTGCCTTGGAGCCAATACACAGTATTGATTCCAAGATGGAAAGTAAAGGTTTAAAAAATAAAAATAATAATTAATAAAAAGCAAGACTTTAATATAGCTATATGAAAAAATGATTGTGAAGAAAAGACAAAAAGTATAAGCAAAACTCTTTCAGAAGAAAGACCTATTATGCTATAGAAAATGTTTTGACACTATCCACCTTTATATTGAAGTCCCTGGGTGTCAAAAGATATGTTGACTTGATTTGGAAAATCTTATCAAACATTTCACAGAATTTGTCTTCCTTTGCATCCTTTGTAATGCACATTGGAAGCTAAGGTACAATCATCTTCATGATCATCTTTTTTCCTTATCATGGATATTGCAAGAAAAAAAAACACAAACTAGATGTCCCATTAAAGTGTATTTCTTGTTGCTTCAAAGCAAGCAATGAAATCAAATATGGTGACTCCTTTACCTACCACTTCAAGGAGAACCTGTGAACCATCCTTTCAATTAGCTTCCAGATATGTATGCCTAATGTTTTTTTCAAAGAGAATCTCAAAAATGATATGGTTCAGATTCTTCTCTGATATATCACTTTGTTGATCATGGCTGTATAGTTTATAGAATACCAAGAGCTAAATTAATGTTTATCAGTGGTCTAAAAGCTATATGATTGTCTACACTCTTTTGTCCTCCTTTTTACTATCATTGCAGGCCTTTTGAGGAGTCTATTCCTGCCATATTTTTTAATGGCTAAAAGAATAAAAGTACGTCTTTTGGAAAAATAAGTGAATTTAATTTAAACAGTAGTCCAGTAGAACATGATTTGAGTTAATGGAGAAAAGAGAGTAAAATAAGTAGGGTGAATACTAAACATTCTCTATGTAGTATTCCCTCTGACCTTACTTCCTCAAATTCCATATTCAGTTACAGATTGGGTACCCACAACAAAGCTGTTGTTATGCCCTCAAGATTCCAGGGGAAAAAAACAACAGCTCTGAAGAGGCTGTGCTTTCCAGAAACTGCATCTCATGAGTTCTAATCCTATCTCAGACACTAGCTATATGACCCTGAGCAAATCATGTAATTTCTTTCCACCTCACTTTCCTCATCTGTAAAATAGAGAAAATAAAACTATATAACTAACAAGGTTGGTGCAAAAATTAAAAGAAATATTATTTTAAAGGACTTTGAACCCCCCCCCAAATACTATATAAATGATAGGATTGTTATTATTTGAGTAGCTCTTGTTCAATTGTCCAACCTCTTGTGTCGGTTCACCATATCTCACTGATTGATCTGAGAGAGTTGGTTCACATATAAGGTACTGTATAAGATCCGTGAAATATAGACCAAAAAAAATGTGAAATTAATTGCTTGAGATAACATATGGAAACATTTTCAATTAAATTAAATTAAATTAAATTACTATATAAGTGCTAGCTATTCTTTATTACACTTAAAGTCACGGTTAGCTACTCATGCTTTTCCCCTTTCTGACCCAATTTAATAAGTCACTATCAAAAAATCCTGTTTATGCAATCATGTCAAGAAAAGTATGAGGTAGTAGAATATTTTATTAAATGATATATAGTATGTATGTATGGGAGGGGATAGAATGAGGTAAAACTCTACACACACACATATATACAAATATGCAAAGTAAAAAGCTGATATAGGTGGTATAAAAGTTGTCTCGATTACCTGGAAATTTTAACTACCAAGAGTTTCTGATTTCATTTACCTGGAAAAGGCATATGATAAAATAATGATAATAAAGATGATACATGGTGATGATGATGATGAATTCAATTCCACAAGCATTTAAAAATTCAAAACCTATCATGTGTCAGGCTCTATATTAAGAGATAGGGATAAAAAGGCAAAAATGCAGCTGTCCCTGACCTGAAAAGCAAGTTAGTATTAGTGTGTGAAGTGGCAGTGTCAAATAAAAGAATCCTGGAAAGATCCATTGGAACCAGATTGTGAAGGACTTTATTTACCAAGTAGAGGAGTTTGTATTTGATTGCAGTAGTAACAAGGAGTCACTGGAGTTTATTCATCAAGAGAGACATGATCCTATGTGTACTTTCAGCATATCATTTTGATAGCTTGAGGAAGATGAATTGTTGAGGAGAAGGACTTGATGATAATGGGACTCCACATTACTATAGAGACATTTTAAAATAACTAATTAGTTAATTGATTTAATTAATTAAATTTACAAAGCATTTGCCTCAGGACAGACCCATGAGTGAAGTAGCACCATTTTAGAACCCCCATTTTACAAATGAGGAAAATGAACCTGAGAAAGGGGCTTGCCCAAGATCATCCAGACAGTAATTATCAGGTAGTAGTCTATTCTAAATAATTTGAGTCTTATTCTGGCACCATTAGACAGGTAAATAAGACTGAGGAGACACCGGTTGATATTTGGTATGGCCAGTGTCAAATGATGGACCTGCTCACATTTTCAAAAACTATATTTTTAAAAAACTATATGTAAGGATCATTTTTAAAGTACTATTAATTCAGATTTTGATTTATTTAAAATTTGTCTTTGTGTCTTCTAATGTTATCCAAAAGGTGTTACAATGTTTATGTAACTTTCACCTTAACCTAAATTATTCTTTATTCTCTGATAAGCGTCATCATCAGTGTTCAACCAGTTTTGTTTGTTTGTTTGTTTAATTTTTAACTTGTTTGAATACCTTTATAAGTTGTTCAGGGCATAGGCAATTCATAGGAATTTTTCCTATAGCAAGGATGTATTTGGGGACAAAACACAAAAACCTCTACATGTTATTAATGTTTCATCATTTAGAACGTGTTTTGAACCCCAAACTGGTGACAAAATGAGAAGATTAAATGAGATTTGGTGACACAATGCCATTAAATTCTGGGCTGCAAAATGACCTACAGCTTTCTCAAGACATTAAGATGTTGGCAAACAACCAAATTCCTTTGTAGACAAAGCAATGAATGTAAATGAGACATCTTTTATTCATGATACTTTTCTGTGATGAGGATTTCATCCTTCTTGAACTCAAAGAGAACAATGTAAAGGGTATCTTGAAGTTAATTTATCAACTACAAACACAGTGACCTACTCTACTCTTGAACTCTTCTTTGTGTTTTGAGTAAGGGGAAGAGGAGAAGAAAGGCAAATACTCTGATGTTTAGAATTACTGCATCCTTTTATTATTCATATTAACCACCAAATTCTCAGTAGCTTGTATTTGTGGCTCATATATTAGACACTAATCCTGTAATACATCTCACTTTATAGGGAGCTGTTAATGGCATTCTGTGAGGATTAGAAAGAAACTAAGAATTTTAAAGTGGGAAATGAGCTCAAAGGGAGTCATAGACTCATCAAATTTTAGAGCTGGTAAGAACATTAGAGATAAATTTGGCCAATCTACTCATTAAAAAAAAAAAAAAGAATCCAACACAGTTAAGTTCATACAGTTTAGTTAATGTTAGAACTACAATTAGAATTTGGACTTCCTGCCTCCCAAGCTTTTTTGCTATTGGTCAGCTAGCATTTCACCTCTCTACTTTCAATACTACCTTCAGAATAAGATTATCATTTATCTCTATATAATCTTTTTCCAACAGTCTATCATTATCAATGATAATTCAAAATTGGAGGTGATATCTTGATAACGCCATAATTGGCAAAGAGATAAAGCTTATTTAATAAATTCTGAAAACACTCATTTTTTTATTTATTTTTTTATTTTATTACTATGAACTTGATAAGCATTAACAAACACGACATTCCACATTCAAAAAACAGGAAAAAAATAAAAAGGACCACCTATGAAACTGTGAATCTTTGTTATATACAGCTATTAAAATATACATATTTCAAATTTAACATGGTAGTCCCAACATTGCTTGTTTCCATCCCATTTTGCATATGCTTTTGCTCTCTTATTTGGATTTCAAATGATTCTTCAATGTTCTTTTCTTTATTTCTTTTTGATAAGATTATCACTAACCTGACTTCTTTTCAAAACCCTCCTATTCAACAAGAAATTAACAAACCTAAGGGGGGAAAAACCTTTCTTCCCTCCCATCCACTCCAAGAAAGCTGACTGGTATATAGGTTGTAGATATATTATCATAGAATATATATTTCCCTGTTTGTCATATTATGAAACAAGATACATATTGCTTACACTAGAGAAAAATTCATGGAGGAAATAAAGAATTGTATTTTCAATTTGCATTTGGACTCTCTTCCTTCTATGCTGGTAGATATTCTTTTTCATCATGAGTCCCTTGGAGTTGCCCTGAATCCTTGCCTTACTGATAATAGTTATCATTCCTAGTTGATCCTCACAAATTATTGTTATTACTCTGTACAACATTCTCCTAGTTTTTTTCACTTCACTTTACATTACTTCATATAAATCTTTCTAATTTTGTTATTATCTGGAGTCATAATTAGCTACTTCTGGGATTTTGAGGGGGAAATTTTAGTTCTTGGACATAGAGGGAATTCTCCATCCCTGGAGACACAGCTGCCATCAATCAGGGTGGTGGAAAACTGGCCTGTCAGATTTTCTGACACCACATTTTCAATAAATATCCAGAATGAATTTGAGGTCTTTCATTTACAAGTGCTAATTCCAATGTGGGAGTGGGAGTTTGTGGGAGTATTATGTGTATATTTTTTAAAGACTAGATTGAAGTAGGGGAATACATGGAATATTTGCTCATATTGTTATCATTGCTAGAAAAAATGTATTTTTACCTCATTGTAATGAAAACAAGATAAAAGACAACTATCTCTGCTAAAAATGTGTGATAGTTACTAGAATGTAAAGACTCTGAATTCCTCATATATTTATGCTTCAGGTAAAATGTCATTACATTTAAGTGTTCATCAGTGCCTTGTACATTTCTATTAGCCTACTATTTTCAATCATAACCATATAGCTTTGAATTAATTAAGAGATTGGCAGGATTAATTATGCCCCTGGCAACAAGTTTGGGATTATTAGAATTTGTTTTAACACGCCTTTATTAAGACATAGTAGTAGGCACTTAGAATTCAAAGAACAAATGAAAAAGTCCTGCTCTTTTCCTGTTTCCCCACCCATTTAACAACAGGGAAGTTTGAAAAAGGTTAAGAGATTGAAAAATGAGAAGCACAAATCCCTGGCAAGGTTTGTACCTTATTGGATCAAAATTGGGGTTCATAGTCTTGCCTTCAGAGATTAAAAACTGGGAAGTATATAGAATGTCCATCACAAGTGGGAGTTAAGTGTTTGACTAAGTATACTTGATCTTCCGGGTCATAAGGGAGAACTCAGAAGACACAACACAGAGGGGGAAAAGTAAGCAATAGAAAGGATTTTTTTTAATGCTGGTAGAGGGAGAGTCTAGAAGGGGTGATAGGGAGCAAGAGTATTTCAGCTTCCCCACCACTGTTATTTCCATGGAAAGCAAGAGGAAGTCTCAGCGAAAATGCAATTGATACTTCAAAAAGTATCCAAAAAAGCTGCATCATCAGAAAGGACATGGTTCCCAATGAATGCAAGAATATGGAAGGGAGGAAGAAAAGAAATGCTACAAAATGAAATCCAGTTTGTTACCTATGAAGCAAGCATTTCAGAGAGCACAATGAAAGGATAGGTAGTTTTCGAGAGGGAGGTAAGGGCAGAGTTGGGTTGAAGAACAAGGGAATAAGTGGAATATATCACCCCTCAATACATATATTTATATGTAAAAATGTACACACACACACAAATATATATATATATATATATATCCTATGTATAAAATATGCACACAGTTTTTCTAATGTATTATCTCCCTTAAGAGTTTCTTGAGGACAGGGACTATGGGTTTTTTTTTTTTAATCTCCAGTGGTTGTTCTTAACAAATGCTTGTTGTTTGACTGAAATCCTTGTGGTCTCTGGATGACTATTAAGGCAAAACATATTGTGGAGGCTCATGAACTACAACTTTAAGAGATATAAATACAAAGAGAACCTTGAATCTGAATTAGTCATTTTCTAGGTATCTGCCCTATAAGTGCCCCTAAATACCATATAAGGTAATATATATACACACACATGCATGCACATGAATGCACATGGATGCAAATCTTACAACAATACTAGAAAAAAGAGATTACTTACCATTAAGGGTATCAGTAGTCTTGAATACTCATATAGAAAAGCAAAGTAATTAAGAAAAGGAGAGAGTTTTGGCTACTTGGGTTGGAAAGAGTTCACAAATGAGGTAGCATCCAAACTGAATCTGCAGTGAAGATAAAGATTTTGAGAAATGCCAAACATCAAATCAAGTTTTTAAGAGTCTGAAGCTCACCGAGTTGAAGTGAGTTGTCCATTCTTACTGGTAGTAAAGGCAAGAACCTAACTGTGCTATGTGCTAGAGATACAAATAACAACAACTAAAAACAAAATAGAGCATAGTCTTTGCTCTCAAGGAGCTCATATGTTATTGAGGGAGACAACATGTAAATAATTAAGTATATATGCAATGAAAATGCAAGATAATCTAAGAGGCAAGACACTAGCAGATGTAGCAACTGGAAAAGCCTCCCACAGAAAGTAGAATTTGAGCTGCGTCTGGAAGATAACCAGGGAAATTAAGTGGTATAGGCAAGGAGGAAGAAGATCCTAGATATGTGGGACAACCAGCTGAAAGAAAATAGAATGACTGTCTTGGGCTAGGGATAGTATATAGGTCAGTATGGCTGGATTATAGAAAGGTGATATATCTGAAAATTACAGAAAGATTTAGAGGCATCTAGAGAGCCAGGGCTGGAGATGGGAGACCCTGTATTCAAAGTTGATCTCAGACACTTCCTAGGTGTGTGACCCTGGGTAAGTCACTAAACCCCAACTGCCTAGTCCTTAGTGCTCTTCTACCTTGGAATCAATACTTGTATCGGTTCTAATACAGAAGGTAAGGGTTTTAAAAAGAAGGAGAAAGATTTGATTGCCGTTTAGACTTCTAGGCTGAGTAAAAATGAGAAGTCAAAATGTAAAAGGAGGTTATGAATTTGAATGACTAAGAGAAGCCCTCAATAGTAATAGACAACTTTGAAAAAGGGATAAGCTTTTTGGAAAAGATAATGAATTCGGTTTTGGACATAATGAGTTGGGATGCCTCAGGAAACAGAGTTCAGATTTTCCAATCAGAAGTTGGTGATGAGTGGCTGAATTTCAGGAGAAAGATTAGAAATGGATGTATAGATTAGAAGTCATCTTCATAGAGATAGTTCTGTGGAGGAGGCATGAAGAAAGAGAGGATTTACAAGCCAAACCAAGCATGCAAACCAAAGTAAAGGACCTGATTTGTCAATGAAGGCGAAGATTCCAAACTGAATGTTCCCAGGAGAGGCAGTTGGAACTGGCCAGAGGAGATGAACTGAAACCTTGGGCTCTGGGTTTAGCCTCTTCCACAGTAGTAGTCAAATCTTCTGGAGTAGCTGAGATTACCAAGTGAGGAAAGAGAAGATGCCTCATGACACCCAAGCATTTATTGAAAGTGACAATGAAGGTATAATTTCTACAGTCATCCAGACTACCCGTAGAACAAGCTTTGGGATCCTTCCCTGCCCTAGTACTTCCCCACCTCTCAGGAATGAGGGAGGAAGGATAATCCATCATCTCTTCTCTTGTGCCATTACTGGATTTTTCAGTTACATAGAATTCAGCTTTCCATTTACATTGTAGCAGTCATTACATATATCACAATGCTCCATGTTTGGCACTTCACACAGTACTGGGCACATAGTAAGTGTTTAATACATGCTGATTGATGATGATGATGATAACTAAAGTACAAAGAATGAGAGTATTAAATAGTGAAGATCAAAAAGAAAAATCTCCTTGGCTTCACCATTTTAAAACACTCACATGAACACACATACTTCTATTGTTGCTGACATGTTGGAAAGAGGACTACTTCTGAAGTCAGAGGACCTGGGTTGAATGATTGCCTTTGACACTTACTTTCTCTGTGACCTTGACCAAGTCACTTAAATTTCCTATGTTTCAGCTTCCTCATTTATAAAATGAGGGGGTTGGACTAGATGGCCTCTGAGATCTCTTCTAGATCCAATTATCTAAGAAAGTCAAAATCTGTATTTAAAACAAGTCAGATCAAGGAAGTATATAACCTGAGGGAGATTCTGGGTGGAAATTACAAAGAATTCACCAAGAACTAATGGCCTCTTGAAGTGAATATTTGACTATCATTCATTTTCATTCCTAAATAATTCATCAAATTTTTCACTAAAATGGGAGCTCTGCTAAATAAAAATCACATCATAAAGGATAATGTATTTTGGGATGTTCCCAGAGTTATTGAACTGTTAATTAAACACAGATCAGGGTCTGGTTACATACCCTGTTAAGAGTTATCTCCCCTTTGGGTTTGAGGAGCACAGCAGGTCATCTTGTTCAACACAGCCTCTCATGCAACATTAAAGACTGTCATTATTCCCACTAAATTCTGTGGGTTTCTTTCAAGTTTGCTGAAAACTAAGGCTGCTTAAATATAAGTTGATCACTCCTAACATTAGCAGTATCATAAAACAATAATTAGCAGCTCTCAATGACTGGGTGAAATGTTCTATCTTTCTTGATGATCTATATTCATTCATGAATAAAGAGGCACTTTAGGATAACGAGACTTTTTTAATGAGAAATATGTCAGAAAAGATAATAACAAACTGAGCCTGCTGAAGGCATTAAAACTTCCTAAAATGGCTAATGAAGTCTGAAAATCTGTCTGATTCTTGGGGAAATTAGTGTTTTCTGTAAATGAGTCTTCCTTTGAGTGACTTGATCGACCTCAAGTCTTTCAGGGTGAGATGGAACAAGTAATTTTAACTTTGATGTATATCTAGCTAGAAACAATGTGGCAGTGGATAATGAGCTAAGTCTAAAATAAAGAAGCCCAAAATATGGATCCAGATCCTGAAACTTTCTACTTATGGGATCCTGGCCAAAACACTTCATTGTCTCTTAGGAAAATCTCTAGGAGTTATTTACTAAAGTATAGATGTGTGGCAATCTCAGTGGAGAGGTTCTCACATGGGAAGTTCTCAGCTGAAAAAATCACATTTTTTTAATATTATATGGGTCTAGTGAATAAGGCATTGAACATGGAGTCAAGAAAGCCTGCCATTTACTTACTCTGTGTCCCTGAGTCAGTCATTTAACCTCTTTCAGCCTTAGTTTCCTCATCTGTAAAATGGAGATAATAATACCACCTAGCATGTAGGTTTAACAGAATGTATAAAATATTTGTAAAGTTCTTTGCAAACCTTAAAATGTTATTATTATTATTATTATTAGTGACAGTTAGTAGTAGTGGTAATAACTGTTTTATTCAGTTGTGCACATCCTTTGATCCATCAGTACCATTATTAGGTCTGTAAAGCATATTTATACAAAAATATTTATTGCAGCTCTTTTTGTGTTAGCAAAGAATTGGAAATTAAGAGATTTTCCATCAGTTGAGGAATGACTGAAAAGTTATAGTATATGATTATGAGAAAATATTATTGTGCTATAAGAAATAAGAAAAATAATTTTGGGAAAATCTGGAAGGATTTACATAAACTGATGCAAAGTAAGGTGACCAGAACTAGAAAAACATTGTTTATAGTAATAGTAATATTTTTGATGAACAACTGTGAATAACATAATTGTTCTCAGCAATGCAGTGATTCAAGACAATCCCAGAGACTCATTAAGAAAAAAAAAGAACTGACAGAATCTGAAAACATACTATATTTTACTTCCTTCCTTCCTCTTCCTCCTTTTTTGCTCTTCTTCTTCTTCTTCTTTCTCCTCCTCCTCCTCCTCTTCCTCCTCCTCCTCCTCCTTCTTCTTCTCCTTCTCCTTCTCCTTCCCCTTTTCCTCCTCTTCCTCCACCTCCTCCTCCTCCTCCTCCTCCTCCTCCTCCTTCTTCTTCTCCTTCTCCTTCTCCTTCCCCTTTTCCTCCTCTTCCTCCACCTCCTCCTCCTCCTCCTCCTCCTCCTCCTTCTTCTTCTCCTTCTCCTCCTCCTCCTTCTTCTTCTTCTTCTTCTTCTTCTTCTTCTTCTTCTCCTTCTCCTCCTTCTCCTTCTCCTTCTCCTTCTCCTTCTCCTTCTCCTTCTCCTTCTCCTTCTCCTTCTTCTTCTTCTTCTTCTTCTTCTTCTTCTTCTTCTTCTTCTTCTTCTTCTTCTTCTTCTTCTTCTTCTTCTTCTTCTTCTTCTTCTTCTTCTTCTTCTTCTTCTTCTTCTTCTTCTTCTTCTTCTTCTTCTTCTCCTTCTCCTTCTCCTCCTTCTCCTCCTCTTCCTTCTCCTCCTCCTCCTCTGTCTCCTCCTCTTCCTTCTCTTCCTCCTCCTTCCCTTCCTCTTCCTCCTCCTCCCTTTTTTCAGTTGATATCTCTTCCATAAATGACTAATATGGGAAATGTTTTACATGATTAGACATGTAAAATCTATATCAAATTGCTTACTATTTCAGGGAAGAAGCAAGGATGAGAGAGAGCAAAGAAGGGAGAGTGGGAAGGATGGGAGAAAATTTGGATCTTTTTCATTTTTATTTTTCATTTTATTTTTATATGTAATTGGGGGAAGTAAAATATTATCAAAAATATTATTTTAGCCCCAAAATCCTAATACACATGGGTGAAACAATTCCTCGTTTTAAATTCACTTTAATCTGCATGACATTCATTTTTAGGATCTATGCTTTGCTAATTGGGAGGAAATTATTATTGTAGGAGGCAAAATGGAAAGTGAATTGGATTTGTTGTTAGAGGACCTGAGTTTAAATCCCAAATTAACTACCCATATATGGCAATGGACCTAACATCTATGTTGTCATCTAAAATCTCTGGGCATCAGTTTCTTTGTCTTCAAAAAACAGGTAAAGGGACTAGATGATATCTGAAAGGTTTTCCAAGCTCTCAGAAAATTTCTGTTTAGGAATCTTACAGTTTTCTTTCTAGAAACTCCCTCGTTCCATTTGGAAGTCATGTTCCTTATTTCAAATTAAAAAACAAACACTATAGTTCAACTGCTTCCAAGTATCCTGTAAATTTTGTACAGATTTTGTCTGTTAGGAAAAGATTTCTTTCTTTGGAATTTTGTTGAAAGATTTTTTCTTAATTAAAAAAAAATATTTCAAATTACTGATAAGAAATAAAATGATGGAGGCCGAGTCAAGATGGAGGCTTAGAGTCAGTGAAAGTTCAGACCTCTGAAGGCCCTTCTATACTGACTAATAACTAAATACCCCTAGGGGACTGAAAACCAAACCTAATGACATGACAGAGCCAAGGAACCCTCCTGCTAGACTCAACTTAAAAGGTATGCCCCCCAAAAAGCCTGAATTTGAGAATACTCTGGGTTAAAGGAGAAGGAAGAAGGAAGGCCCAAGGATTCCTCTACCACCTAGAGCGCTAAGCCTTCAGCAGTGGCTGGAACCTCCGGGTGGGCAAGGGTGCTGATCTGGAGGGAGTACCTTGTGGGAAAATCTGTGCCAGGCTCAGAGTGTCAACCACAGGTGGTAGGGAAACAGTTGGAGAAGAAGTCCAGAGCAGGCAGCCTAGTTGCAGCAGCAGAGACACTCCATATTGCCACCACCTTACCAAGGTTTTGGCCTCAGGGCACATCCAGCTCTGCAAGGTCAACACAACTAGAATTAATCTCGTCTAGCCCTCAGAGGGCCAGGAAGCTCAAGCCCCAACACCCCTCCCCCACAGACTACTCTGAGAGATTTGCTGACTAAGGTCCAAGAGTAAAGGCTGACAGAAAAGCCCAAAACCACAGATCCAACACAAAATGAGAGGAGCTAGAGGATAGGCAACTATAGGGAGTAAAGAAGGGGTAAATCTGAGCAAACAACAGCAAAGGAAAAAAGAAGTTGCAATTGACAGCTGCTATCCAAGCAATGAACAAAAAGCAAATGGAACAAAGAAGGATGAAGGAACACCAAGTAAAAAAAAAAAAACTAGAAACTCCAGTGAATTGGATACAGGCTTTGGAAGAACTCAAAATGCAATTCAAAACACAATTAAGAGAGGCTGAAGACAACTGTGAAAAGAACTTAAAAAGGAAGATAAATCATCTGGAAACTGGGGCACTTGAACTAAAATGAGAAAATAGTGTCTAGAAATCCAAAATTAATCAGCTTGAAAATGAGGCAAATGAGATTAAATATGAGGCAAAGAAGATAAAAGATGAGGCAAAGAAGACCTTCAAAGAAAATCAGACCAGAAGGAGAATGATGACCAAAAAGCCAGGGATAAAATTCAGTCTTTAAAAAACAGAATACAAAAATTAGAAGCAAGCAACTTCACAAGGCAGCAGGACACAATAAAACAAAATCAAAAGAATGAAAAAATTGAGGAAAATATGAAGCACCTCATTGACAAAACAGAAGATTTAAAAAGTCATTCCAGGAGAGACAATTTAAGAATCACTGGACTACCAGAAGTCCATTCCAAAAGAAAAAGTCTCAACATCATACTACAGGAAATTATCCAAGAAAACCGCCCCCAATGTTCTATAACATAAGAAAAAAATGGAGAATGAAAAAATCTAAAGATTACCTCCTGTACCTAATCCCTAACTGACAATACCCAGGCATGTTATAGACAAATTCAAGAAGTATCATACCAAGTAAAAAATATTACAAACTGCTAAGAAGAAGTCATTCACATACCATGGAACTACAGTGAGGGAACAAAGGATCTGGCTGCATCTACACTGAAGGACCAAAAGGCATGGAATATTATATTCTGGAAAGCAAGGGAATAGGTCTACAACCAAGAATTACCTACCCAGCAAAATGGACTATATTCTTACAGGTGAAAGTATGATCATTTAACAAAATAGAAGAATTCCAAGCATTTGTAAAGAAAAGACCAGATCTGAACAGAAAATTTGATGTTCAAACACAGAACTCAAGAGTATCATCAAAAGGTAATTAAGAAAAAGGGAAAAAAGAAAAACAAAAAAACCCTCTTTTTTAAGAGATCAAATAAGTTTTAATGATATGTATGCCTATAAGAAAAGAGGTCACTGGTAACTCTTAAAAATTATTATCACCTGGGTAGCTAGAAGAATTGTACTTAAAGGAAACAGTGACAAATTGTATAGGATGAAATGACAAGACATAAATATGTATATAGATATATATATGCAAAAATACACACACACACATATATATATATATATACAACTAGAGTTTTAAAAAGAGGTTAATACTAAGAGAAATGGGAAAAGAAACAAAAGGGGGTAAATTTATATTTCACAAAGAAGCTCATGACAGGAGGGGCCGAGAACATCAATACACTGGAAGGGTAAAGAGGTTTGAGTTAGGAAATACTCAACTCTTATGTGAATTGAAATTGATTCAAAGAGGAAAGAACAATCAAATACATTGGGGAAGAGAATTGATTTGCACCCTAATGGGAAGTAGAAGGGTAACAAATGGACTGGTGGGAAGGTAAGCAATACAAGGGGGGGGAGGGTTAGTTTACAAAGACTGTAAAGAAAATAAGAGGGGAATAAGAAGGGAAGGGGTAGAAAGGGAAGTAAAATGAGGGTGAGAATTAGGGGGACCAATTAAAAACAAAACACTGGTGTAGAAGGAAATAGTGAAAGAAGAAAGGGCAGGACTAGGAGTAGAAATCAAAATGCTGGGAAATACACACCTGGTAATCATAACTCTGAATGTGAATGGAATTAACTCACCCATAAAATGCAAGCAAATAGCAGAGTGGATTAGAAACCAAAACCCTACCATATGTTGTCTACAAGAAACATACATGTGGAAGGTAGACACACATAGGGTAAAAGTAAGAGGATGGAGTCAAATCTATTGGGCATCAAATGATAGAAAGAAGGCAGGAATTGCAATAATGATATCTGATAAAGCCAAAGTAAAAATAAAACTAGTCAAAAGAGATAGGGAAGGTAATTACATCCTGATAAAAGGCAGTATAAACAATGAGGAAATATCTGTACTCAACATGTATGCACCAAATGGTATAGGATCCAGATTTCTAAAGGAGAAACTAGTGGAGCTCAAGGATGAAATAGATAGAAAAACTATACTAATGGGAGACCTGAACCTTCTTCTATCAGATCTAGATTAATCAAACCAAAAATATAAATCAGAAAGAGGTAAGAGGAGTGAATGAAATCTTAAAAAATTAGAGCTGGTAGATAAGTGGAGAAAAATAAATACCAAAAAAAAAAGGCATACACCTTCTTTTAAGCAGCATATAGTACATTCACATAAATTGACCATGTATTAGGGCATAAAAACATTGCAAACAAGTGCAAAAGAGCAGAAATAATAAATGCAACCTTCTCAGATCATAATGCAATGAAAATAATAATTAGTAAAGGTACATGGAGAGGCAAATCAAAAATTAATTGGAAATTAAACATTATGATTCTCCAAAACCAGCTAGTTAAAGAACAAATCATAGAAACAATTAATAATTTCATCAAAGAAAACGGCAATGATGAGACATCCTTTCAAAATCTATAGGATGCAGCCAAAGCAGTACTCAGGGGGAAATTTATATTGTTGAGTTCATATATTAACAAATTAGGGAGGGCAGAGGTCAATGAATTGGGCATTTAAATTAAAAAACTAGAAAGTCAACAAATTAAAAATCCTCAGAGGAAGACTAAATTAGAGATCCTAAAAATCAAAGAAGAAATTAATAAAATTGAAAATCAAAGTACTATTGATTTAATAAGACTAGAAACTGGTACTTTGAGAAAACAAATAAAATGGACAAAGTACTGATCAATCTAATTAAAAAAGGAAAGAAGAAAACCAAATTGACAGTATCCAAGATGAAAAGGGAGACCTCACTTCTAATGAATAGGAAATTAAGACAATAATTAAAAACTATTATGCCCACTTATATGGCAACAAATATGACAATCTAGGTGATATGGATGACTATTTACAAAAATATAAATTGCCTAGACTAAAAGAGGAGGACAAAGAATACCTAAAGAACCTCATATCAGAAAAAGAAATTGAACAAGCCATCAAAGAACTCCCTAAGAAAAAATCCCCAGGTCCAGATGTATTCACAAATGAATTCTATCAAGCATTCAAAGAACAACTAATCCCAATATTATACAAACTATTTGACAGAATAAGCAAAGAAGGAGTTCTACCAAATTCCTTTTACAACACAAATATGGTACTGATTCCAAAGCCAGGCAAGTCAAAAACAGAGAAAGAAAACCACAGACTAATTTCTTTAATGAATATAGATGCAAAAATCTTAAATAGGATACTAGCAAAAAAACTCCAGGAAGTGATGATGAGGGTTATTCAATATGACCAGGTAGGATTTATACCAGGAATGCAAGGATGGTTCAGTATGAGGAAAACCATCCACATAATTGACCATATTAACAAGCAAACTGACAAAAATCACATGATTATCTCACTAGATGCAGAAAATGCCTTTGATAAAATGCAACACCCATTCCTATTGAAAACACTAGAAAGCATAGGAATAGAAGGGCTTTTCCTAAAAATAATGAACAGTATATATGCAAAACCATCAGCAAACATCATCTGCAAACATCATCTGCAATGGGGATAAACTAGATGCCTTCCCAGTAAGATCAGAAGTGAAACAAGGATGCCCATTATCACCTCTATTATTTAACATTGCACTAGAAACACTAGCAGTAGCAATTAGAGAAGAAAAAGAAATTGAAGGCATTAAAATTGGCAATGAGGAGACCAAGCTATCACTCTTTGCAGATGATATGGTGGTCTACTTAAAGAATCCTAGAGAATCAACTAAAAAGCTACTGGAAGTAATCAACAACTTTAGAAAAGTTGCAGGATACAAAATAAACCCACATAAATCATCAGCATTTCTATATATCTCCAACACATCTCAGCAGCAAGAATTGGAAAGAGAAATTCCATTTAAAAACACCGTAGACAATATAAAATACTTAGGAATCTATCTGCCAAGACAAACACAGGAACTATATGAACACAACTACAAAACACTCTGCACACAATTAAAACTCGATCTAAACAATTGGAAAAACATTGATTGCTTGTGGGTAGGATGAGCTAATAAAATAAACATGACAATCCTACCCAAATTAATTGACTTATTTAGTGCCATACCCATTGAACTACCAAAAAACTTCTTTACTGAATTAGAAAAAACATAACTAAGTTCATTTGGAAGAACAAAAGATCAAGGATATCCAGGGATATCATGAAAAAAAATGCGAAGGAAGGAGGCCTTGCAGTCCCTGATCTCAAGCTATACTATAAAACAGTGGTCATCAAAACAATTTGGTACTTGCTAAGAGACAGAGAGGAGGACCAGTGGAATAGACTTGGGGTAAATGACCTCAACAAGATAGTCTAAGATAAGTCTAAAGATCCTAGCTTTTGGGACCAAAATCCACTATTTGATAAAAAGTGCTGGGAAAATTGGAAGACAGTATGGGAGATATTAGGCTTGTATCACTACCTCACACCCTACACCAAATAAACTCAGGATAAGTAAATTAGGTGAACACAGAATAGTATACATTTCAGATCTTTGGGAAAGGAAAGATTTTTAAAACCAAGCAAGAGTTAGAAAAAATCACAAAATAACAAATACATTAATTTGATTGCATTAAATTAAAATATTTTTGTACAAACAAAACCAATGCAACCAAAATCAGAAGGGAAGCAACAAATTGGGAAACAATATTCTTAACAAAGAACTCTGACAAAAATCTAATTACTCAGATTTATAAAGAGCTAAATCAATTGTACAACAAACCAAGCCACTATCCAATTGATAAATGGGCAAGGGACATGAATAGGCAATTTTCAGTTAATTAAATCAAAACTATTAATAAGCTCATGAAAAAGTGTTCTAAGTCTTTGATAGTCAGAGAAATGCAAATCAAAACAACTCTGAAGTATCACCTCACACCTAGCAAATTGGCTAACATGATAGCAATGGAAAGTAATGAATGCTGGTGGGGATGTGGCAAAGTCCGGACATTATTGCATTGCTGGTGGAGTTGTGAATTCATCCAACCATTCTGGAGGGCAATTTGGAACTATGCCCAAAGGGCACTAAAAGACTATCTGTCCTTTGATTCAGCCATAGCACTGCTGGGTTTGTACCCCAAAGAGATAATAGGAAAAAGACTTGTACAAGAATATTTATAGCTGTGCTCTTTGTGGTGACAAAAAAAAATTGAAAAATGAGGAGATACCCTTCAAATGGGGAATGGCTGAACAAATTGTGGTATCTCTTGGTGATGGAATACTATTGTGCTCAAAGGAATGATAAACTGGAGCAATTCCATGTGAACTGGAATGACCTCCATGGACTGATGCAGAGTGAAAGGAGTACATTGTACACAGAGACTGATACACTGTGGTACAATCAAATACAATGAACTTCTCCATTGGCGGCAATGCAGTGATCTTGAACAACTTGGAGGGACCTAAGAGAAAGAATTCTATCCACATTCAGAGGAAAACTGTGGGAGTAGAAACACAGAAGAAAAACAACTGCTTGATTACATGGGTCAAGAGGGATATGACTGGGGATATAAACTCTAAATGAACATCCCAGTGCAAACATCAACAACATGGAAATAGGTTCTGATCAAGGACACATGTAATATCCAGTGGAATTGTGCTTCACCTATGGGAAGGGTGGAGGGAGGGAAGGGAGGTAAAGAATATCATTCCTTTAACCAAGGAATAATGTTCTAAAGTGACTAAAAAAATAAAAATAAAATAAAATAATAAAATGGAAGGAAAAGGTTAAAAAAAGAGAAAGAAAATTATGGTAATTTAGACTCCATAGTTAAGTTAGTTTAATAAACTATTTCTTAATTGACCTTTCTAGTAACAGAATAAGATATGTAAATTAAAATGGGGTCATTTGATCACGTAGACTTTTAAGTGTCATTCTTTTATTCCAATATTAGAGGCAACTTTTGAAAATAATGATTCCAGGGGGAGCTAGAAGGCTCAGTGTTTAGAATGCCAGGTCTGGAGATGAGAAATCCAGGGTTTAAAAATGGCCTCAGATACTTCCTAGCTGTGTGACATTAGGCAAGCCACTTATCCTCAATTGCCTATCCCTAACATCTCCTCTGTCTTATATCTGGTACCAGGTAGCAGTCCTAAGATTGAAGGTAAAGGTTTTGAAAAAGAAAAGAAAGTAGTGATTCCACAGTTAAAAAAATCTTTGTGGCTTTAATTTGTCATCAATTAATCTCTACAACAATGATTCTCAAATAGAATCCTTTGCTGTGTTGAATCAGGGCAAATCAATAGCTGGCACTGACCAGAAAGAAGGTTTCAATACCAACACTGGGGCTCTACTTCTCCTTTTCCGTCCAGTATCTCTAGCTGTCTTTTTTCTTTAATTCCCTAGGACTCTCTAAAGAGGGAGCTTTGCATCTCTGCAGGCCAGGAGAATGGACATAAACTATAGCTATGGATTTCAGTCCTAGTGTACTAAGCCAACCCCTTAAAAAAAACTACCGTGCCTTTGCATATACAGCATATATGAACAAGTTTTAAATACATTAATCAGGAAACTGCTTTTATAGCGTCCAATTCTCAGGGAAGGAGCAGGAAACTCTATTTATGCTGACACCTTGCCCTGGCTTTCTGTGCCACCTAACTGCTTTGTGAATATGGTAAACTCAGCTTCCTTTATTCCTGGTAGTGCTATGCTCTCTCAGCCAGTGAATTATCTATCAGACATCTAGATGTTGATTTACATGAATTCCAGGCTATTTCATTATCTAAATTTATGTCTTTTGTTGAACTGGTCGCGTGGTGAGAGTGCAGGATATCTCATGGACAGTCGTCCTGCTTTAATAATATCAATCTAATGTCAAAAGGAAGGTTCCCCAGAGTCTGGCTTGACCCCCTCTGATTGATATGTAGGACAATGGGCAGGCTAGAATGAGTGGCAATCTATATCACTGAAAACAATAATCATATCAATAACCAACCTATCAAAGTATCCATCAATCAATCAGCCAATTAATCAATTCTAAAGTATTTCTTGAGCTTCAACTCTATCTTGTTAGGTGTGGAGGTGGTGGGGAGTAGAAATACAAAAGAAATACTGTATAAGATGTAGTCTCCGCTCTAAAAGACCTTGTGATATGGCAGGCAGACAAGAAAAACACCAGTAAAATAAGTAGCCGGTTATAATAATTATAGTTAACATTTATATAAGACCTTACAGTTTTCCACATGCTTCATAGGGTCATTTAATTTTCAGAGAAATTCTATGGCATCCATAGAAGGCTTTTCAGTTCACCCTGAACTCTACAAATATAATTATCTCATTTGGATTTCATAGCCACCCTGACTGTTATTATACATGTTATCCACACTTTACAAATGAGAGAACTGAGTCTCAGAGAGGTGAAGAGACTTGTCCAGAGTCACACAGCTGATAAATAAATAAAGCATATTTTGAACATACATCTTCTGGTTTCCATGTCCAGTGCTCTATCTACTACAATGAAGAGTGCAATTATTATTGTTCCCAACTTACAAAAGAGGAGGATGGGACCCAGAGAACTTGCAAAGTCCTGCTGCTACTGAGTGGCAAAACCAAGACTCCAACTGCTCTCTTTCCCTGGCCAGTGCCCTTTGAAAGCCATCATGCTGTGGTAGGTAATTGGGTGGTAGGCAAGTGGGAAGGTCAACAAGTCCTAGGATAGCTACAAAAGAGAAGGATTAATGTGCACTAGAGGATTCATAAACGTCTTCCTGGGGCATGTGGAACTGCACCTAATACCTGAAGAATAGTTTGGATTTGTAAGAAACATGAGCTGCATTTCAGAGAAATGGAACAAGTAATGGAATGGGATGAGAAGGAGCATGGGGCAGGCCCAGAACAGTGAGACCACCAAACCAACCAAAGCATTTCCATCACCATTCAATTATTCACTCTTTACCCACTTTGTATCCCAAATGCCAAGACAAAATAAAACAGTCTATATATTAATTAAAAGAGACCAAATTTAAAAGATTGCTCTATTGCAAAAAAATGAATAATATGGAAATAGGTATCAAGTGATAACATTTGTATAACCCAGTGAATTGCTTGTTGGCTCTAGGAGGAGGAGGAAAGAGGAAAGGGAAAGAAAATGAATCATGGAAACATGAAAAAATAAAAATTAAAAAAGGAAAAAAATAATAAATAAGAGACCAAATCAATATGAGTTATGGACTTTGCCCTAAAAGGAGAAATAAAAGGGGCTTTCCTAGAGTCACATAGCTTTTTGGCACTATTCAGATAATCAAATGAGATAACATTTGCAAGGCATTTAGCACAGTGCCCAGTATAAAACAGAAATTTAATAAATGTTTATTCCATTCCATTTTAGGAGAGAAGAATTCCATTCCATCTCCATTTTAGAGAAAAGAATATGGTTTTAAATACCAAATAGATTCTGTTTTCAAGAAGGTTATAATCCAATGAGGGAATTGCATTTATATAAATAAGTATATTATAAAGGGGAATATTAATACCAGGGAAAGAGCCAGGAAAAGTACTATAAGAAATGTAAAGAGGAAGAGATTGCTTTCAGTTAGTGAGAGGGAGGTCAGAGAAAGCTCCCGAGAGAAGGCAATACCTTATTTAAGCCTTGAAAGAATGGAATGACAACAGCAAATGATGGGGAGATTAGAGAAAACTGTCTCCTAGGGATGTAAAATGATCTAAGCAAAGGTAAGAAAGAAAAAGATGAAACTAGGAGATGGAAATGGGTCTAGTTTGGAGATGTATATGAAGTTCATTGAATACCTAAACCACGAGTCAATATTTTATTTGGTAGAGATTAGGAAGCTATTTAAGATTTTCTAGTAAAGGGGTAGTCTGATCTCATTACTGAAGGTTGCTCAGGCAATAATACAAAGACTTTCTTAAGGAGTTGATAGATTTGAGAAGGAAAGACTAGATTTCTTCTCTGTCTCTTGTTCATTCTTTAATTTTTTCTTGACTTCTTCAAAGTACCCAGAACTTCAATGATCTTCAAGCTATAAGAACAATTCATAAGAACCTTGGAAAGGCAGAATTCTATTAAATATCTTTCCATGTGCACTTCTATATATGAATATGCTATTAGATTACAAAAAAAAAAGAAATTTATATTTAGTATGACACCATGAACTGTAATTAAATCTAACATATGTCAAATATGTTGCCCACAATACTTTTCAGTGTAGCCCAAACCAGATAAAATTATAATTAGGAAATATTTAACAAAATAAATGAAAATATAATGAAAAATAGATGACATCAATACATCTTTTAGAGTAATAGGCAATTCACAAGAATCTTTATGAATGGCTGACTGGTTCCCCTTTCTGTTTAAGTCTGACCACTGATTGAGAAGACTGACATATGTGTTTGGACTAAAATTTTCCTATGATTATTAATGTTTACTTTAACAGGGTGTGTTCAATAAATATAAACTGTTTTAAAGGCAAAATTCCTCTGTGAGATGATGCATATAATCTGGCATCATACAATAAAGCTAGAAGGTATGTCAAAGACCATTGAGTTCAACTCCCTCCTTTTATAGATGAAGAACTGAGGCCCACTGAGGTTAAATGATTTGTCCAAGGCCACATAGGTAGTGTCAGAGGAGATTTGAATCCATATTTCTTCAACTCCAAATCCTGTACATATTCCTCAGTGCTTGAGGCAATTGGATCATGATGTGACTGGGAATCAAACTATCTTCAGATGCTTACTAATTATGTACTACTGGGCAAATCACCTCATTTCTGTTTGCCTCAGTTTTCTCGACTGTAAAATGGAGATAATAATAGCACCCTTCTGCCAGGGTTGTTGTAAGGATCAGAATGAGACAATATTCATAATGTGCTTAGCATATTGCCTAGCATATAGCACTTTAAAAAGTTTGTTTTCCTTTTCCTTCCTTCTTCTTTCTTCCTTTTCTCCTTCCTTTTTTCTTTCCCTCCTTTTTTCTCCCATCTTCCTTCCTACTTTTTCCCCTTCTTTCCCTCCCTTCTTCCTTTGCCCTTCCTTCTTTCCTTACTTCCTTCTCCTCTTCTTTTCTTACTTCTTTGTTTCCCTTCTTCCTTCCTTCCTTCCTTTCTTCCTTCCTTCCTTCCTCCATACTAAGTATAACAATTCTCATTTCACAGGAGCCCTTAGAATTCACATAAGCAAGACCTATATATACAAAAGGGAAGTTTTAGAAGATGAATCGCAAATTATTAACTAATGTACATCACACAACCAATGAAAGTGAAAGCACAAGGGTTCAACTATCATACAACCAACTAGGAACTCCTTTGGTGATAAATGCTAATCAAGCAAGAAAAGCTAAAGAGATCCTTATGAATATTGTCCACCCAATGTGGAGAGCGTGACAAGCACTGTAGGCTTCCCAGTGGTAGATGCATTTTGTGCTTCAAAAGTGAGCTGAAGAAGTGAACAAAATAATTCTTTGCTTTCATTTAATACTTGGCCTCTTCACCAAGAACCAACAAAATAGTCAGCTGATGAGAACCTCTCTTCTATAAAATGAGTTCACTTAGGGTAGCAAGGACCATAAAACTTGAAGCTGGCAATTTAGCAAATTGGGACCTCACAGGAAATGTTTATTTATCCCAAGAGAGGCATTACAGCCTTCTGAATCCAGGAAAGTGATAGAATATGTAGTTGAATGTTCAACAAAATCCACATGTCAGCTGCCCCCATAGGTATACCAGGAGACTCTCCCAGGCATTTAGTAGCCTCATGGTGAGGCTTTAAAATGGACCAAAATAAAAATAAAATATAAATAAAATAAAATGGACCAAAAATATGGATATTGTGATAATAATAGAAATCCAGTTCTGAATGCTGAGACCAGATATGGTTTTTAACCACACCATGGACTACAAGGGAGAACTCATTAGCCACTAATCTAAGCACGAACCCTGTCAGCTCTACAGTGGAGAAAACTCTAGATTTGGAGTTAGAGGACCCAAGTTTGATTCTAGCTGCCATTTAATATCTCTGTGACCTGTAATAAATCCCTGCATTTTTCTGGGTCTCAGTTTCTTCATCTGCAAAATAAGAAGGCAGGATCAAGTGGCCATTAAGATTCCATCTACTTCTATGTCCCTGCACCTATGACCCAAGTGTAAAATATCATGTAGCATTCTTTCCTGTAACTACAAGATTAGCACATTTTTTTTAAAAGTAGAGAAAGCTCAACAGCTTCCATTTTCATTTTTCTGGCCCATGGTATCTTTTTAAAAGGCAAACCCTGAACATTTCAGCCTTTGAAATCCATTTCTGATTTAATATAATCATTTTATCATCTGGAAGAGTGTAACGGTAAAGTACATCCTAAATATTGGCTTAACTACTCAAAAGCTGTGCCAGCTCGCTTCAGAACATTAACAGAGCTAAGGCCCAAGAAAGTGTGTCTCCTATAATAGGCCTCATTCTGCACAGCTAAAACTGCCTTAATAGAAATCATGGCAAAGGAGGAGAGAGAGGCATCTGCAAACCATGAAGCTTATTAAACAAATTTGTTTTCAAAGTCAAGTACTTTTGGTACCCTCAGTCCTAATTAATGCCTCACTCAAATGCAACCTCATAGCTAACATTCACTTTCTTAATCTGAGCCATATGTTGCTTCCATCACTGTAACGACATTAATGAAAATTATTCTTTTTGTACCAATATTTTTATTCCAAAAATGTAGCTTCCAGTCTTATGCGTAGTGCTGAGAGCAATCAATGAGGGAGAAAAAGCTCTGGAAGGAATCCTACGGTCTGCTTTTTTTCCCCTTTTATCTCTGTTTTTTTTTTCCACTATACACAGAAAAGAGACAACATGAAATTCATAGATTTCTAAAATGTTTCAAAATCGAGTAAATCTTTTGCTTTTAATAGACTTGACATGAGTTGGAGTCTCCACCTAAAAAAAATTTTTAAGCATAAATTAGACAACTATTTAATTCAACAAACACTTGTTAGGTGTCTGTTGTATACGCAACACTGGTTATGGGCTGAGAATACAGAAACAGAACTAAACTCTGCCTAATTCTTACATGTGGTTAGAAAGCTAAAGAAAATGATAGCCAAACACGATATAGATCAATGTTTTTGTAGTGTGATGCAAAAACAAAATAACTAATGTATATGAAAGGTAATTATCACATTTCTCCTAGAACATAAGATTATGAGGCTTAGTAAATATTTAACATTTTCTTCAACAGTCAAAATCTTAAAGCAAATATTCTTTCCCTTTGTTAAACACTGGTAGGTATCTGTTTCCTACTCCAGCTGTTTCCTTTGTAAATGGGAATTGTAAACAGGCATGCAGCGGCTTTCTCACATAAATATATTTGGAGTAAAAGAATTTTAGAGCTAGAAGGAATCTAGGGAGGTTAAGAGGTTAAGTGATCTACTCAAGGTCACCCAGCCAGCTAATGTAAGAGTTGGTTTAGGGATTGGAATTCCCAGGCCAGGGCTCTTATTCCCCAAAGCTGCATGTCCTTTTAAAGTACATACATCAATGTATGCTGTTTGTTCCCGTATTAAAATGCAATTAAAAGATAAAAGCCAGCAGTTTCTTCTTAAAATCTGAGCCAGCAGCCAACTACTAGTCATACCCTTCAAGGATTTAGCCATCAAAATCCAAAGACAGCTATTTACATAGGTATTAGGGCTGGGACTAGTCACTATTTCAAGGCACTGGTATATATTTCATGTAGACAGTATGTGCTGCTAGCAATCAGTCAATATAATCAAAATAAAATAAAACTGGCTGTAAACACCTTGGAAAGGAACACTCAGCTTTTAAGATGAAACCGTGACTATCACAGAAATTCATAGGTGCATTCTGAAACAAAGAATAAATTGTGGCAAATCACTGCAATTGCTATAATTCATACAGCTCTGCAAAGATTTCATTGTGTCTCCTTTTTATCCTTATTCACATAATCCATGTTTACCGATCCGCAGTAAAGTAGGCACGCACTATATTTATTAGGGAAAAGGAGCTCACAGGAGCCAAGAAGAAGGATTCATTCATGATCCGAATGCAATGGCCTTCATTATATTCCAGTTTGCTTATAAATGACTGATGGAGAGTTAGCAGATGGTGTTTTCTTTCACCCCTTGCCTTCTTCTGATTTAGTTATTTCAACTTAGTTTTGTGCTGGGGCCATGATGCCTCCCAAGCAGTTATATTCAGGAGGGCTGCTTTCTACTATATTGACCATAGCTGTAACAAATTTCTCAGGCTCAGAATCCTAGACTAAGTATGGAAACCATATAGTAACAATCATGAGTCTTAGAGATCTTTAAAAAATAACCAACATTAAAGATCATAAAATAACCCATAGATAGAGAAGTCATGTAAGGGAAAAAAAGGGGGGTGAGTAAAAAAATCTCCTCCCTGACACTTTCTTGTTGTATGACCTTAGATGAGTCATTTAACTTCTTTCAAACTTGGTTTTCTCATATCCAAAATGAAAGGGTTGGTCTAGATAATGATTTAGAGTTCCTTCTGTTTTAGCTATGCAGATCCAGGTACAGATTTTACAACCCAGAGCAAGTCATTTCATCTTCTAAGACTCAGTTTTGTTATCTGTAATCTGAGTTGATTATACTAGATCACCTCTGAGATACCTTTCAGCTCTAAAATAATAATTGGAATATTTTGAATATTTCAAGTTCTTAAGGAAGGAAGAAAGGATTGTTTTTTGCTTCAGCAGTTCCTATGTCTTGGATAATAATGGGTTTCAATGAATAGATTTATACTTATGCATGTTTTCTAAATGAAAAGGTGTTCCTAATAGTACATTGATGAATTCAACAAACAGTGTGTGCTGTGTGAAAAGAACCATGTTAACCTGAGGAAGGTCCAAAATAGGCATCCTATACTTGTGACTTCATTGAGACTATTATCTAGTCCCACAGCTACCTGGCTTCCACTGAAAAATTGCCATGGACTTTGTGGAATTACCCTTTGAATAGAATATTTGCTACAAGATTGGTGTTTTTATTTTTGTATTTGTTTTCCCCTTTCTTATGTAGATAAGATGATCTCTTCTGGAAGGAGGGTAATTCATAAGTGATTGACAAAGTTATATCCTTCTGCCTCATCATCCTTTTACCTTTAAATTACCAATTCAACACAAAAGAAAGTACAATGAAATAGGTCCAGAACTGGGACACTAGTAAATGGAATAATTAACTAGGACTGCTAGGATAAACTTTCCCACCAGTTGTTTTTTTTTTTTTTCCATCAGTCCTACATTATTCAACCAGACTTTCAGGTTTGGGGCTAGGGTACAAGCTGATGAGAAAGAGGAAAAATAAGGAAGGTGAATAGGGAAATCATATTCAACAAAGTCCATTATTAAAATCAATTACATGCCAAATGGTTAGGAACCAAAGACTAAGTGCAGGAACTGTGGGACAAAGGTCAGGAAAAGTAGACAAGAAAGTATCCATATGCTCTGTTATGGTAGGATTTGAGATGAGGAAAGAACAAGAGGGAAACATATAAATAAATTCAGATTCACTGTTTGGGAAGGGTAGGGAGGAATAAGGGCTTAGGAATAAACTTATACTTAATTTAAAAGCTAATATCTATAACTAACTAAACTATATTACTAAGCTAAACATTAACTTCCCAATATCCAAGTTTCACACCAGGAATCTAATCAAATAGGGTCAAGATCTCAAGTTGGTAGATGTTCAAGTAGGTCCAGAGATCTTCTCAATGATACTGCCAGCAGAACAGACCCAGAAAACCTCTTTCCTATGTTGGTCATAGGAGAAAATCCTCTTCCAACCTTAGTCTCAAATCCTTCAGGAGAGAAGTTAGTTGGGCAAAGAGAATCTTCTCCCAGATCCCTCAGGGTCCCATGTGACCCTTGATCATATATACTCCTGTCAATCATTCTCTAAGGTTTGCATCTCTCAGTTTTTGCAACAGTTTTTGCAAACTTTTCATCCTTTATCACAGCTCTCAAGGAATGTCCTAAAGGTACAACCTCTTACTCTTCTTGTAGTATGGGATTTCCCCTGTCTATTGGGTTTATACCAAGGATGAGCAAACTATGGCCAGATCCAGTTAAAAAAAATACTTACATTTTATAATTTTTTTTTACATTTTAAATATAAACACCATTCTTATCTGGAAAGTCCTGCAAAATAGAAAGTAGATTTTGTCCTTATGATGTAGTTTGCTGACCCCCTGGTTTAAACCATGTCATTATATATATATATATATATATATATATATATACATATATATATATATATATAATTTAAAAAAGAACAGGCAGAAACCCTGAAAAATGTTCAGACATTTCAAAATTATTGGAAATATCTCTTTTGCTCTCTGCAATAGATAATATTTAGATGAATACAGTTTTTATATAAATGTGTTCAATTCAGAGAAGTTACATGTACTCAATTTCAATCTAGGAATTTCCATAGTCTGCAGTTATAGAAGACATGATTCAGGGCTTACCCACTGAACAATATTTTTTAAGGTGAGCTCTGTTCTTCACATTTCAATACTTCATTACAAGGCCTTTGAGGATTCCAGTAATGGAGGCTCTCACTCTAGTCCCAATGCACCCAAACCTTCTCATCCAGGATAATTCTTATGATTTTCTTCCATAAATACTCCTTAGAAAGGCAAAGAAAACTTCTGAAAGCTTTACTCTGGGTCTTTGGTCATTCTTTATTCATCTTTTGTCTTTGGGCATCCTTGTAATCCTTTGTCCATGCTACATAAATAGCCAGCATCCTTTTTCCCAGTTATATCTTTGCTCAGTAATACATTTCATGCCATATCCTGCATAGGTCATTGTTAGGATTATTGTCCTAGCCAGAATTACTGATACAGACTAGAAAGAGTCCACAGAAGTGATATAATCTAACCCCCTCATTTTATAGATAACAAAATAGAGACCCAGGTCACAGACAGAGGTAGGGAAACATCACTCTACAAATAAGAGATATTGTTATGACTGCTCTTTCCATGAAGTTTTATATGGTTTAATTTCCTTATATTCTACTAAAAAATTAAATTAAAAATTAAACATAGAAGAGGCTCAAATGAAATAGATGCTACTTTATAATAATGCATATTAATAGCTCACTTTCATATAGCACTTTAAATTTTTCCACGACCTTTACAACAAACCTGAAAGGTAGGTAGATAAAGTACAAGACTTTAAGTCAGGTAGACCTGAGCTTCTCATTTAAGATTATATTGGACTATTTTATGGAATTAGAAAAGATGTAAATTCACTTTGATGAAGAGAAATTATACCTACTAAAAGTCAAATGATATCATAAAATGTATATTACACCAATCATTTATGCTTCCAACCTCTAAAATTTTTTAAATTTTGTACATCTTTTTTATTTACTCACCTATATACATATTATTTTCCACCACACACCCCAAGTAAAATGTGAATTCCTTGAGGGAAATCTTATCTCCTTCCCCTCTTCCAACACTCACACTTGTAAGACACACCCTAGTCTCCTACTATCTTAAGGTTATGGTCATTTGACACTCCAACTCCAATTTCCTTCAATCTTGAAATTTATCATTTGAGTCTTTGTATTCCCCATGTCTAGCACAGAGCATGAATTTGACAGGCACTTAATCAATGCTTAAATTGGGTTGAATTGAATTGGATTTCATCCAGAAAGTCTCTTAGTAGACTATGACTTGGAGAAGAAATGAACCCAACATCAACCACAAGTAGGAGCATCTAGGACACTATACAAAGCATACTGAATCCCATTTGGATTCTATTCAAACAAGACATTCTTCATAAAGGAGGCAGTCAACGCAGGTGAGTGGATATCTCTTGTTTCATGTCTTACTTGACATCAAATTAACAGAATTTTTGTAAAATAACCTTTAAGGTTGCAACTATTGAAATTTCTCAAATGGTCTTAGCAGAGTGATGATAGTCATTGGGTTTTTTTATTTCAATTTTTCCAGATTACATATTAAAAAAATTTTAATAATCATTTTCTGACATTTTGTGCTGCATGTTCTCTCCCTCCTTTCCCATCCTCCCCCCTTTCCAAGACAATGGATCATATGATATAGACTGTATATGTGTGATCATACAATAACCTTATTTCCATCATATAATAATGAAAGTAGACACATTGTTCACATTTTAAAAAATTCCTGGAGGAAATAAAATGAAGAATGTTTTTCTTCAATCTGTATTCATACTCTATCAGTTTTTTGTATGGTAGTGGATAGCCTTTTCTGTCATGAATCCCTTAGAGCTGTCCTGGATACTTGTATTGCTGATAAGTTATTCACAGTTGATTATCATACCTTATTTCTATTACTGTGTACAATGTTTTCCTTACTTTACTTTGCATCACTTCTAGATGTCTTTCTAGGTCTTTTGTGATCATTTTGTTCATAATTTCTCATGGAGTTTGTTCAGACATTCCAGAATCAATAGACATCCCTTCGGTTTCTAGTTTTGCAATATCATAAAAAAAAAGAGCTTCTATAAATAATTTTTGCACATAGGTCTTTTCCTCCTATCTTTAATCTCTGTGGGATATAGACCTACTGATGGTATTGCTGGGTCAAAGGACAAGCATAGTTTTATGGTCCTTTGGGCATGGTTCCAAATTGCTCTCCAGAATGGAAGACATATTGCTTATTATAAGAGTGTCTTTAAGAATGCATTCCTTAAATGAAATATCCTTTAAAATAACCAATAAACAAGTGTGGTGGGTTCTTTTCCATACCTTTCAATCAATCATATGACTAGAAAAACATGGTCTCCTATAACAAACCTCTTGGTACTTAAACTGGAATGTTTCTTTTTCATATTTTCACTTTGGGTGCATTAGATGTGTAGATGATTCTCATAGAGATTTTGTAGACATGAGAAAATGGGCATACAAGTTGGTTATTAGTGGTATATTTTCAGTCACCTTTTGGAGGAAAATTATTGCCTGTGGTTTGTCAGTAATTTCTCCTTATTCAAATTTCTTGCAAATTTCTTCCTCAGAATTTTTGTATGCAAAGGAAGGAAATAATGCCTCTTCTGTATTTACAAATGCCTTTTTCAGAATGTTTCCACTAGAAGCTGTGAACTTTCACTGAATCATATGCAGTTTATCTTATTACAAAATAAATACCTGTATCCCAGAGAAAGCAGAGTTTTATGTCATTAAAAGTAAATTAAAATTAGGAGTTCTTAGCTGGTTGTTACTATTACCATTTATAGTAGAGTTGCTTATTCTGCCTACACATACAGTCTGGCCTTTGGCACTGTAGGCAAGGAAATAATGATGGTATGATGATCAAGACAATGATGACCTCAACCTGTCAAGCACCTCTCTATTTGACTGTTTCACAGTATGTCAGTTTTTAGGGGGATGGCCCAGGCAAGTGCCATCATACATTGTCCCCATTCTGGCCTCCTTCATCTCTCCACACTAATCTCTTCTTTCTTTCTACCAAATGTGAAAGAGTGAGTAAGTCTTGTCTAACATCTTCAGAAAAGTGGCTAGCCAAGGGATTTTTATCTTAATTGCATAAGATAGAGGCCCTAAGGGGGGGGGGGATTTTTTCCATCAAAAGTTGACTTTTTCAGACTCATATCTAAACTTCGAATGAATGACTGAAAAACATATATTAAGAACTTAGTATGTGTTAAGCACTTGGCTAAGCACTGTGGAGATATAAATAGAAAAGTAAGACAATCCCTCCTCTCAACACCCTCACTTTCTAAAAGGAGAAGACAAAACATAGAGGAGAATTCAGCTGCAAGGCAGATGGGAAGGCCTGCTGGACCTTAGGATGTTGCAGCTGGGTGGATGAAAAGGCCAGAAATCCTTTCAGCCTTCATACTTTTTAAACTCCTTCTTACACTCCCTTACAGAAACTTTGCAATCTTGAAGCACTGGCTTCCTTGCTGTTCCTTGAACATACTCCAGCTCCTGACTCTGCTTTTTCCCTCTCTGTCCCCCATGCCTGGAATGTTCTCTTCCTCCTCACTTCTGATTCCCATTTTCTTTGATTTCACTCAAGGTTAACCTCAAATATTACTTTCATCAGGCACCATTTCCCAACTTGTCTTCTTTAAGCTCCAACTTCCTGCTAGTGCCTTCCCTTTAAAATTACCATCAGTATAAGTTACATATACCTTGTAAGCATAATTTTTTATTGTGTCTCATCCATTAGACTGTGAGATCCTTGAGAGAAAGAATCACAGTTTTTACCTTACTTTGTAGCCTCAGCATTCAACATAATGCCTCACACAGAGCAGGCATTTAATAAGTGCTCACTAACTGTCCTGACTAGTAAGGCTCAATGGTCCAGAGAGCATAGTGGCAGGGCAAATGGCAATTTCTAGATCTCTGAATTCTGCTCTACTAAGAGAAATACTCAAGCTCGAAAATCATCTTTTCCAGAAAGCTTTCCTTAGTTGTACTTATTGGTAACAATCATCCCACTTAGTTATAATACTTTGTTTTGCTACTGGCTAATGTAATAATATTTCTTTATGTTAGCAAGAATAAAAAATGCTGTAAAAATATAAAAACTGAGATTCTGTATGATTTATAGGTAAGTATGTGAAATATGAATTATCATCACTTTTTTATCAGAAGTAGATTTGGCCTCTGGCAGATTTAAGAAACCAGGTACGTGTTAGTTACATTAGTGAAAGGTTATCACTGCTTGGCCTTTTGGCTAAGATCAAGTGTAGTTCGTTGGTGAAAGGTGGCTTTTCAGAGATATATTACAGAATTAGGAATAGCTAATTAAAAAGAGAAAGGAAAACCAAAAGAATATTTTTTTTAATTTTACAATTAATAGTCACGGGATTAGTTCTAATAAAGCAGAAAATGAATGATACTAAAAATCATTGATTACAAATTCATGCTACATAATCTTGAGGAAGAGAAAGTCAGTAATCTTTTACTTTATCACAATTACTACTTAATTAATTTCCTACTAGAACAATTAAAAGAAAAACCTTTTCTTTTCTCCTCTTGCCACCAAACTCATCCATTTATAGCACTTACATCCTACTTCTCTAAAAAGATTCAAGCCATTTCATCCTGCTTTCTTCTTTCCAGAAATCTCAATATCATCTCCCTTTCTTCCTTCTGTTCATGAAGAAAAGCATCTCTTTGACTCTGTAAAACCAGAATTTTGATCTGAAACCTTTCATACTTTCAAGTTCTATAGGACCTTACTTAGCCATCATCTCTCTTTCCTTTCCATATCTTCTATACCTTTCCATACTTCTCTCCTCTCCTCCCCTGCTCTCCTCTCTCCCTCTCCTCTACATACCCTCCTCTCTCCTCCTCTTCTCTTCTGTTCTCTTCTGTTCTCTTCTCATTTCTTCTCTTCTCTTTTCTTCTCTTCTTTCTTTTCTTCTCTCCTCCAGATCCACATCCCTCACTTTGTATAGTATATCTTCTAAATGTCCCCCAAACATACCAAACTCAATTTATCAGAAACCAAGTTCCTTACCTTGGTCCTACTCTTTCCTATCACAACTATTTCTGACAAATTCCCATCCTTTAACCCCATATGCCAATGATACCTTTTCCAGGAAGATATGTATGCTGGCATTGATTGGTAATAACTTTTCAACTTCATGTAATACTTCATTTTCCATCTCTCTAAAGCAATCATCATGTCATGCTAGTTAATACAGCTGTGCTGGTGTGTCTTATCTCTGTCCTAGACAGAAATCTCCTGAAGGGCAAGAATTATGTTCTGTCTGAACATAGTATCTGTTCCCTGTATCCAGCACATGAATGCTTAATTGCTTGTTCATTAAAAGGTCACCATATAGCTGCTTTGACAATTTTAGTCATAAGATGAGCATATTAAATGAAATATATAAATAAGACTAAAGTGATATAGTTAAAATTAAACAAATTTATTGGCTAACTTCCATCTAAGAGCTCTACTCTGGTAAGCAGGACACTGGAGTTTCCACCATTTCTTATCAGAATTCCCCACCACCACCACCAGAAGCCTCTTCATCCTGGAAGATAACTCTGAAATGCACACCTAAAAAATAAGTGTACCATCTGGCTCTAATTGGATGGCTCCTCCCTGAACTTTCATGTTAGAAGGGTCAGCCATGTCTTCATCTCTCACAAAGCTGTACTCTATATTTCTCTACCTTGCACCACCTCTAATTCAAAACATTTCTCTTTCCCCTCAAAAAAAAAAAAACAAAAAACTTTTCAACTTCCTTGTATATGCCCCTCATTCGAATATAAGCTTCTTGAGGGCAAGGACTGTCTTCTTTTTGCTTGTTTTTTTAATCCCAACATTTAGCATAATATTCATCACATAGTAAGTACTTAACAAATGCTTGTTATATTTTAGTCCAGGTTCTGTTATTTATTTCTTGTGTGACCTTGGACAAATTATTTTACTTCTCTGATATTGAGTTTCAGCTATAAAATGGAGATAGCTATGCTTTTTACTAATTACCTTGAAGAGTTGTAATAAGGATCAAATGAAGTAGTGTTTGCAAAGTGCTTTGGAAAAAAATCCAACTCTATACATATAAGCTATTTTTAAGATTATTCTTTTTATGAAGTTTTATATAGTTCAATTTCCTTCTTTTCTGCTATAAAACTTTTATTTTTAAAAAGTGTAGACCGTAAAAGGAGAGTCCCAAATGAAATGTATACTACTTCAGACTTACATGTAACAGTAGCTCATTTTTATATAGAACTTTAAGGTTAGCCAGGAATTTATATACATTTGGCCCTCACTGACAACCCTGTGAGGTAAGTATTAATCTCGTTTACAGAGGAGAAACTTAACCTCAAAGAAGTTATGACTTGCCCAAGGTCAAATAGCTTGTAAAATACTGAGGCAAGATTTGAACTTGGTCTTCCTGAGAAGTTCGTCATCCTCTCCACTACACTGTACTGCTTCTACATTATTATCCCTCAGATAGTTGTACTATTATGCAAATGGGGCAAACCTTGGTTCAGTGACTGCCAATGAAATCATGATTTGAACCCAGGTGCTTCTATTATTTTCCTAAAGGTCCTAGAGGGAAGTCGCATTATGGTTTGTTTGATTTTTTGCTGTACCATGAGGGAGCTTTCTGTGAATACAATATGACATCTGTGTTAAAGGCCTACCACTCCAAGAAATATTCAACTTTCTATTTATGCTACCTCTGATGCTGGGGCCAATCAATCAAGGAACGGTATTGGCCCCTTCTTCCTTCCTGTCACGGCAGTGTATTGATTAGCCTAGAGCACAAATACACAGAACAAAACACTCTGTAATTTCTCACTTCAAAATGCTTTACTCTCACTGACTTTCCAAGGCTGCTGCCTGAATTGGTGAGCTCTAATATTTTTACTTAATTCAATTCCTTTTGCTGAGCATGTTGTTAAAGGTTGTTGCCACATCAAGATAAGAGACTTTGTATCTCCAGAGGGAAAACCCTCCTCATTTGCTGTTTTGCTACTTGTGCACATTATGTGCATTTTAACCTTGTCTCTATTTAGTAAGAACATTCTAATGAGGAAAGGGCTACTTTAATTTCCAAGGAGATCAAGCTGAAATTCAAAAGAATTTTCAGTTCTTTTTTTTTTGAGAAAAAAACAACAGATTTTTTTCAAAATGTTTTAGAAAAAAACTTCTTAAAATTTAACATACAAATTGAATGTGAGTGAATGCAATTTATCTTTCTTTAATCAAAAGGTGATGGATGCCAGTGCTTTTATTATAGAACTTATATTTCCCAAATAACAAAAAATGGTGAATTCTTTAAAATGGCATGTTTATTATCCAAATACATATTCTTTTTACATTTATATTACCAGTTTATAAAGAAGACTGGCTATAGTGATTAAAGGGCTTATTTGGAGTCAAGAAGATTTGGGTTCAAATCTTACCTCTGACATTTATTAGCTGAGTGACTGGGCAAAAAAAAATTAACTATTCTGTGCCTCCAGCAACTCTTTAGTACTTATTTAAATCATTAACCAGTGATGAACTGTACAGGTAGCAGAATTATCTGCCCTGGGAGTTCCCATCAATTGATTAAATCATTAATCATTGTATAGTAATTCACTTTCATTTCCTGCTTTGGTTTTATTCTATCAGGCCATAACCACCATTTCTGTGATTACTGTTACTTCTAAACATAAAAGAATGAATTTAGAATAAGCCTGAATTGAAGAATTTAAATACTTCTCAACAAAACTGAATTCAATTGAAGTCAATTTGATAAATAAATTTTGATAATTTGATAAATAAGCTTATTGTATACAGAACACTGTTTTACATAGAAAATCATGGAGTAAAATAGAAACAAAGTGTGCTTTGGTTGGGAAATGTATGAACAACTTGTAATATAGAAATAAAATTTAATAATTACTGCAAAAGAAATGACAATGTAAAGAATTTGGAGAAATATGAGAAGATATATAAATTTATGTTGAGTAAATTAAGCAGAAAACAAGAAAATATCATATGTAATGGATAAAATAATGTTAATGAAAAGAATACTAAAACAAAGATGAATACTGTATAATTACAATGACCTAAAAGTTTGGTCTGGTGGAGGGGGAGGAGAATGATGAAGAAATAGATCTCCCTGCTTCCTTTGGAAAGGCTGGGAATTATGAATGCTAACTATAGTGAATCAGTAGTCTGAATATAGAATGCTTAATCCCATATGCTGTCAGGCCTTGTCAAGGATTTGGTTGGTTTTGCTTGATTTTCTTTGTTACAGGGGAAGGTTCAGGTGGTATGTGAGAGATTAAAAAGGGGGTGTTCCAGTAGAAACTACTGTTAGATGCATACACAAGGTATAAATAAATCATTTTTTTAAATAGCAAGTTGATAAAAATCTACTTCAAGAAATCTTTTGAGTGTTGAGCATATATTCTATGGAAGACTATGGTTGAGTCAAACAGAGTAAAAGGACATGTCTAGATGGGTGGCAATCTTAATTATTGGATGGGGAACCCACATTGGTAAATAGACCCAAAAAGTCTATAAGATTTTTATTAATATCAAAGTAAAGCTTTCAAATGAATTTTCATTTTACTAATCACAAAAATGCATGTGTTTGAAAATAGAACACAGAAAAAGAAAAATCATAAATAACAGTAGAGGAACTGTAGAACTGGTTGGAAAATGTCATATTTTTCAGTAAAAAGAAAGGTTTAAACTTCAAATGACAGTCTTGTAAACTTTTCTGGAAAAATTTTGAAATGTATTATTAAATAGATAGTGTATGAGTCATTAAAAAGTTTCACCAAGAATAAATCATGAGAGATTAAACTCATTTCCATTCTTGACAGGGTGACTAAACTGGTAGACTTCTGCCCTTGTTGAAAAAATGACATGTAAGCTAGGAAACAGTTCAATTAGATGAATTTCAAACTGGTTAAGAGTAGACACAAAAGCAATCATTAATGTATTAAAGTCAACTTGAAAGAAAATTTCTAGTGAAGAGTTCTAATGATCTTTCCTTGGTCTTATGTTGTTCAGGATTTAAAAATTACATTGATGAAGGAATAGATGAAAAGCATATTCAATATCCAAATGATCCAAAGCTAAGAGAAATAGCTAACATTCAACAGCCTAGAATGTTGGGCTAATCTAATATGATGAAATGTGGTAAGTTTAAATATTAAGTCCTTCAAAGATTCAATAGCAAAAGTCAAAATTGAGAGAGAAAAATTTATGTGGAAATTATCTAATAATTTTAGTGACTGAGAGCACAGTATTAATAGATTATGTGACATGATGGGCAAATAAAAATAATAAAAACAAAGCAAAAACAAAAATCTGATGTGATATTAACTGCATTAAAAGTCTCATAGTGTCCATAATCAAGAAATATGATTGCCCACCAATATCCTACCCTGGTGTGATAAGACTAGTATCTATCAGTGTTTCCTCCTCTTTCCCTCTCTATTACATGAATGAGGCCACTTTTACCCTAAGAGCAGCAAAGTTGGAATGTGATCTACTTGGGATAAGGCCAAAGTTCAAGCTGCAGCCCTTGAGCAGTATCTTGGTAGCCTCTGGCAATATTGACATACACAAAAAGGTCAATCTCTGCCTTTCAGCCTTGTGAATGTCCTTGGACCTCACCAATTACCATACCGTGCCCTGATGATCAGTATTTTCATGTGGAAAAAATATTGAGTTAAATTTTACTGTGTCTTTGTTGAATAGTCTTTCTATGTTAGGTCAAAATCAATTTCCTTTTATTAACTGTTCAATGACTTATGAGTGCCTCTTTTCCTCACATCATCAAACCTGAACTGAGAAGATACAAGCTTAAGTTAGACCCACCTTTACACTTGGAAAGACTATATCTGGAATTTTTTGTTTAATTTTGGACATCATGTTTTAGGGAAAACTTTAATAGGCTGGAGTATGACAGGAGGGCAGATCAGGAAGATGAAAGGACTACAGACCATGACAGGTGAGGACTGGTTAAAGAAATTAAGAATGCTCACTTCTTCATTCATGCTTTGACTCAGTATCTAGACTTCACCTTCTCCTCATCTGTTGCCTTCCAACACTTGAGAAATTTCTGCCCTGAGACTCCACTCCCTGAATTGTTGTCCTTCTCTCCTTAACTACCTCTTTCATAAATTGCTTCATATATGATTCATTTCATCCCTGAACTCACTCTCCAAACTCCTCACACTTCCCCCTCACTCACCCACATACCATTACCACCAACTTACCAGTTACCATTTATATATTGTTTCCCCATTATTGTGTAAACTCCTCGAAGAGAAAGAAAGTCTTGTTTACTTGTATTTGTATCTCCATTATACATAAGTAATTATATAAATGCTTTATAATTTTATCTTAGCCTTGGAGGAAAAAAAAAGTGAAGACTGAAATGGGCCATGATACAGCTATTTAAAGTGCTGTTCCCACTTTTTTGTTTTTATTTTTTTGTTGTTTTTCTTTTACAAATTAGCAGAGAGGAAACATTTGACTTGATCTAAGTAAAAACTTTCTAAAAACAAGAATTGTCCAAAAGTAGAATGATGTTTTGGGATATAGAGATTCCCTATAATGAGAAAAGCTATTCCCACTTTTAAAAGGAGAAAGAGATTTCTTGTGGGGTGTCAGTTGGAATAGATAATCTCAGAGTTCCCTTACAACTTTAAAATCCTTTAATTGTTTGGGCTTCCAATTTGTCATATATTTGTATCTTTAAGTAGAGAGATGAACTGATTCTGAACCAGGTTGGCAATAGAACTGTAAACCAGGGCAGAAGAAAATCAGTTTAAGATATTGAAGACATTTTGCCCAGAGAAAGACAATTCAGGGAAGCTTCTCAGTATGTGCTGCACGGTGCCAATTAAGCTAAGCTTTTAATTCTTTCTGGAACTTCCAGACCTTGTGACAAACTGACTTATTCTAGGACCAGCTCTCCTGAGTATGAACAAAAGTGGAGAGCTGAGCAGTTATTTAGTGAATTCAGGATGTGTAGACAAATGACCAATTCCAAGAAAGGAAGGTTGAAGATAGGATATGGTTTATTTTGATTTATCCAGATTTTCTATCTAGCCCAAATTCTACCAGATCATTATCCAGACTTATAGTTTGTAAGAAACAGGCCTTACCTCAGAATTCTAGCCTAAATTATAAACAGAGCTAGGACAGGCTGGGGGGATATATTCCAGGATCAGGAAATGATGTTTGTGACACATGAATCAGTTAGGTGAAGTAAGATTTCTGAACAAGCTAATGAACATCCAATGAGACAAGCAAAGTGAAGAGAGAAAAGGAAACAGACAACTGGAAGGAAGAACTGATGAGTAAGAGTTCATAAGAAAGGGTAGAGAGGCTAGATTTGAAGAGGTTACTTAAGAAAATTTAATAAATATGCTTAGGAAGCAGTGTGGTTTATGAGAAAGGATGCTGGACATGACTTTACAAGACTTAGTTTGAATATTGATTAATGTTTACTAATTTTATGGCCATGGAAATGAAATGTGACTTCTCAGACATTCAGCTTCCTCATCTGTAAAATGGAACTAAAAATGCCAGTACTACCTGCTTCATACAGTTGTGACAGAAGCATTTTGAGAAGCTTGAGAGCACCTTAAAAGTGTAAGTTTATAGTGTTGTTGCTTAGATAATGAACAAACAAGGGTGTAAGAAGCTAGAAGGAGGGGAAATGATGTAGAAATCCTTGTTTATTCATGGGTTAGTATTTTGAGGTTAATGATCTACACTTTGACTCTCTCCCAGGAGAGAAGCCAAGGAAAGGAGATTAAATAACCTAAGTCAACACATAGTCTATTCACTTCCCATCTGAAAGATGATTTTCTTCTAAAATTGAAATGAAAAAGACATAAGGGGGTGTTAACAATATGCTCTTGCAGTGTAGAGTTGATTTCTATTTAAAGGGTGAAGCTTATTGTGAATGAGAATGGGGGGAAGAAAAATAAGAAAAAAATTAGCTTACTTAAAAAAAATGAGAACATGTGGTCAAAAATGAGAAGTTACTCCCCCCCCAAAAAAATTGAGGAAGTTTTCAAAGTTGGGACTCACTCTTCTCTGTTTTTTTAAGAGGCACAGCATGGGAAAGAAGCATTGCCTAAATACAAGCTTAGAGTTGATTTTAATAAATTGTTCACTATTTGTAAAGCATCTACTGTATGTCCAGCACTGTATTGGACACTTTTGACAACAAAAGACTTTATCAACCTATGTTAAGGCAACTGGAATCTTTGTGTGCCCACCATGAGGTATGTGGATTGCATCTCAGCACTTGATAGAGGACTTTCCAAAGAATAGATATTTAATAAATGTTTGCTAATAATCCCTTCATACCCTGCAAATGGGAATAAATGGAAAAATATGAAAGAATAAATTATGGAGGAGATATGGAGAGACAGGTAGTACACTAATATGTTGTTCTTGGAACCATGGATTGGTCTGATTGGTCCAAACATTCCAGAAAACAATTTGGAATTGAGAAAGTTGAAACCCAGAGAGGTAAAATATTTTTTCCTAGTCACACAGGTGACAAGTGACAGGTCTAAACACTGAACTCAAGTCCTTTCACTCAGAATCTAATCAACTTTACACTGCACCCCATTAATAAAATCTCTAATAAAGATATATACAGAGTAGAGGGCTCCTATAGAAGATAACAGTGGGACTCAGACTAGGAGAAAGCCAGGATCACACAGTAGTAAGACCACATTTCACTGAATCATAAAATTATAAAGTTGGAAGGGATCTCAGAGACTATCTAGTCCAACTTTCTCCCAATTTACAGAGGAGGAAATTGAGATGCAGGGAGGTTTTAACTTGCCCAAGGTCTTATAGATAGTAATAGAGAAGGATTTGAAAACAGGTCCTCTGAATCCAGAATGCAAGCTTTTTCCACAATAAGCAAGCATAATCGAATCCTAAAAGATATGTAAATGTCTCTCTTTGGAATTCTTTTGTCTATATCTTTAGAATTATTGTAGTAATTTTGTTTACAATTCATGGAAGTCATTTATGGTAAAAAAAAAATCTCATTGCTTAATAATTGTAGCTGAGATTTATATAGTAGTTTAGGATTTCCAAAAATGCTTTACAAATAATTTTCATTTGGTCCTCACAATAGAATATGTCAGCTTGTTGGAGGTCTATCAGGTATTTGACAAAAGATCCATAGAATTGCTGCCAGAGGGGAGTCAGTTGTACCCTATAAATATTTCCTAGCACACTACTGGTAATATGAACTCTCTTTTATTTAACTTCATAATTCATTGTAGTCTTATGTACTTTTATAAGATGCAAGTTATCTTTATACAAATCTTATCACCCCCTATGAGACTGTAAACTCCTTGAAGGCCCATATGTTATTTATTTTTGTATATTTCCCAGCATTTAGCCTAGTTTCCTTACTACAATAAACATTTTGTAATGCTTTAATACTGCAATGAATCTAAGATCTCATTGATGATTGTTATTCTTTACACCAGTATAGACAGTAACCCATCAATTCCTTCTTATCTTGTTCAATTCTTGTTTAAATTTTTCCAAAGATCTCTTGCAGAAAAGACCCAACTAACACATTGAAGGTCTTCTTAGTATTTTGACATTTTATGAACACTAGTGGAATGCTAGGACTGTTATTCTTACATTTTCCAATGATCTATTTTCTATTCCATTCAAATATTACCTTTATATCACTTCTTGGGTTTGAAGTACTTTATAAATGTTAAATGAATAAATGATGAAGAGTATTTGCTCAATAAATGCTGAATGAATGTCTATACACATGATACACAAATACATCACTACACCAAGTATTCTTGATAGAGGATCTATCTATACGAAGAATGTTATAGATATCACAGATATCTGCTGCCATTAAATCTTAGACCAAATTGTCATGACCCATAAAGTTTAAAGAGTTTTGGTACAATAGTAAGAGTATGTGGAATAAAAACTGGGGTCCAATATGATCATTACAATTTATTGCTCTCTACTTTGTAAGCTCTCTGCTTCTTAAATGGAATGGGGGAGTAAAGGAGATTGGGTTTAGTGACTTCTTAAGTTCCTTTCTACTCTGATTTATGATCAAACTATAATAGTCTGATGAAAATATTGAACATTATATAAAAATAAAATTTTTGTTTCCAGGTGCCAACAATCATTAATCAAATAACTTTTAAACTCAGATTGCCAAGGCTCAGATTCAGCCTGAAGGCGAATTATTTTCAAAAGTTTGAGTTAAATTTATTAAGCCAGTTTTGAATTTTTAGGACAGGAAAACATATGTTAATTTTCCCAATGGCATTTTTGCACTCCAATAACAACTGTATTTCCAGCTTCTCATATTTTAGTACCACATCTCAATGTTTTACACTGCTTTTGTTTATGCTTATAAAGATTTAGGGGTTCCTTAAATGTCATCTATTTGTTTGGAATTTTTAAATCTTCAAAGATACATGCTTAAAGGATGCAGTTGTATGTCACCCGTGACTGTCCACATGGAGCTGTCGAGATGTGGGTCTCATAGAGAGGCATAGATATCTCTTCTGTCTATCCTACTCAAAGAAAAGCTGATTCCTGATAGAATAGAGAAAAGCAGAATACTCTGTTTTCATCAGAGAGGGAGTACTGAGCTAGAAAAAAATATCTATCTACTCATTTGAATATTGTTAGTCCAGGGAAAATAAATGGTTCAAACTGAGTTTGTGGTTATTATATTATCCCTTAATGGGGAATACATGCTCTAAGCTATAGATTCAAGGCTTGACTCCCCACAAAAGGCCATTTACACAGTGAACAGATGTAGCAAATAGCAAATAAACCCATTTATCTGACCGATAGCAAATAGAAATCAGAGAGGGTACACTGATTGGACAGTATGCCAGATAATATCCAGAATAAATGAGCACTCTCTTTTTGAATAAAATATCTTGATCAAGAGAATGTCCTGATCTCACCCAAGGGGAAATTCCCCGAAGTCTCTGTTGTAGTAAACTAGGAGTAAGGACATGATCAAGGTGACAGCTCCTCTACATATTGGTTTCTTCCCAGATTCTTTCTCTCTCAAGGACATGTAGAGAACCTGGAATTGAGTGTCTTCTCTCCCAAAGCTGAAGTCAGAAGACCAAGATTTCTCATCAAGGTTTCACTAATTCTACCCTTAACAGAATCATGAAGCAATGATTAATCAATTTTCACCAATAAGGAGAGTTCAGTGGAAATGAACTTTGAGACATAGGTTTATACATTTTACCCACACATACACACACACACACACACACCAAGAAACTGTGAGGTTCAATGCAAACATTTTTGTTCCCTTTAAGCTCTTACAGCTGTATAGTGCAATGATTTCTAAACTAAGGTTAGCCCAAGGGTATAGTTTTTAATGATTAAGTTCAACCATATTGAAGGCATGATTCTTCCTGTTCTTCTATAGCAGAGACCAGTGCAAAACAGTAATCTGACTATAAAATAGAGGGTATTCATAGGTTACTTGAACCACAATAGGAAAAATAACAACAACTAAGCTCTTGGAGTATTTATAGATCAGTCTTTCTCTGAGAGCTTCACAATCCTTTACCAACATCATTAGGTGCTAAAATTTTGAATTGCTATTTTACCTTAAATCAAAGTGTACAAAGACTCAAAATCACAGGGTATAGGTATAATATGTGAAATACATATGTGTGTGAGAGAGGGGCAAGAGAGAGAGGAAGGAGGGAGAATGGGAGAGAGAGGAAGAAAGGAGAGGAGAGAGAGGGAGAGGAAGAGGGAGACAGAGACAAAGATCTTTGTTTTTCTGCCCTGATGCCTCTTTGGGGGTTAGAATTGACACTTCATTCTTAAAGACAATGCTAATAAAGTCAAGTTCTGGCAGTTCCTACCAAATCAGAAAGGTGTCCAGTACAGATTCAATGATGATTATTATCTGGTTTCTGAGTACCAGTCAAGTTAAGGGACTAAGGCAGGAATACAAATCACACACACACACACACACACACACACACACACACACACACACACACACACACACACACACGCGCGCGCGCGTGTGTGTGTGTGTGTGTGTGTGTGTGTGTATATATATACATATATATGCCTATAACACAGCATTATATCTAGTAGTCATTTGATAAATGCTTGTTCAACAGAATGAAATGGCATATAATGGAAATGGGGGATGGGGATAAGCTTCAGAGAGGCAAATATCTCTCTGATTTTAAAAGAAAACTTCCTATCCATTACATTTACCTAAAAATGGAGAGGAGAGGAGGGGGCAGCTACTTGACTCAGCAGATAGAGAGCCAAAGCCTGGAGATGAGGGGCCCCGGGATTCAAAACTGATCTCAGACACTTCCTAGCTGTGTCACCCTGGGCAAGTCACTTAAGCCTAATTGCACTGCCATTCTTCTGCCTTGGAATGAATACTTAGTATCAACTATAATTCAAAAGGCAAGGATTTTAGAAGAGAAAAAAATGGAAAGGGTTTCCTTAGAGGTAATGGGTTTGATTTTATCAAAGGTATTCAAGTAAAAGCTGAAGGAGCATAGTTCAGTAGCATTATGATTAGAATTCCTTTCCAGATACAAGTTGGATTAAATAACTTCTAGTATTATTTATAGCTTTGAGATTCTGGAAATTCAATTCTAAAATCTGCTATTAAGTAACTTTTATGTGCCAGGGAATAGCAGGCATTGGGAACACAAAGACAAAAATGAAAGAGATCTTGCCTTGAAGGAACTTGTATTCCCCAGAGTGGAGATGTGAAGTGGAGATAACATATCCACATTAATTAAATACAAAAACAAAACAAAACAAAACAAACAAACAAACAAAAGTACATGCAGAATAATTTTGAGAAAAAAGAACACAAACAACTAGGGAGTGTAATTCTACATGTAAAGGTGAGAAAGAAGAGCATTCTGTACATGGAGAGAAGGAAGGAAGGAACGAAGGAAGGAAGGAAGGAAGGAAGGAAGGAAGGAAGGAAGGAAGGAAGGAAGGAAGGAAGCTTCTTCTACATGGGAAACTCAGTAGTAACTTCATTAAAATGATTGGAAATAGTGGTGCAAGAAATTCACTGTAGTAGGATTCATGGTATAAGCAAGAAGAAAAAGGAAAGCAAAAAAAACTCAGATTCTTCATTTGAAGGCATGGAAAGCTTTGTTTCATTAGGGTGCAGACACTCTCCCCTGATGGTAGCAAAAGAAACTTCAGAGGTAGTTCAACCCAATCCTTCTGTCTAAAATTTTGATTCCTAGCTAGTGACTAGTCAAATCCTAGAAACAGTCAATTTTGATACTTTGCCTGTTAAATTCACATACTGTGGTCTAGTTTTATGGAAGAAGGATAAAGCTGCTGGTAGAATTAATGAATATTGCCTAGAATTCTTTATACTCTCTTAGTGACAAATAAAATATACTGCTACCTAATGAATTAAAATTAATGATTTAATTTTTTTCAGGAACTTTTGGTTTAATACGGAAGAAATACTCAGGTATAAGGAAGAGGAAAGATATATATTTCTCTTTTTCATATAGATAATGTTTCAGATTTCCATGAACTATGAGTCAATACCAGGAGGAAATGATAGGGGAAATGGTAATAATTTAGATTAAATTTTTAAATGTTCATTCTACAGATACTTTTTCCCCAGAGTGCCATTGTTAAAATTTTGCCCTCTTAGTCCTTTCAGGAACCCAAGGATCTTTCTACATTACAATCAGGTATTTTATTTGAGGGTCTTGTAAAAAAGATCATATAAAATATGTTTCTATTTCACACCAAATCTTATTGGTATGTTGTAGACTTGTTATTTGAATTTTAGCAATTGCCCCCACATATTATGGACTCTTTGAATATCTTTGGTGAAAACAAGGATGAACACTAATGTATGAACACGATTTTGAACCTCTCATCACCTGTCTGTGTTATAAAAAGAAGGAAATGGTGTTAAGCACACATTGAAAATGCTGGGAAGGAATCCAAAGAACTCTGGCTTATAAATTCTTAGTTCCTTAAAAGTTAATTCACATTAATCAAAATAGAGTCTTGGAGCCTTTTTTCTCCTTCTTAGCCAAAAAGTCATGACTGAGTCTCATGGAATTTATTAAATGTCATATTCTATTCTAAATCTGGAAACAATTTTATTCAAATGGCCTCAGAATATAACAAAATGTGTGAACCAAGTTAATTCACTTAATCCCTTTTGGCCTCCTTTTTTTTTTCATAACAGGATTAGATTAAATAACCTCTAAAGACCCTCCAAGATCAAACTCTATGATCTTAAGGTAGGTAGGTCTTTGTTTTTGGCAAATGTCATGAAGGAAATAGCTAAGAATAATTCATCTTTATAACATGGAGGTAATGATTGTAATACCTATTAAAGTGTTAGGTACATAATAGGCATCTACTTTAAGGAATGAATGGAGCATTTGCCATTTTACAATTCTATTGATATTGTGAACTGAGAGCTGAAAAGTTCTTAGGGATCATATAATTCAATCCTATCATTTTTACAAATGAAGTTATTGAGACCCAGAGTAATGAAATAATTTGTCCAAGATCACAATGGTGTTAAAAAAAAAAAAGGACGTGGGAGCTGGAATTTGAACCCAAATCCTCTGACTTAGTTCACACAGGTAGTAAATAGGTCATGAATCATTTCCTACTTTCTCTGGCCAAATATGCAATACTAATTTAGCAATATTATGCCACATTCCAATGACATTTGATCTAAATGTTATCCAGATTTGGAATATGATATTTCATGGTTCAATACACATATAATGAGACTTAATCATTATTTTTTGGCTAAGAGAGCAAAAGGTTTTAAATTCAGTATTCTTTCCATTTTATACATTCTCAAAGTGAACTAGGCTTCTTTTTTAAAAAGCAGACATTTTTAAAAAACAAGAGAGGCTAATGCCTTTTATATCTGTTCTACATGTTTAGACTTCTATGCTGAGTTGATTGTTAGGGACATAATAGTCAGTAAAAATTTCCCACACAGTCTTGTGGTAGAATTTCAAACATTAATACTTAATATTATATAATTTTATCTAAATCTGGAATATCCTGGAGAGTATTTAAACAGTTCAGTATTTATAATTCACACACTATTATATGCATACATGTGACAGAGACCAAAGGGGAGTAACTATAAGTAAATTTAATTTATAATAATTTTAATTTCATGCTATGAAAAGAGTGATCAAAACATTATCGACATGCTAGTAGATAGTGAAATTGGTTTGGTTAGGAAACCCCTCAGAGTTTAGACAGTGGTTATTGACAATAGAAAACAAATAATGTGGAAGGCAATGAAGGTGGACAGGAGAGACAGCATCATTTAATGGATCATAGGATCATAAATTTAGAGCCAGAAGGTATGTTAGGGGGCAGCTAGGTGGTGTAAGAGAGAGTGCTGGCCTGGAGTCAGGAAGACTCATCTTCCTGAGTTCAAATCTGGCCTCAAATACTTAGTAGTTGTATGATCTTGGGCAAGTCACTTAACCCTTTTATCTCAGTTTCCTCATCTGTAAAATGAGTTGGAGAAAGAAATAGCAATTACTACAGTATCTTTGCTAAGAAAACATCAAATGGGTCATGATTGAAATGACTCAATGACAGTCCAACAGCATAATTTTACAGATGAGGAAGATGACACTCAGAAATGAGAAGTCATTTGCTCAGTATTATACAAGCAATAAGTAACAAAAGTAGGACTTGAACAAAGGCCCTCTGACTCTAAAATCAGAGTTTTTCCCTCTGTACCATAATAGGCATTATGACTTCTAGTCAGCAAAATCAATTATGCTGAGTCTAATGCACTCCCTATGAAGTAATTTCTGCCTTGGAGATGATGATGAAAAAGAGTCATTTGGTACATTTGAATGGCACAGTTCTGAACTCTAAAAATCCTTGCATAAGTGAAAATGGCACCTGTGGTCATGGTGGAGAGTGGAGTGAAGGGACAAGTAGAGGAAGAGCTTTGGGGTATAATTGTGAATAACATCATGATATCATAGTGTATACCTTAAATTTGCAAAAAAAAAATGGCTTTCTCTCCATGTTATCAAAAGAAGCTTACTCAATTTTTTAGATGAAATAATGAACAATATTTAGTAAAGAATGCAGGAAAATATATCCTAATATCACAGATCTAGGACTGAATTAGACCTAAGAGGGTTGTCAAGTCCTAAACTTGTTTTTAGAGATGGGGATCTAACACCCAGAGAGGTTGGATGACTTGTCCACCATCATACTGATAGTGTTCTCTGATTCCAAATCCATAACTCTTTCCTTTGTGCCATTGTGTTTCCATATGCCTTTTCTCACTGGGTTAAAATTTGAAACATTTAACTGAAGAATTGAAGATTGTAAGATATTTCAAATAAGAGACTTTATTTACACAAGGAGGTCTGTGGCCCCGAACCCTCTTCTTCACCTAAGTCAGCTCTTGAAATCCCTTTTTCCTTTCCTAAACTAGAGAAATCAGTGGCTTCTGGACATGTCTCATAACAATAGTTTCTCTAAACTCAAGCTAAAAACAAACCTGCCTAGCAAACTCAGGGAGAAAGCTGCGCTGTCCCATCCCCCAACACACACAATTTTTAAGGCAGGAAATACTAATTTTCTTCTCTTGTATATGTTACTTGATTGACTCTTCATTGTAATATGACTACATTAAAGAGCAAATATTTACGTTGTCGGAGACTACTCACATTCAACCCCTCTGGTCCTATCTCCACCATTTAACTGAAATTGCTCCTACGCAGCAAGAGCTGCTTTGTGTGCTTGTCTGCTAGCACTTTTTTTTTTTTCTGTGTGAGCGGAAAAAATAAATCCGAAAGTCCTCACTGTTCTCCAGCCTCACAACATCTCAGTTCTTTCAACCCTTCAAATGGTAGGGTTTCTCAATTATACAGGAAGAAGATAACACCTAAGAAAAGATTCAGCTAATGGCTTTCTTTCTCTTTGCCTCTGTCCATGGTAGCACAAAGCTTTGCCTCTCCTCCGGGAAAACCGAGAACTGGATGGCAGTCAGCATGACAGAAGGAGAGCAGTGCAGCGGAAAATTGGATAACAGGATAAAAATCTAGGGGACCCCAGGAAACCCATCAAAACTGGCTCTTCCTGTCAAAAACCAGACAAGTGACAAGTACAAATATAGGATGTTATTTATATTTAAATATTTCTAATGATATCATAATTATACTTCTGCCACTGGTAAGCAGCCATTTAACTGTTTAGCTTCAACTGGGCAAGCCAAATGCTATGTATTGCAGGAAATTTCCATAAGAATCAGACAATTTCAATCATACACCAGGGAAATACTATAAACCCCCCAAGTAACTATTTATATTGGGCAGAAGAATACACAAGGAACAAAATTTCATTTCTCCAAAGCTATTTTCTTCTTAGATCAAAAAGTGAGGTGAAGAAAGAATGTCTGAGTGCCAGTATTTAGGACATCTGAAAAATGTCTTCCTAGCTGAAAGTAGATTATTTGGTTATATTTAAAATCCCATATGGCACATACTCTAAATTAGAACCACTTTTGAGCACAAAAGTTTTGCCATTCAACATCTAATGTGTAACAGGCTTTATTTCTTCAGGTTTTTTTTGGTGCTAACTATAAGCCATTCAGTGGTCCAAATTAATTCAGAGTGGTGGTTGTTTAATGGATTCCACTTATTACCAGTTTAATATGATGACAAAGTGCAAAGGATGGAAGATTCTCTTTACTTCATGTTCATAGGATTCAGAGTGGAAAGAAACCTCAGAAATATCTTTTCCAACCCCTTGAAATTTTATCATTGAGAAAACTGAGGCTAAGTGACTTGGTCAAGGTCACACAGGTACTAAATAACTAGGATGGGATTCAGGCTCAGGTTGTACATTCAATGTTCATTCCACTATTCCACACAGTTTCTACTTATACTATGGAAATGCTAAATTATAATAGATTGTAGCAATTAATCAGCAAGGGCTGATTAAGCAACTCCAATGTGCTACTAGGTAATTTTAGAATCTGGATAGTTACTTTTTTAAAAAATTATTTATTTTTTAGAATATTTTTCCATGTTTACATCATTAATTTTCTTTCACTCCCCACTCCCAGAACCAACAATCAATTCTACTGAGGCTGAATAGTTACTAATGACTCCAATATTTTTGCTATTTCAAAAGATCTCTAATTTCATTAGTATTGCAGTAATACACTTAAATAGACTTTTCCATATCTTTTTGAAGAGGAGGGACTTTTTCGCCTTTCTTTTTATCTTCAGCACCTAGAATAGTGGCCAGCACAGAGTAGGAATGTAATGCTTTTGACTTGACTTGTGATTTTAAAAATAAAAACACCTAATGCCACCATTCTGCAGATAAGATTCTGGGTTTAACTAAGCAAGTCATTAGGTAATAGATACAATATAGATCATCTGGCCCATTTTTAAAACTTTTCCAGATTAGTAGAAGCTTTCACAGCCTTTCTCTGTTCAGAAATGTTTTTGTTTCTGCTTACCCACCTCGAGTTCTCCTTCCCTTTTTTGTCCCTGTATTTTTTTGTTTACCCTTTCCTTCTTACTTCTCTGTTGTGTAAAATAGATTTCCACACCTAACTTGAGCATGGATGTTATTCCTAATTTGTTCCAATTCGAATGAGAGTATGGTTCAAACATTGCCCACCACACTTTCATCTTCTCTTCCACTGTATTATTCATTCATCTCTCATAATGTGAGATAATTTACCCCCAACTTTCTCTCCTTTTTTCTTTTCACAGTATATTACTCTTTCTTATCCCTTGATTTGAAAAAAAAATATCCTATTATATTCAACTTACTCTCTACACTCTGTCAATATATACTATTATTCACTGCCCTAATAGTGATAAAATTCTTAAGTAACTTCAGTACCTCAAGCATGCCAAGTACTATTACATATTTCAGGTATCATAAATATCTTAACCATTTTAATTATTACCTTCTTACTAGTAATGTAATCACTTTAACCCTTTTGTTTCCCTTGATTGCCTTAAAACTTGATTTTAAAACTTGATTGCTTAATTATCTTAAATATCTCTTGTACCATAAATATCTTAAATACTCTAGTTATCACCTTTCCATGCAAGAGATATAAACAGTTTAACCCCATTGTTTCACTTGATTACTTTACTAAGCATATTAAGTACTATAAGTATCTCTTTCAGTAAAGAAATTTCAAGTATGTTGGTTACTACTTTCCCATGCAGGAATATGATTAATTTGTTGCCACTGATTCTCTTGAGTCTTTTCCTGTTTACCTTTTTATGCTCCTTTTAAATATTAAATATTATCATTGAATTTCTTTTTTAGCTGTGGCCATTTATTCAGGAATGCCTGATATTCCTCTATTTCATTAAATAACTATTACTTCCCTTGGAATATTTTGATCAATTTTGTTGAGTAGGTGATTTTTGGTTGTAGGCTTAGATCCTTTGTCTTGCAGAATATCATATTCCATGCTTTCTAATCCTTTAATTTAGAACCTGCTAGGTCTTATGTAATTCTGATTATGGCTTCATAATCTTTGAATTCTTTTTTTTCTGACTGCTTGTAGTATTTTTCTTCTTGACTTGAGATTTTTAGAATTTGGCTATAATGGACTTCAGAATTTTTAAATTTGAGATTCCTTTCAGAAGGTGATGGGTAGATTTTTAAAATTCCTATTTTCTTTTCTTGTTCAAGAGTATCAGGGCAGTTTTCCTTGATAATTTCTTTTGTTATGGTAGTCAGGTTCTTTTTTAAATGATGGCTTTCAAGCAATCCAATGATTCTTAGATTATCCCTCCTTGATCTATTTTCTAGGGCATGAATTTTTTAGGTGGTACAGGAGATAAAGTGCTGGGCCTGGAGTCAGGAAGACTCATCTTCCTGAGTTCAAATCTGGCCTCAAATACTTAGTAGTTGTATGATCTTGGGCAAGTCACTTAACCCTTTTATCTCAGTTTCCTCATCTGTAAAATGAGTTGGAGAAGGAAATAGCAATTACTACAGTATCTTTGCTAAGAAAACACCAAATGGGTCATGATTGAAATGACTCAATGACAGTCCAACAGCATAATTTTACAGATGAGGAAGATGACACTCAGAAATGAGACGTCATTTGCTCAGTGTCACACAAGCAATAACTAACAAAAGTAGGATTTGAATATAGGTCCTCTGACTCTAAAATCAGAATTCTTCCTACTGTACCACAATAGGCATTACGACTTTTAGTAGGCAAAATCAATTAATCTTCACACATTTTCATTTTTGTTTTGCTATCCTCTTCTGAGCTTATATCTCGGCATCTCCTATTGAGATATTTTTCTAGCTTTAGGCTTTTTCTTTGTCTTTTGTTCATTTTGGGGATTATATTTTCCGTTGCTTTTGTCTACATGCTGAAGTTTTCCTCCCTTTCTGAGGTGGAGGGAGTATTGTCTAGAGCTTGTAATATGTCTGGACTCAGCCTCAGCTGTCTGGATCTCAGATTGAGCACTCTGCAGAGACAGCCTGGTTGGCCTGATGTATAGGGGTTTGAAGATGCTTAATTCAACTGGTTAGAGTTAGATTCTGCCCAGTTCCCTTCTTTCCACACCCATAGACCTTGCTGGGCTAAGTTCTTCCCACTGTTACTTCCATTGGGCCAAGACCAGTTTCTATTCTGGTCACTTTTTTTCCTACTGCTGTTATTCTCTATTGGGTTGGTTCCTGCTCTTACCTTGCTGAGGCTGGATGTAACTCATAGCTTTTTCTCCTGCCACTTGTACTATATTATGCCTGAGTTCTCCTAAGGATTGTTTAGTGCTCCCTCCTTACACAGCAGAGGGATGAGTCCTCCTTGCTGTCTCTTGATGTTTTTCTGGATCAAAGCACTGATTCACTTCTTCTTCTGTTGGTTCTACTGCTCCAATATTTGTTTTGAGACATTTTTATTCTTCTTGGAGGGTTGTTGGTGGGCTTCAGAAGTTTCTTATTTCACCATCTTGGCCTGATCTGCCACTTTTGGTGAGGTGGCTTCCACTGCTCCATATTCATAAAGTCTTGGTCAGGTAAAGGCCTCCACCAAAAATACAAAATCTATTATCTATCCATCTGCCATTGTAGAAGAAAGTACTACTTTACCTGATAGAGCTAGTGCACATTCAAAGACTTAACAATCTATCTCTTCTCTTCTGCCCATCCCTGTCTTGCTGTCTCTCTTTCTTTACCCCATCTCTCTCTTTGTCTCTCTTTCTCAAGTTGAGTATTCACAAAGTTTTCTCCCAAATCTCTGTGTTGCTTCATAAGTGACTAGATTCCTAACTTTTCCAGGCTAAGAATAAAGCAATGCTGTCTCTTCTAGACTCTTTTGCATAAAAGCTCATGCAGCTGGTCTCTAAAAGACTTCTCTTCTTAAAGAAGAATCATCTCCCCAAAACTTTCACTACACCCTTGTCAAAATACATTCTCCTCTTTTAAAAAGTAAACTTTTAAATGTTAGATCTATATAATATTGCACAAAGTATAATATAGTATCCTTATATCATTGCAACACAGATTATCTATTTCAGTCTGGCAAATTTTTTCACTGACTCCAACACATACTAAATTCATTCTTTCCTTCTTTACTCTGATCATACTGTTCCTCACCACCAGCTAGAATACTTTCTAATCTCCTCTTCTTTCCTTTCAATTCTAGTTAATATTTTGAGTTTGCACCAATACTTCATTCTTCACGAAATCTTCTATAGTCAATACACACAGAGGATTTTATAAACTCTTAACAGCCCTGCAAACATCTGGGGAAAGAGTGCATTATGATCAAAAAATAGAAATGGATAAGAAAGTTATAGGATAGAATTTTAGAATGATGTTTAAAAGGTCAATCTGTTTGCTTCCCATTCAGAAACCTTTGGTTTCAACTCCTGCTAATTTATGAAACTACACCATCTGGGACTTCCTTGTTGCCAAATTCAAGGAGCTTTATTCAACATCTGTATCAACCTCTATATTCAGGATACTTATATCACCCTATTGTCCCCTGACTTCCATTAAATTATAATAATCAGGGAAATTGAGTCAATGTTCAATTAGTTGAAAATTGGTTGAACAAACTGGAGATGTTAAGTCTGGAGAATATTTAGGAGATACCACAGTTGGGTTCAAATATCTGAAGGACTGTCTTTTGTAAGAGGAAATTGATTTGCTCTTTTTGTCACCAGAGGGCAGAACTTGAAATGTAGGTGGAATTTGAAGAGGTAAATTTGTTCATTTGTCAGGAAAAACTTCTTAACAATTGCTTTTGTCCATAAGTGGAACAGGGTGACTACAGAGGTATTGGTTTCCCCACTCAAACAGAAGCTGGACAATCATGTATTAGGGTGTGTTATACAGGGCATTCTCTTGCATATGGACTAGAGGTCTATCAAGATCCCTTCCATTTATGAATTTCATCTCTGATTTCACCTCATCTAGGCTTAAGAATAAAGCTATTATCTATGACTTTCCTACAATGTTTGGCAGTATTTTGCATAACTTGTAGCTGAGGATATGGCTGGTACAATATGAAGATCTTGTCTACAACTGCTAACATCTGTAAAGGGTTAAATTGGGGGGGTAGGAGTTTGAACAAAAGCCAGTGCACAGTTTATTAAATTCAAAACACTTAGTTTATTATTAGGAAATACAGATAGGAAATAGTAAGGAGGAAAGTGAAAGTAATCTTATAATATCTTGTACCTATACCCAAGATTCCAATCCTAACTAAATTTTTAATCTAACTGCCTCAGAGGGCCATATATTCTGCTAGGCCAAAGCCCTTCCCTATTCTCCTACTCTTACTATCTAATAATATAGCCACTATCTATCTACCTTATCTACCCAAGTTCTTGATAATCAATAAGGCTATTAAGGCCTTAATTCCACTCCCTGTCTCCAACCAGAAAAAGTGATAGCAGTACATCATCTCCCCAGGAGACTCAAAGACCAAAAGCCCTTTGTAACTCTCTGCAACTGACTAACTCCCATTGGCCACACCCTTCCAACTGTCACTCACTGACAAGCAGCACAACAGGGGGGTTTCTAACTGAAAAATATTGTTGCTCCTTTTTCTCTTAACAATAAAAAGGAGAAATTAATTAAAAAAACTCTTTTAACACATTTATTTCCAGTTTAATTATAAGATATCATGGCAATATCATAATCAAGTTGGTCATATTTCAGGATATTTCAAGCATGTTTCTGATTCATATATTTTCATTCCTCTTCAGATCACCCTGGTGATTCTTCTCCCTGACTTTATCAAAAATAGCCCAGAATTTCTCCAACCTAGAATTTACTCCAGTCTTGAACTTTAAACCTTTGGAGTTCCTCTGTTCCTCATCCCTTCTGTCCCTTCACTCTGACTGACTGGTTCATCCAAGAACTTCTATTTTAAAGAGACCACCCAGGCCACTAGTGTCTTTAGCTTCACAGGCTGCACCCTGTTCTCCTTTCTCCAGTGCCTTCACCAAGAATACCTTTACTCCCCCACTCTTTGCTTCCCATCTTCCTTTAATATGTTATCCTCCTCCATTAAAATGTAAGATCCTTAAGAGCAGGGATTGTTCTTGTTTCTTGTTGTAGTTATAGTCCCAGAACTTAACACAGTGCCTGGAACTTAGTAAGTACTTAATAACTGTGTGTTGATTTGATTTGTCTTTGTTATCAGCACCATCTGAACTATCTGCATTTCTAGCACATGAAATATTATTTTTGCTATTTGCTAATGTTTAAAAATTTTTTCAGTGTATCTTGATTTCTTGTGCTGACAAATCAAAAAGAAGTACCACTTGGGGCAGGTAGGTGGCTTAGTGGCTATAGAGCCATGCCCCCAGAGAAGAGGTCCTTGGTTCAGATCTGGCCTTGGATAACTTCTTTCCTATGTGACCTTGGGCAAATCACTACCTCAATTTCCTAGTCCTTCCTGCTCTTCAGCCTTGGAATCAATACTTAGTACTGATTCTAAGACAAAAGGGAAGAGTTTAAAACACTGCACTATTGGGTCAAACTGGTCATCACAACAGCATCAAGTCAGATGAACCGACAACTCTATGATATGCTACTATTTGACACCAAAGCAGTTGTATCACATGAATTGGGCTGTTTATACAATCAGTAGTATCACCAGAGACCAATTTTTCACCATTTTAGGGGTCCTGTCAGACCCTCACTGTATTGACCCCAGACCAGCAGAGTTATAAGACTTTAAAACCCCATAAGGTAATCACTCTGGCTTTTTCTCCTACTTTGTATTGTCTCCACTGACAGTATGGACAGCAAGTTGGATTTTGAGGGTGTGATATCACTGTCATTCTCAACATTAATCTACTCTATAGTGCCAATATTTATTCTAGAATTTTAAATGTAATTGCCTAATAAAGGAAAAATAATTGGAGAAATTCAGATGGCAAATGTCTCATCAAAAACAATGTGTTTCTCTGATTTGGGGGCATATTTGTTGGGTTCCAATCATACATCAGCTAAAGGCAGGTAATTTAAATTATCTGCTGAGAGTTCAAAGCTGTGGTTAATTCATTACTCACACATCTCTAGTTGAAGTACTAATTTAAAGTCATGTGTGTCACATTAATTGTAATCTTGTTTCCAAATGACAAGATAAATATCGCAAGGAACATAATATATCATGGTCATAGGTCAAACCAAATGAATGTCTAAAATAGATTAGCGATAAGTGCATGCAATATGTCGTGTTTGTAAATTTAAAAAGGATAAATTGTATTAACATTTAGCAGATTGCTCATTACACTTCATTTAGGTTTAGTTTTGAGTACATTAATACTCTTGTCTAAAGAAGTCCAGGATTCAGTGAAAATGACAGACATGCAGATGTTAAAAATTTGAGCTTTAAAACGTACCACTTTAGCACTATCAAAAATATGTGCCTAACATCTTTCCTCCCTTCTTCCTCCCCCAGAAATCTGGGGCAGTTTACTTAGTTTTATTGCTCATAGTCTTGTAATAGATGTTTATTTAATCTTCAAGGAATCCAATTGTTTCCACCGTATTTTATCAAAAGAAAAAGCTTTACTTCCATTACTACGCACGCATTCTAAGGCAATGATGTCATTAACATGGTTAGAATACACCAGAACTCCAAGTCATATTCCATAACCACATCCCATTTACATAGCTCCTGGTAATTTAAGCTCATCCATCATTAGGAACTAGGTCAGTAACTTTATCCACAGTTCCAGATAAGAAAACTGAATCATTTCCCTAATGTCTCAGTGCAATTAAGCTTCAGCATAAGGGCTGGGGCTCAAGCCAGTAAGTTGCACAGAAGGAACAACGTGTAGAGGGAGACCATTTTTCAGATGATTCCAGACAAAATAAAAAGATTAAGGAAAAAACGACTGTTTCTGTCTCAGTAGCCAGGCTTCCTGCCTACCTGTACTAATCCCACAGGAAGTATAGCCTAACTCTCCACAGCAGTTCTTCTATGTAGACATAAGGTAAGTGCTCCTAACTTGAACTCTTCAGGCAATTACAAAGATTCTGTAGTCAAGCAGAGAGCCAGCAAGTTAATGCCACTGGATTTCATTATTTATTTCAATGTAAATTTTATTGGGCTTTTATTATTTATTAAATGTGAAGCAAGCAATGTTACATAATACCAAAAAGCAAAATTGACCACTGTAATACAAAGGGTCATCTGTGTGACACTATTTCTGTTGTGGTGGCTGGGTCCTCTGACAGACTAGAGAGCTGCTACTAGTATGGCAACACACCTGAGGGTACCTAGTTACAATGGAGATAGAGATTGAGAGATGCTGTACAATGGAATGTTCTGGAGCTTGCCTACAATCTCTATTGATGACTAGTAGATCAATCTATTTCCTAACCTCCACCTCCCTTCACTCCCAAATCCCACACACTCCCTCACCCCCCTCCCTTCTTCCAGCTTCTCTCTCCCAGTTTCTTCTAGAAAATTGTGGCTTCACCCCTCCCCCCTGAGTGGACTATGAAGATACTCTTGTTTTTTTTTTTTCCTCAGGTAAGGGGTTTATTGGGAAACAAGAGGATAGAGAAGTAAGGAAAGAGGGATGAGGGTTTCCCTAAACTATAAGGAGAATTTGAGGGTTTGGGAAATCAGTCCAATCACAACTATGACAGAGGGACAATCAGAGAGATGGAGGACTACTGTTATTCTTCTTTTCTTTTCCACCTAGCCACCGAGGTCTCTCAGCCTAATTTCAGAAGTCCCTCTCAAAGGTCCTTCAGTCTGGGACAGAAGTTAATAATATTAGTTCTCAGTTTCTTCCCCCTACAGCCAGGCTTGTCTCCTTTCTTGGTCAGTCAACCTCCAGAGAGAGCAGAGGTTTCTCAGTTTCTCCTGGCCAGCTCAACTGCCTCCTCCTCCTGGGAACATTCTATTTGGAATCTTCTCCTTGATTGACAGACAGATAATCACCTTTTTTGCATGCAGGCTTGTCCTGCAAATCCTCTCTCTCTCTTCATTTCTCTTCCACAATAACTAATATGTTGTTAAATGGAGACCAAACATGTCTATTTCGAGTTACTTTTTCTTTTCCAAAGTCAGGAGAGTCACATTTATTTCATCAGGCTTTCTTTAAAGACACTGTTGCCTATTTTACTCCCAAAGATTTTCCCAAGGCACAATTCTCAAACCAACTATGACTTTTTTTGATCTTACTATAAGCATGATTGGGGAAGAAATCTTAACCACTTATGTCTAGTTGTTGCATTAACAATAATTTTCCATTTAATTTTATGTTACTTTTGTCTCAATTACATGTAAACAAAAACTTTTAGCGTTTTAAAACATTTTGAGTTCCAAATTCTCTCAACTTCTCCTTCCCACTTCTTGAAAAGCTAAACAATTAGTTATAGATTATGCATTTCTAGTCATACAAAACATTTTCAGATTAGGAAAGAAAGAAAGAAAGAAAGAAAGAAAGAAAGAAAGAAAGAAAGAAAGAAAGAAAGAAAGAAAGAAAGAAAGAAAGAAAGAAAGAAAGAAAGAAAGAAAGAAAGAAAGAAAGAAAGAAAGAAAGAAAGAAAGAAAGAAAGAAAGAAAGAAAGAAAGAAAGAAAGAAAGAAAGAAAGAAAGAAAGAAAGAAGTGTATTCAGACACCATCATCTCTGGAGGTGGATAGCATTTTTTATCATGTCATTTGCAATTTTCTTGGATCATTGTATAATCAGAATGGCTATGTCATTCAGAGTTGATCATTATATAATATTGTTTTTACTGTGCGCATTATTCTCATTTTACTTTATATCAATTCATGTAAGTCTATTCAGATTGTTCTAAAAGTAAAATTCTTCACTTCTTATAGCACAATTTTGTTCTAATATAACCATATATCACAACTTGTTCAGTCATTCCCCAATGTATTGGGATCCCCTCAATTTCTAATTCTTTGCCACCATAAAAAGAGATATTACTAATTTTATCTATATATCCTTTTCTCTTTTTTTAATCTCTTTATCATACAGATCTTTTCCTGACACTTCTGAGTCAAAGTGGTGGATTTTCTGGATCAAAATCATAGTTTTATAGCCCTTCGAGTATAGTTCCAAATTAGTCTCCAAAATGGCTGGAACAGTTCACAACTCCACCAGCAATGCATTAAAGTCCCTATTTTTCCAAATCCCTTCCAACATTTATCATTTTTCCTTTTCTGTCTTTTTAGACAGTCTGAGAGGTGTGAGATGGTACCTCAGATTTGTTTTAATTTTATATTTATCGAATGACTAGCAATTTATAACATTTTTCATATGACTATAGATAACTTTAATTTCTTCTTCTGAAAACTTCCTTTTCATATCCTTGGCCATTTGTCAACTGGGGAATGACTCATATTCATTTAAATTTTACTCTGTTCTCTATATATTTGAGAAATAAGAAATTTATCAAAGCTATCTACTTTATATCCTATAATTCTCTCTGTTGCCCACAATTTTTTCCCTTCTCCTTATATACCCTTATATGACTGGTAAAATGTTCCATGTTCTCATAATTTGCTTATATCACCCTTTATGTCTAAATCATGTATGCATTTTGATCTTATGTAATCTTTTGACCTTGTGAAATATTGGTCTATACCTAGTTTCTGCCAAACTGCTTTCCAGTTTTCCTAGTCTCATTAATTTTGAAGTGCCTTTATGGGGGCAGCTGGGTGACTCAGTGGATTGAGTGCCAGGTCTAGAGAGGCAAAGACCTAGGTTCAAATCTGTCCTCAAATACTTCCTAGCTGTATGACCCTGGGCAAGTCACTTAACACCCCTCCCCACCTTTTGCCTAGCCCTTACCACTCTTCTGCAATAGAACCAATACATAGTATTAATTCTAAGACAGACAGTAAGAGATTTTTTTTAAAGTGCCTTTACATTAGTTCTTTATTTTAGATTAGAGGCTATTAGAGATCACAAAACCTCCAAGTAGCATAGTGAATAGATGCTATATCAGGAAACTGAGTTTAAATCTGGCCTCAAATACTTGACCAGTTGGATGATCTGAGCTAGATACTTTGTCACTGTCTGCCTCAATTTTCTCACTTGTGAAAATGTGAATAATCACATCACCTACTTTCTAGGGTTGTAATGAGGCTAAAATGTGTCAATATTTGTAAAGCATTTTGCAAACCTCAAAGTGCTATATAAATGCTAGCTGTTATTATTAATCATCATTGTTATTAATTTCTTCATTTAGTACAATGGTATAACCATACAAGAAATAGTGCCTAATTTTTCTATCACTTCTCAGAAGACAAGACATCTTTTAACACATGACACAAACTCAAAGAAATGAAAGAAAGAAAAAAGAAAAATTATTCCAAGATTATATAGACACATTGACTGAAAGAATCCAAAGTTCAGTTTCCACTTCAATAGGTATACCTGCTATAGTAATCAAACATTATTTTTCAGTTCAAAGCAGGCATACCTTAGAACCTTTAACAAACAAGAAAAATTGGGAGGTATTCCATTCAACAAATATTTATTAAACAAATACTTAATGCACAGAACAACATAGCTCCATCATTGGAATGGGGGGTCTCAAAATTTAAATAAGATACATTTCCTGACTTCATGGTGCTTTCAGTTTAGTGAGAGACAAAATTTATCTGTAGATAATTATAATCCTCTAGAATGCATGGAGGAATTATAAAGTTGCTAAGGCTTTGAACACTGCCAATAATTTAATTGACCTCTCTTTTTCTGAGGTCTACTGTTACTTTTATTACTATACTATTTATGCCCTTCCTCCTCATCTCAGAATCAACGGTAATGCTCATCTAGCATCTACCTGTGCACCCTACCTACCCACCATAAATACCTATGCTAACAAAGGTGATTAGTCCTGCAATATGCTATTCTCTCTATTTCACTAATAGTGGCTTAGCATTCACATCCACTAATTTCTCAGTAAGGAAGGATGTAATTCATCTAGGTCAGGTGAATTGAATTCATCGAGGGCAGGTAGATGCTTTCTTTTATCTCCTTCTCTGGGGTAGTGCCTCTCTATTTACCATTTTGTTTTCTGTCCTTTCTAGGAGAAACAGAAAAAAACAATCCAAATTAAAATTAGATGGCTCTACCTTATCCCTGGCATCAAGGATTATCATGCTATTCCAAAGAGTCTTTATTAACTTCATTCCTTTTCCTCAGCATGTCTTTTTGTTGTTAACTTACTTGACCAGTTTGGGGCTATTTTGAGCACTCTTAATATTTTACTTATAGTACTTTGCCTCATTTTAAAATCTTCTTCCATTATTTTCCCTTATTTCTGTCTTTGTCTATTTTGATGTTATCATGGTATATTGTTTAAATGGTCTATACTTAATTTCTGCCAAGATGCTTTCCAGATTGTTTCAGAAGTTTATGTCAAATAGGAAGTTCTTACCCATGTGATTTACATTTTTTGGTTTGTTGAACACTGGATTATTAAGCTCAATTGCTTCTGATGCCTATATCTAGTCTATTCTAACAGTCTACTTTCTTCCTTTAAACTAGTGCCAAATAGTTTTGTTTAATACTTTAAAATCTAATTTAAGGCCTGGCAGCACTATTCCTCTTTATTGCATCTTTCTTTATTGACCTTAAGAGTCTAGATTATTTTTCTTCTTCCAAATTACTTTTGTTAATATATTGTTTAATTCTATATATGGTAAACTAGGGAAAGAAATCTTTCCATCAGCTGGTTCTGATGGGAACAGATATTTAGTTGAGAATAGATGAAAATGCACAAAGACAATTGTCATCCTCGGTTACCGAGAGACTACTACTACTACTACTACGATATGAATATAGATGAAACAAAGTTATTCTCCTCTATAAAGTGTAAACTTTAAATTACTCCACCCTACTTAGTCTAACAAAATCAGGAATGTCTACACCCATTAGGATTTAAGTATTAAGGATTAAGTATTTATGAGGATGGCCTATGACAGACATGTGCTAGCAAATGACAAATCAGAAACAACTGACAGACCACTGGGCTGTCCTAAGTCAAGCCTAAGATACCATTGGTACATGTGAGATGCAGGAAAGTGATGTAAAACCATCTACATATTTTGCATCACTCCTCTCTCTGGTCTCCTTGGGCAGCAGAGAGGTGGCTGGCTGTAATGTGCTGGGCATCTTGGCATCTTGGTGTTACTATTGTCCAGTTTGGCAGTGTGTTTTCCTGGATACTATTCTGGGAGAAGCCGAGTAGCCTAGTTCAGGTGAAGCATCTTAGCTGAGCTCTCTTGGAGTTTAGGCTGATTCCTTTCTCCTTTACCTTCCAGACACTATCATCTTAGAGAAAGCCTCTCTAATCTTCAAAGTCCTCGTGGCAGAGGACTTTGAACTCTCCCTGGCACAGGCTGGGTGGGAGAAATCCTATACCCTTTCCCTCTCTCTTCTGCTTGATTTCTTCCCCCTTTATTGATTAAACCACCATAAATTTCCAAACTGACTTGGGTATTTTATTTGGTATATTCATTGGCGACAAAATTAATTTAGTTTAGGTTTTTAACATTTTTTTATCTTGAATTCTGGATCCTCTAACCCCCCACCTTCTCCACACCTCAGATGGCAAGCAATCTGATAGATAATTTGCCTGCGCAATTATGGTAAAACATGTTTCCATATTAGTAAAGTGACACTTCTAAATTTTTTATAGATTAAATCTATGAGTAAAATCACTATAATTATATTGATATAATCCAACCATGAACAATGAATTATTCACCACAAGTATGTTTTCCTCTAGTTCTATAAAGAATATGTTAATATTATATTTGTGTATCTGGAATGTTTCTTCCTGTATTAACTTCTAAATATTTTATAGATTTTATAGTCAATATAAATGGAATTTCTCTTTTTATAATTTTCTTCTAAAATTTAAAATTACAGGGATTCAAGATTGAAGAATAATCCTTAGCAGCTCTGTGACACCATGAGAATTCTCTCCAGCCAAGATTAAAATATTGCCACAAAAAAAAAGATACAGGAGTGAAATAACCAACAAGGAGACAGAGCAAAACAACTTTCAAGAAAAGAAAAACACAAAAGGTAGGCAAAGAACATCTGGGGCCCTGAGGCAAGAAGAGAGCAGAGCCAGCAAGAGGCTGTAAAAAAGAGGGAAGAGCAAACCAAAAGCAAATCACATACCCCCATCCCACATCTGCTGTCTGAGGTTCTGAAACCTATGGCCAAGCCAACATCTAGATCTTGAGATCCTGCCTGGGTAAAGCCAAACCACACTCCTTGAAATTTCAAACCTGTGGAGAAGGCTGAAGCCCCAGCCAAGGGAATTCTAGTCTGGGCTTAGGCTAAGGACTTAGTTGACAATTTGGGGTGGCTGGTAGTATTAAGTACTGATTTTTGCCTACAGTTCAGGGCAGGACTCCAAGACAGGACAATTAGGAGTGTGCCTAATTGGATCAATTTACACAGTGAGAACAAAAACTTGAGCCTAAGCTGAGGGCTAGAATTTGATCAACCACTGACCAGATCAAAATCAAAAAGCTTACACCTAAGCCTGAGGTAAGTCTTTAAGCTATAAGCACCTCAAGTGTCAATTGAATCATCAGGGGGAGAGGGCTCTCAGAGCTCTCAGCATGCAGACTATCACATCATCCCCCCAAGCCTATCTATAATTAGATAGGAAAAATAAGCAAACAACAATAAAAGCATCTAACTCTAAAGAATTGTTATGGAGACAGAGCAAGATACAGATACAGAAGGAGACAGTAAAAGCAAAGGAAACACATGCAAAATCCAAAAGAAAAATATGGATTAGACACAGATTCTGAACGAATTCAAATAGGACTTCAAAAAATAATTAAGAGGCAGAGGAAATAAAAATAAAAATAAAAGTGTCATCAGTTTAATGTTAGATATTTTAATTTTAACGTTACTTTATTCCTTCAATCCAATTTGAACAAGAGAAAAGAACGTTACAAAATGTAAAATTTGACTTTGATTATATCAAATTAAAAAGGTTTTGTACAAACAAAACCAATGAAACTAAATTTAGAAGGAAAGCAACAAACTGGGGGAAATGTTTATAACAAAACTCTCACAAATGTTTAATTTCCCAAATATATAAGGAATTTTTTACCAAAAATTAAGGCATTCCCCCAATTGATAAATGGGCAAGGGACATGAATAAGCAGTTTTCAGATAAAGAAATCAAAACTATCAATCAGCACATGAAAAAGTGTTCTAAATCTTTTCTAATTAGAGAAATGTGAATCAAAACAACTCTGAGGTACCACCTCACACCTAGCAGACTGCCTAATATGACAACAAAGGAAAGTAATAAATGTTGGAGGGGATATGGCAAAATTAGGATACTAATGCATTGCTGGTTGAGTTGTGAATTGATCCAACCATTCTGGAGGGCAATTTGGAATTATGTGCAAAGGACTTCAAAAGAATGCCTGCCTTTTGATTGAGCCATACTACTATTGGGTTTGGATCCCAAAAAGATAATAAGGAAAAATATGTGTACAAAAATATTCATAGCCATGCTCTTTGTAGTGACAAAAAAAAATTAGAAACTGAGGGGGTGTCCAGTGATTGGGGAATGGCTAAACAGGTTGTGGCATCTGATGGTGATTCAATACTATTGTGCTGAAAGTAATAATGAACTTGAGCAATTCCATGTGAATTGGAAAGACCTCCAGGAATTGATGCAGAGCAAAATGAGCAGAGCTAAGAGAACATTGTACACTGAGGATGATACATTATGGCACAATCAAATGTAATAGACTTTTCTACTAGCAGCATTGCAGTGATCCAGGACAAACTAGAGGAACTTATGAGAAAGAACTTTATCCACATCCTGAGAAAGAACTGTGTGAACAAAAAAGCAGAAGAAAACTGAATCATTGATCACATAGTTCGATGGGGATAATTAGGGTTTTGATGTTAAAAGATCACTCTACTGCAAATATGAATAACAAGGAAATAGGTTTTGAACAATGCTACATGTATAACAGTGGAATTGCTTGTCAGCTCCAGGAGGAGGGTCGAAAGAGGGATGGGAAAAATCAAGAATCATGTAACCATGGAAAAATAGTATAAAATTTTAAAAATAATAAAAATTAAATTACATAAAAATGTCCTGGCCTCAATTTCCTCATCTGAAAAAAAGAAAGAGAAAAAATTAGGTATTCTCTGAGACATGTTCTTCCTAGAATTATATTCCTAGGGTGATTTTTGGGGGATTTTAATTTATTCTTATCCTTTTCTGAAGGCAAATTTTATCAAGTCCTTTATTAATTTTCTGAGATTTTATGAGTAATACAGCACATTATCTGAAATAGTTTTGCCTAATATTTACTGTTTATTCTTTTAATTAATTTGTTTGTTTCTTATATTGATGCAGAAGAAGGGGCTGACTTTGGATAGATTTTACGGAGGAAAAATGCAAAATACAGAGGAGATAGCAGAAGAGGAAACCCAAATAAATAAATGCTCCAAAACCTTCCAAAAGAAATGGAAATTGTCCACAAGACCTTGATAAATTTAAATTGGAGGTTATCAAAGAGATGGAAGCTTTCTGGCAGGAAAAATGGGATATAATGTAAAGAGAATTTTAGGGTCAAGAACTCCCAATTGGAGAAACAGCTGGAAGCCTCAACAAGCAGGATAGACCAAACTGAAAAGGAAAACCTATCTTTAAAGGCCAGGATTAGGCAACTGGAAGACAATGATCTTGCAAAACAGTAAGAATTAATAAAGTGAAGTAAAAAAATTTACAAATTAGAAGAAAACATAAAATATCTCACTGAAAAGGTGACAGATCAGGAAAGAAGAGAGAGACATTCTGAGAATCGTTTGTCTACCTGAAAAGCCAGAAATAAGCAGGAATCTTGACATCATAATACAAGATATCATCCAAGAAAACTGCCCTGAGATTCTAGAACAAGGGGACACAATTGACATTGAAAGAGTTCATAGAATACCCTCTACACTAAATCCCCAAAAGACAACTCCCAGGAATGTAATTGCCAAATTCCAAAGCTTTCAAAGTAAGGAAAGAATCCTACAAGAAGCCAGAAAGAAACAATTCAGATACCAAGGAGCTCCAATCAGGATCATACAAAACCTGGCAGCAGCCACAATGAACAACCACAAGGCCTGGAACACGATATTCAGAAAGGCAAGAGAACTGGGTCTTCAACCAAGAATTACCTCTCCATCAAAACTGACTATATACTTCCAGGGGAAAGTATGAGCATTAAACAAAATAGAAGATTTCCAAGTATTTGTAAAGAAAAGACCAGAACACAGTGGTAAGTTTGATATCCAAACACAACCAAGAGAAACATGAAAAGGTAAATATAAAAGAAAGGGAAAAGGAGAAAAAATTTTTTTCTTGTATCCAAACTCTCTTCTATAAGGTCTACATTTAGAACAAATTATATATATTAATATGTGAGGGAAATGTTATGTGTAATTCTCAAAAATTGTATGCATTAGTAGTGTAATTAGATGAATCACTCATAGGGAAAGATTGGGGCATTAAGATGATATGGAGAAAAGGGGGGAGAAAGAAAAGGGGAGGGAGGGAATTGATGATGGTATCAAGATATACTTGAAGAAATAGAAATAAATAGAATAATCTTTGTCACACAAAGATACACATGGAAAGGGGAGGGGAAGAATTCTCTTATAAGAAGGAGAGGAAAAGAATGCTAATTGGTACTACTTAAACTTTACTCTCTTTGAAATCAAATCTGAGAGGGAAGAGCACCTAGACCCATTGGGATCTTGAATTCTATTTTATCCAACAGGGTAAGGGAGAAGGGAAAATTAAGGAGGGTAGGGGGGAAGAAGTTCAAAAAGAGAGGGAAGGAGAGGGGGGAGGAAAATTAACAGACCCTAAAAAAAAGAAGGGAACAAAAAGGGAGGGGCTACAAAGGGAAGCATATCAAGGGAGGGGATTAGGGGGACCGATTTAAAGTAAACCACCAGTTTAAAAGGTTATAGCAAAAGAAGAAAGATCAGAATTAGGGGAGGAGATCAAAATGCCAGGGAAGTCACAAGTGACAATCATAACTTTGAACGTGAATGGGATGAACTCACCCATAAAACGTAGACAAATAGCAGATTGGATTAGAATCTAAAACCCTACCATATGTTGTCTCCAAGAAACACACCTGAGGTGGGTAGATACTCACAAGGCCAGAATTAAAGGTTGGGGTAAGACCTATTGGGCTTCAACTGATAGAAAGAAGGCAGGAGTTGCAATCATGATATCTGACAAAGCAAAAGCAAAAATAGAACAGATCAAAAAGGATAGGGAAGGTAAATACATCCTGATAAAAGTGAGTATAGACAATAAGGAAATATCACTAATCAACATGTATGCACCAAATGGTATAGCACCCAAATTTCTAATGAAGAAACCAGGAGAACTGAAGGAGGAAATAGATAGTAAAACTATATTAGTGGGAGATCTGAACCAACCACTATCAAATTTAGATAAATCAAATAAAAAAATAAATAAGAAAGAGGTAAAAGATGTGAATGAAATATTAGAAAAATTAGAGTTAATAGATATATGGAGAAAAATAAATAGGGACAAAAAGGAATACACCTTATTTTCAGCAGCACATGGCACATTCAAAAAGATTGACCATGTACTAGGTCATAAAAACTTGGCAAACAAATGCAGAAAAGCAGAAATAATAAATGCAACCTTTTCAGATTATAAGACAATAAAAATAATGATCAGTAAGGGTACATGGAAAGCCAAATTAAAAATCAATTGGAAATTAAATAATATGATACTCCAAAATCAATTAGTTAGAGAACAAATCATAGAAAAAATTAATAATTTCATTGACAAAAATGACAATGGTGAGATGTCCTTTCAAACCTTATGAGATGCAGCCAAAGCAGTACTCAGAGGAAAATTCATATCCCTGAGTGCATATATTAACAAATTAAGGAGGGCAGAGATCAACAAATTGGGCATGCAAATCAAAAAACTCAAAAGTGAACAAATTAAAAACCCCCAGAAGAAAACCAAATTAGAGATCCTAAAAATTAAGGGAGAAATTAATAAAATTGAGATACAACTATTGAACTAATAAATAAGACAAGAAATTGGTACTTTGAAAATCAAACAAAATAGACAAAGTACTGGTCAATCTAATTATAAAAAGGAGAGAAGAAAAGCAAGTTAATAGTATCATAGATGAAAAGGGGGACCTTACCTCCAATGAAGAGGAAATTAAGGCAATCATCAAAAACTTCTTTGCCCAATTATATGTCAACAAATATGTCAATCTAGGTGATAAGGGTGAATATTTACAAAAATATAAATTGCCTAGACTAACAGAAGAAGAAATAGAATTCTTAAATAATCCCATATCAGAAAAAGAAATCCAACAGACCATCAAAGAACTCCCTAAGAAAAAATCTCCAGGACCTGATGGATTCACAAGTGAATTCTACCAAACATTCAAAAAACAGCTAATCCCAATACTATACAAACTATTTGACATAATAAGCAAAGAGGGAGTTCTACCAAATTCCTTCTATGACACAAATATGGTACTGATTCCAAAACCAGGCAGGTCAAAAAGAGAAAGAAAACTAAAGACCTAACTCTCTAATGAACATAGATGCAAAAATCTTAAACAGGATACTAGCAAAAAGACTCCAGCAAGTGATCAGGAGGGTCATTCACTATGATCAAGTAGGATTTATACCAGGAATGCAAGGATGGTTCAATATTAGGAAAACCATCCACATAATTGACCAGATCAATAAGTAATCCAACAAAAACCACATGATTATCTCCATAGATGCAGAAAAAGCCTTTGATAAAATACAAAAACCATTCCTTTTAAAAACACTAGAAAGTATAGGAATTGAAGGGTCTTTCCTAAAAAATAATAAACAGTATATATCTAAAACCATCAGCAAACATCATCTGCAATGGGGATAAATTAGATGCATTCCCAATTAGATCAGGAGTGAAACAAGGATGCCCGTTATCACCTCTATTATTCAACATTGGACTAGAAACACTAGCGGTAGCAATTAGAGAAGAAAAAGAAATTGAAGGCATTAAAATTGGCAACGAGGAGACCAAGCTGTCACTCTTTGTGGATGATATGATGGTCTACTTAAAGAATCCTAGCGAATCTGCCAAAAAGCTAGAGGAAATAATCAACAACTTTAGCAAAGTAGCAGGATACAAAATAAATCCACATGAGTCATCAGCATTTCTATATATCTTCAACACATCTCATCAGCAAGAATTAGAAAGAAAAATTCCATTCAAAATCACCTTAGAGAATATAAAATACTTAGGAATCTATCTTCCGAGACAAACACAGGAACTATATGAACACATCTACAAAACACTCCCACACAACTAAAACTAGACTTGAACAATTGGAAAAACATTAACTGCTCATGGGTAGGATGAGCTAATATAATAAAAATGACCATCCTAAGTGCTCTACATCTCTTATAATCAGAGAGATGCAAATCAAAACAACTCTGAGGTATCACCTCACACCTAGCAGATTGGCTAACATGACAGCTATGCAAAGTAATGAATGCTGGAGGGGATGTGGCAAGGTGGGGACATTAATTCATTGCTGGTGGAGTTGTGAATTGATCCAACCATTCTGGAGGGCAATTTGGAACTATGTCCAAAGGGCGATAAAAGACTGTCTGCCCTTTGATCCAGCCATAGCACTGCTGGGCTTGTACCCCAAAGAGATAATGGACAAAAAGACTTGTACAAGAATATTCATAGCTGCGCTCTTTGTGGTGGCCAAAAATTGGAAAATGAGGGGATGCCCTTCAATTGGGGAATGGCTGAACAAATTGTAGTATATGTTGGTGATGGAATACTATTGTGCTAAAAGGAATAATAAAGTGGAGGAATTCCATGGAGACTGGAACAACCTCCAGGAAGTGATGCAGAGCGAAAGGAGCAGAACCAGGAAAACATTACACACAGAGACTGATACATTGTGGTACAATCGAAGGTGATGGACTTCTCCATTAGTATCAATGCAATTTCCCTGAACAATCTGCAGGGATCTAAAAAAAAAATACTACCCACAAGCAGAGGATAAACTGTGGGAGTAAAAACACCGATGAAAAGCAACTGCTTGACTACAGGGTTGGAGGAGATAAGACTGAGGAGAGACTCTAAATGAACACTCTAATGCAAATTCCAACAACAGGGAAATGGGTTCGAGTCAAGAACACATGTGATAACCAGTGGAATCATGCGTCGGCTATGGGAGAGGGAAAGGCGGGGGGGGGGGGGGGGGGGGAGGGGAGGAAAAGAAAACGATCTTTGTTTCCAGTGAATAATGTATGAAAACGACCAAATAAAATAATGTTTAAAAAAAAAATGACCATCCTACCCAAACTTATCTATTTAGTGCCATACCCATTGAACTTCCAAAAAACTTTTTTACTGAATTAGAAAAAATCATAACAAAGTTCATTTGGAAGAACAAAGGATCAAGGATATCCAGGGAAATAACGAAAAAAATACAAAGGAAGGTGGCCTTGCAGTCCCAGATCTCAAACTATATTATAAATCAGTGGTCATCAAAACAATTTGTTACTGGCTAAGAGACAGAAAGGAGGATCAGTGGAATAGACTTGGGGTAAGTGACCTCAGCAAGACAGTCTATGACAAACCCAAAGATGCCAGCTTTGGGGACAAAATATCCACTATTTGATAAAAACTTCTGGGAAAATTGGAAGACAGTGTGGGAGAGATTAGGATTGGATCAACACCTCACACCCTACACCAAGATAAACTCATAATGGGTGAGTGACTTGAACATAAAGAAGGAAACTATAAGTAAATTAGGTGAACACAGGATAATATACATGTCAGACCTTTGGGAAGGGAAAGATTTAAAACTAAGCAAGACTTAGAAAGAGTCACAAAATGTAAAATAAATAATTTTGACTACATCAAATTAAAAAGATTTTTCTCCTCATTGCCAATTTTAATGCCTTCAATTTCTTTTTCTTCTCTAATTGCTACTGCTAGTGTTTCTAGTCCAATGTTGAAAAACCAATGTAACTAAAACCAGAAGGGAAGCAACAAATTGAGAAACAATCTTCATAACAAAAACCTCTGATAAAGGTTTAATTACTCAAATTTACAAATAGCTAAATCAATTGTACAAAAAAATCAAGCCATTCTCCAATTAATAAATGGACAAGGGACATGAATAGTCAGTTTTTGGTTAAAGAAATCAAAACTATTATTAAACACATGAAAAAGTGTTCTAAATCTCTTATAATCAGAGAGATGCAAATCAAAACAATCTGAGGTATCACCTCACACCCAGCAGATTGGCTAACATGACAGCAAAGGAAAGTGGTAAATGTTGGAAGGGATGTGGCAAAGTTGAGACACTAATTCACTGCTGGTAGAGTTGTGAACTGATCCAACCATTCTGGAGTGCAATTTGGAACTATGCCCAAAGGGCAATAAAAGACTGTCTGCCCTTTGATCCAGCCATAGCACTGCTAGGTTTGTACTCCAAAGAGATAATGAGGAAAAAGACTTGTACAAGAATTCATATTCTTGTACATATTCATAACTGCGCTCTTTGTGATGGCCAAAAATTGGAAAATGAGGGGATGCCCTTCAATTGGGGAATGGCTGAACAAATTGTGGTATATATTGGTGATGTAATGCTTTTGTGCTAAAAGGAATAATAAAGTGGAGGAATTCCATGGAGACTGGAACAACCACCAGGAAGTGATGCAGAGCAAAAGGAGCAGAACCAGGAGAACATTGTACACAAAGAATGATACACTGTGGTACAATCGAACGTAATGGACTTCTCCATTAGCGTCAATGCAATGTCGCTGAATAATCTGCAGGGATTTATGAGAAAAAACACTATCCACAAGCAGAGGACAAACTGTGGGAGTAAAAACGAGGAAAGGCAACTGCTTGACTACAGGGGTTGAGGGGATATGACTGAGGAGAGACTTTACATGAACACCCCAATGCAATTACCAACAACATGGAAATGGGTTCAGATCAAAGACACATGTGATACCTAGAGGAATCATGCGTTGGCTATGGGAGGAGTGGCAGGAGGGGGAGGAGAAAAAGAAAATGATCTTTGTTTCCAATGAATAATGTTTGAAAATGAAAAAAAAATAAAGGAAAACAGAACAAAAATAAAGTAGGCATTTAATTTAAAAATGTAATTGGACATTTATGAGAATGAAAAGATAGTTATAATCTTTTGTAATAATTAAAAATTATAAAATTAAAATAAAACAAAATGATCCAGAAAATAATACTACATAAGTGCTCCTTATATGTCTAAGCTTTGGAGGTTTGGGTTTTTTTTTTTTTATTATTCTGAAGAGTATAACACACTTCATCAAAGGCTTGGTGTTTATTTTTTGCATCTATTGATATTAGCTTATGGATTGAGACATTTTAAATTTTAATATAGTTAGCTTAATTGTTCTCCTAATGTTGAATGTTCTTTATGTCCCTAATAAACATACAACTAGGTGGCAGTGAGTAAGATTTCAGTTATATTTTTGCAGTCTTTTTGCTTGGGTTTGGTTCAAAAATTTTTAGCAATATTAATAAATAGCAGTCTGTAGATTCCTTTCTTTGCTTTGTCCTTTGCCAATTTAGGTATCAGTGTGAAATTCATATCATAATAAGAATTTTGTAGAGTTGGCAGAACCCAGACTGAGTTGGCAGAACCCAGGTTCAAATGTGGCTTCAGACACTTCCTGGCTGTGTTACCCTGGGCAAGTCAGGGTGACCTTGACTGCCTAGCCTTTGTTGCTTTTTCAGTCTTAGAACTGATATTAAGAGAAAAGGTGAGGTTTTTTTAAGAAATTGAATTAGTTTGAAATAATTTTTAAATTACTGAATAAAAATAATGATAATGCTTTAAAAAAAGATTGTTGAGAAAAGATTGGATATTAATTTGAGCATGTCTTTAAATCTTTGATAAAATTTATCTGCAAATCCATTTGGACTTGTATTTTTATTTCTTTGGTAGATTGTGGTCTTATGGTTCAATTTCATTTTCATTTTCTATATGATATATTTTTAAATTTTTGGTATTTAAAAATTTCTATTTCATAATTTGTTTATTTGGATATTTAATATTTTGTGGATAATCCTTCACTTAAAAATTTTTGGTTTTATTACTTTCTAATTGGGTTTTGTAGTTTTATACGTAGATTGAATGGTGAATTCTCTGAACATCCAGGTCTTCAGATACTTGATATTTTTTCTTATTGTTGAAAAATATCTCTTTTTGTCTTCAGATTTTCACTTTTAAGAACTTCTTCCTCTTAAGTATAGACATTTGTTAGAAAAGCCTCCCTTCCACTGTAATCTAGAAAAAGTGAATTATGAGAGAGTAGCAAAAGAGATATGAAAAAGATAAAAGAAAAAGTAGGTAATTTTAGCATTTTTAAGTGTATAGAAGAAAACAAAAGGTATTCAGAAGAATCCAAAATCATGACAGTTTTAAAATGAACATGTCGACTTTATTACATTAAATTCTCTTTAAAATAAGAAATAATGAACAGGTTGATTTTGAGAAAAAAACATGGAAAAACCCCCATGAAATTATAAAATAAAATGACCAGAAGCAAGATAACATTATATATAACAACAAAAATAATGTTTGAGGAATTTCTTGTATATCTTCACCTCCAGAGAAAGAACTGATAAACAGAAATAAGTAAGATATAGTTCTTTATATGCATATATCTTTTGTCAAATGATGCCTTCTCTAATGGGGGGAAGAAAGGGAGAGTTAACTGGATACTTAAACATAACAAACAAATATTTTTAAATATATGGAATATAATAGACATATCACAGACAGTCTTCTTGCAGTCTATATTTATGGATTGTTCAAGATTTATAATGCTTTTTAAGAACAGAATAATAACCAAAAGTTATTATTTTTAAAATGGGCTATGAAATTATTCTGCCTCTATTTTTACATACTTTCTCTTCTTTCCAAATCAGAGAAAGACAAATATTGAGGAAAGTGTGGAAAATCATGAACAGACATATATACATACACACATACATAGGAATAAAAAATAGTAACTTCCAGAAAAAAACACATGGCATATGTTTAGAGGAATCATCCTGGGTCTCCAGTTCCTGACTACCTACTGCCTTTCTGTTTCCTTCTCAAGTATAGAATACATGAGAATGAATTTTTAGAATTATCTCAGGAGTTCCTGACTGAAAATTTGAAGTTTAAGAGTTTCCAAAAGCTTTAGAAAGTTCCTGATTTCAATTGCTTAAGCACTAGATTCTTCAGAGGAAAAGATTTTTTTCAGTGGCTTGTTTCTTGAAGAATGAAATGACTTGCCAACAGAATATTTCTCCACAACAGAAGTGTAGTTTTGTTTTAGCAGAGCAAGAGATCTAGACTTTGCCCACCCTACTATTGCCATGAATTGTTCAGACAGTATGAATATGAATAAGAAGTGTAATTATTTGTTCAGCAATCCCCTCCAAATGTTTACCTTCCTGCAACTGGTGGAGGTTGGGTGGAACCCTATAGGCTGATATTTTTTAGGTTTCTAGATTGTTTCATGGACTCCTGTGAATTCTTTGCATCTTATACATTATCTAGATGAACAATGACAAAGCATGCTATACATTAAAGAGAGATGGTATATTTGGGATGAAGAATAAGACATGTAATACAATATATATGTAATGTGTATTAGATATAATGTATATTTACATATATACATAGTACAGTCATTGGGAGAATATTTTTGCTTGACTATGCATATTTATTATATTGGCTTTTCTTCTTTTTTCCTCAATAATATGAGATAAAATTTTTGTATGAATTTTTTAAAAGAGAAAGAACTGATAGTTTTATATATGTATATGTATATGTGCATATATATGTATATACCTTTTTGTCAAATAATGCCTTCTCTAATGGGGAAGGGATGAGAGGGAAGAAGCTAATTGGGTATTTTAATGTAACAAACAAATAAATATCTTCTTTTTTATAAAAGACCTCTCATGATATGACAGTGTACTATATTTGTAATATAAAAAATAAACATCAATAAACCTGAAATACAATAAAGCAAAATAAAATAAATATTGTCTTTTACACAATAACAATACTATACATTTAGGACCTACATGGGCATCAGAGAGACTTTTTATTTGGAGAAACCAAGACATAAGTCATATTAAATCTTTATTATTTCCCAACGTAAAACTACAAATAAGAGCATGAGTCAAAGAGATGTAATGATTCAGATATACAACTTGACCTGTGTGATGCCTATTTTGGTGGGAGTCCTGGATCATTTATATCTGTCTCCCTCCCCTTCTCTCAGAAGAAGGGAAAATAAGTGCTTAATTAGACTCTAGAGGCAATAATAAAATACCACATCCTGGAAAATTCAAAATTGCTAAGCTTGTAGCATAGCCTTATGAACTCACTCAACGTTATTTACTTATTTATTTTTTATTTTTTTATTTTAGAACATGTGTACCATAACCAAGGTAACTAACAGGAAGTGGAGTTTAATTGGAAATAATCTAGCTTAGCTGTGAATGGAATCACTGAAGGCTGACACCTTGAGTAATTTTAATGCCAGACAAATTGGCTTTTGTTGTAAAGTGCAACTTGCTGATTAGTCTTTGATTAAATAACAGCAACACAAAGGATAACCTCATAGCACTCAAATATCAACAACTTTATGGAATCCAGGTTTTTCAGCAAGATAATGAGCATGATGCATTGTTGTGTGTGTGTGTGTGTGTTTTAATTGGATATGCATCAAACATAATGATTTTTCTGGTGTTAGTACCTTATGTAACAAGGATTCTACATGCACTATCTATGTGTGTGTATGTATGTGTATATATGTACCCATATATGACATCAGTACTCTTTTGTTTTTCATAAATTTCCTACTTTTAGCAAAGATAATTGTCACAGCTAGCTATTAAGTACTTCATTTAAAGTATTACTTGGAATCATTGATATTTATCCTACCAAAGATATTTTATTGACCTGGATCACTTTACCTTTTACCAGTGAGTTTTGGTGGGGTCTTTTTCAGAGTAGTTATCATACATTAAAAAAACAAATATATACTATAAATACTACATACTACATATCAGTAGGGCAGACATTGCTTTATCTTTTGTGTCCTTAATATATCGCACAATGTCTTGAACAAAGTCATTTTATTAAATGTAGCATATAATACGATTGTGATACTGGTTAATCACTTAATCTCACTAAGTCTCAGTTCTCAGTTTTGTAAACCTCAAAATTTCTTATTCTTATAAATGTTGGAAATTTCACCATTGGGAAATTTCATACTTGAAAAATTTCCTATTGATAGTGGGTCTTGACTATTGGAATGTGAACCCCATTGGCATGGGAGGTTCCTTCTTCTCCCTTCTTAAGATTACTTTAGGACAGAAACCTTTTGCTGAACAATGGAAAGGACTTTGACCTATGCTTAAGCATAAAACAGGAATTTCTTTGAGTCATGATTGATTTTAGAATTGACACAATGGAGATACTTGGAATCAATCTCCACCCTATTCAGTCCTAACAGGATTGAGGAAGGGCTGCAGCCTAGATCAAAATTTAATTATTCCAATCTCTACCCTACTCAGGTTAACAGGATTTAGAAAGGGCTGTAGCAAAGGAGCAAAGATTTAATTATTTGAAAATATGACCTTCAACAGACATGTGCAAAGCCTCTGGGCGGTCCTGGGTTAAGCTAGAGCCTCCATTGGCACAGGGAAATTGATGGACAGTGATTGGTAGATGTGAGAACTGAGGGGAGGCAACTTGGATGGTTTCCTTAAAGATCAGGGGGGTCTGAAGACTCGAGGTGGTTGAGGAGTTGGTCGGAGTGGTGGCAGTGTACTCTGAGAAGCTTGCTCTGAAGGAAGCTGAAGGTGGGGGCCTCTGAGACTGTTTCTCCATTTTGGTCACGTGAGTAATAGGGACTGATCTCCTTTCTTTGCCCCAGCTATCTAAGGGCTTGGGCCTTTTGGCCCAGCCTAAACAGAAGGGGTATTTAAGCCCTATTCCCTTCTCTCCCTTTTTCTCTCTCTCTATCTCTAATTCCTTTCTTCCTCCTATTGTAATTAAACTCCATAAAAGGTTGACTGCTGACTTGAGTTTTTTCATTTAGGAATTACATAGCTGAATTCCTTGGCGACCTTAAATTAATATATCAGTCTTTTAAAGTGATTCCCTTGTAACAGTTTCCCCATCTGTAAAATGAGGAAGTCAGACTGCATGGTCTCAAAGGCTTTTCTAGCTCTAAATTTGTGATATTGATTTGTATCAGGCACTCTGCATTTATTGCCTGAAAATACTACGTAATTTTTTAAATGCCACACAAATATGAGCTGTCGTTACTGTTGTGTGATTTTCATTGTTTTGCCTTTTCCTTCTGTTTTCCTGATCATCCACTAAATATATAGTATTGTAATGTGTGTAGACAGGAAAGAAAAAAAGAAGTATAACTCAATGCCCCTTGAAGAGTTTATAATCCAACTTGCAAAAAGGAAAAGGATTTTAAAACATATCTGAGCAATCCATTATTATAATTTTAGTGAAAACGTTTGGGTGTGAATTCAGGATCCAACATTTCCTACCTGACCTTGGGAAAATTATTTAATATTTTTGAGCCTTCATTTCCTTGTATGCAAAATAAACATCCTAGCATATTAATAAATGTACGACCTAGCTGACAACGTATATACTCTAATCCCAATAGGAATCTGAAAGAACTATGAACCTATACTGCAAACCTACATAATCCTATCTCCCATCTTCCTCAGAAGATCACAAAGAAGGCTAAATGAACTGGTTGGCTGAGCTGTTATCCTCCTCTGTTGAGGAGAGGCTTCATAGCCAGTGGATAGTGAATATAGTATTAGTTGAACCTGAAGATAGCTGGAACTAGCTGAAGAAATAAGGTGATGCCCAGCAGGGAACAGTAAGGATAGAATGAATGCCTAGGAAAAAAAATAGAATCACTAATAGACCCAGTGCTAGCTGAAGCAAATAAACTAGTAGTATTCCAATATGACTAGAGATAGGTTAGAGGTTTATGTAGCCTACAGGGTTCCATAGATAGAGGCAAGAAGAATGAATTTATGATGTCACTCTTTATTCCTAAATCATTAGCTCATTTTGAGTTTTTGGTATATGTTGTGAGATTTTGATTCATAACTAATTCTTGCTAGACTTTGTTTTAGTTTTCCTAGCAGTTTTGTCAGATGGATGAAGAGTTCTTGCCCCAATAGCTGAGATCTTTGGATTTATTAAACATTAGGTTATTTAACATCTATATTTCTTACCAGGATCAAAATGTTTTGATTATTTAAGCTTGAAATATGATACTGTTGGGCTCCCTTCCCTCCCATTTAAAAAAATGAATTCCCTTAATATTCTTGAACTTTTATTCCTTCAGGTGAATTTTATTATTTCTTCTTTCTCTATAAAATAATTCTTAGTAGTTTGATTGGTTTGTCTTTGAACAAATGAATTAACTTAGGAAGTATTGCCATTTTTATCATGTTGCCTCAGCCTACTCATGAGCAATTAACATTTCTTCAATTATTTATGTCAGTCTGTATTTGTGTGAAGAGTATTTTTAATTGTGTTCATGTAGTTTGTGTGTGCATTGAGGCAAGTAGGATCCCAAGTACTTTATACTGTCCATAGTTATAGTAAGTGGAGCTTCTCTTTCTATATTTTCTTATTGCGCTTTGTCAGTAATATACAGAAATGCAGATGATTTGTGTTGATTTATTTTATATCCCTGGAGAAGATAGCAAACCACTACGGTATCTTTGCTAAGAATTCCTGATAGACTGTATGATCCATGGGTCAGTCCACAACTGAAGAATTGAACAATATTTTCTGTCTAGACACCTTGCTAAAGTTGTTAATTATTTTTATCTGTCTTTCAGTTGACTCTTTAAAGATAAGTAAAACATCATATGAATAAAAAGAGATCTTTTTGTTTCTTTTTTGTGTTTTTTCCTTCGACTTCTTTTCTCCTTAGTAGAATTTCTAGCACAATATTAAATACTCATAGTGATAATGGATATCTTTGTCTCACTTCTGATGTTATTTGAAAGACTGTTAACTTCTCTTCATTACAGAAAATGCCTGTTCTTGATTTTTGACAGATACTACTTATCGTTTTAAGGAAAGCTCCATCAATTCTTTTGAGGTTTTTAAAATCCTTAATTTTTCTTTAGGATTTTAAAATCAGGAATAGATATTATATTTTGACAAAAGCTGTTCCTGCATTTATTAAAATAAATTTAATTTTTGTTATTAATATGTTCATACTTGTAATTTTCCCAATATTTAAACAGTCTTGAATTCCTGGTCATAGTTTATAATCTTTGAAACATATTGTAAATATAATATCATTGCTACTATTCTATTTAAAATTATTTTCATCAATTTTTATTAGGGAAATTGATCTATCATTTTACTTCTCTGTTTTGATTCTCTCTGGTTTAGATATCAAGAATGTATTTGTGTTATAGAAGGAATTTCATATGAGTCTTTTTATCCACTTTTTCAAAGTTCCTATACTATATAGTATAGGAGTAAATTATTTTTTAAATGTTTCGTAAAATTCAATTGTAAGCATATGTGACCCAAGAGTTTTTTAAGTTTACTCAATTTATTTCTAAGATAAAGTTACTTATGGATTCTATTTCTTATTCTATTAATCAAGTTAATTTTTATTTTTGTAAATATTCATAGTTTTCACTTAGACTGTCAATTTAAAACTCCTAATACTTTATTTAATTTCCTTTTCATTGTTAATTATTTTTCATTTTTGATATTGACATTTTAGTTTTCTTTCTTTTTAAAAAAATAACTTTAGAGGGAGGGAAGAGGGGAAGGAAAGAATATTAATCATGTAACCATGGGAAAATACTCTAAATTAATAAATAAATAAATTTTAAAAATAGCATTAGCTGAGGGCTTATCTGTTTTATAAATTCCTGCCAAAAAAGCACATAATTTTTTTATTAGTTCAATTTTTTCTACTTTTGATTGTGTTCATGTCTTCTTTTCTTTTTAAGACTTCTATTTTGATGAAATAAAACAAATTCAAAAAATTTTAATTTAAGTTAAATTTATTTTTTAAACTTAATTTAATTTTTAAATTAAATTTTAATATTTTTCTAATATTTTTAGTTGTGTGTCTATTTTGTTTATCGTTCTTTATCTCTTTTATTGGTGTAAGCATTTAAAGATATAAATATACTCCCAACTATTGTTTGGGCAACTTCCCACAAATTTTAGTATTTTTTCTATTTGTCATTATCTTTAATGAAGTGATTGTTTCCATGATTTCTTCTCTGACATATTAATTGTTTAGGATTATTTACTTTCTAATTAATTTTTAATCTATGCTTCACAGGTCCTTTATTAAATATAATTTTATTGTAATACTGTCATAAAAAGATGCATTTAATATTTCTGCTTTTCTGCATTTTTATGCCATAAGAGTCAATTTTTGTTAAGGTGCCAGGTACAACTGAGAAATAGTTACAACCCTTTCTCTTCCCATTCATCATTCTCCAGAGGTCTATTATAACTAATGTCTTAAAAATTCTATTCATCTCCTTATTTCTTGTTTATTTTATGATTAGATTTATGTAGGCCTGAAAGACATAAAACAAAATCCCCCTCCTCTGTTATGGTTTTATTGTCTATTTCTTTCTATAACTCTAACTTTTCCCTCAAAAATGTATTCTGTGCCATTAGGTTCATATATATTTACTACTGATAATAATTCATTGATTATGGTACCTTTTAGAAAAATGTAGTTTTCTTCATGATTTTTAATTAGTTCTATTTTTGCTTTCTCTGAATTCATGAAGGCTATTCCTACCTTTTTTTTTCTTTGATGAAGCATAATAGATTCTGATCCAGACTCTTATTTCCTCATTTTAACTATGTATATCTTTCTGTTTTAAGTGTGTTTCGTGTGAACAACATATTGTTGATTCTGGTTTTTCATCCATTCTGCTATCTTATGTCTTAATCCAATTATACACAAACATTTGTGATAGCTAATTGTGCATTCCTTCTCATCCCATTCCCTTATACTTTTATTTCTTTTTTTTCCCTGTTGCATCTTTAAGAGTTTACTTTGTTTTTGACCACTGCCTCTTTTAACCATTCTTTTATCCTGCCCCCTTTCTCTCAACTCTTTCTCATTCTCCTTCCCTATTGCACAAGAATTTCTGCATCCAGATATATATTTTTTCTTTAGTCTAATAACTTTTTGCTCATATCAATTTTTTGCTTTTTTTGAGTCTTATTTTTGAATATCACTATTTCTACTCAACTCTGTCTAATGTTTTCATCAAAAATGCTTAGAAGTTTTTAAAATTTCATTAAAGATCCATTTCTCCCTATAGGATTATATTCAGTTTTGCTGAATATAATAAGTTATTCTTGTTTGTAAGCCTAAATCTTTTGTCTTTTGGAATTTATATTCCATGCTTTGTTTCTTTATACTAGTGGCTACTAAATTTTGCATGATCTTGTCTATGGTTTCATGGTCCTTCAATTCTTTTTTTCTTGCTGCTTCTAGTGATTTTCCTTCACCTAAATTCTGATTCTAATATGTCAATCAGTAGAGCATGGGACTCTTAATCCCAAGGTCATGGGTCTGAGCCCCACTTTGGGATCCATATGTAGCTTCCTACAGTCACAAATTAATATATTCTTGGATGGACACCTGAGAAGGAGAATAGAAACTGAGGAAAAATGGGTAAAGGAGGGAGAGAGACAGAGAGAACAAGAGCAACAATGGAATAAAGACTCAGAGACAAGGAGTTAAAAAATGTGGGCTCCATCGTGCTTGCTTCTCTGATGGTATTGAGAGAGAGTGCTGTACATGTTCCCAAACTTTTACTGAAGAATACAGGAATGTGGAGTGGGAGGTAGCTAATGAACATGTGACATGGCATTGGATTTAACAATGGCTCAATTGACAAACATATGATCATAGAGGAGGAGGTTAATCAAACATGTGACTTGGTATGGAATGTGGTCTAACTAGGTGGGAGCTAGGATCCTGTGGCAACTAATGTCCTGCTCAGGAATTCTTTTGACCTTTGGACTGAAGATTTGGAAAAGCAAAAATCAAGACGTAACGTGACCATGAATCTGGTATATGAGCTACAATATTACTACATCAATAATACTTTCAAGATGATAATGTACCTAGGATGCTAAATAATATTCCTAGGAATTTTCATTTTGGAATTTCTTTTATGAGATGCTCAGTGGATTATTTTGATTTTATGTTGCCTTCCAGTTCTAAGATACCTGGGTAGTTTTCTTTTATAATTCCTTTTTTCAAAAATAATTTTTTCCTTAATTACATAAAAAATTTTTAATCTTCAATTATTAAAATTTAAATCAAATTATCCTCCTCTTCCCCTCCCCAGGACAGCAAATAATCTAATATAAATCTTACATGTGAAATACTGTAAAACATTTTCCCACATTAGTCATTTTGTGGAAGAGAATGTGAATGAGCAAAAAAATGAGTAAATAAAGTGAAAATAGCATCTCTCAGTCTGAATTCAGACTCCATCAGTACTTTCTCTGAAGGCAGATAGCATTTTTCATTATCAGTCCTTGAGGATTATCTTAGGTCACTATATAGCTAAGCCATTCACAATAGTTCATCATATAATAATTCTGTTACTGTGTACAATGTCCTCCTGGTTCTGCTCTCTTCACTCTATAGCAGTTCATGTAGGTATTTCCAAGTTTCACCAAAATCATCCTTCTCATCATTTCTTATAGCACAGTAGTATTCCATTGCAATCATACTCCACAACTTGTTCAGTCATTCCCCAATTTATAGATATCACCACAATTTCCAAATTTTTGTAAAAACAAAAGAAGCTGATATAAAAATTTTTGTGCAAACAAGTCCTTTGACTTTTTTTTTAACTTTTTGGGATATAGACTTAGAAGTGATATAGCTATATCAAAGGATGTGCCCAATTATAAAGCCCTTTGATGTAATAATGAAGGGAATTGATAGAGGATTGAAGAAGTACAGGGGATAGGAAGGGTTCATAACCTGAAATGGAGGAGTTGAAGGGACAGGGGGAATATGGTTGCTGGTGAGGTAAAAGGAGAGAAGTACCCCCTGCTGAGAGACTATTTTTGAAATTTCCTTTCCTCTCAACCCACAATAGAGCTACCCCCGGGTAAGGCTAGGTCAAGGATGGCAGGACCAGTGTTTTGAGTGACTTCTGGAATATAGGGGAGTTTACTCCTCAAGGCTTGACTGGTAGTTGAACCCCAGAAATCCCCCTTGTCTGGCAGGTAGACTGTCACTGTTCATTTGTATTGTTTTATGCTAGGCTAATGGCCAGCTTTAGACACCAGTCTCTCTTTCTTTGTTCTCCCTTCAATATGAATCTGATGGCAATCTTCTAATTTTCAAGTAGTTTAATAATTAGCATAAATCAAGATGGCTCAGCTTCAGCTTTCTTTGTCTACTACGTAGCTAGTCACTATCTCTATCTTACTAAACAAAAGGCAAGTGTCTTTCTTGGGAAGATCAAGGGATGGAAAGGATCTTCAGGGTGACCCCCTAAAATTAAAGGATCAACCCCTGTCAGCAGCTTACTTGTGTCTTTTTCCTCCTCTAATAGATGCTCTCACACTCATGGGCACCTTCTTCTCCAGGGTAAGGGAATGGAAGCAAGGTATTCCACAGGTTGGGGTATAGAGCTTCTGGTCTATGCTCCATACTCAGCCGAGTTCAGAGGGCAAAGACCCTTCAGTTTATAATTACTCCCACAATTCTCTTCTCTCACTCCAACTATCATTCCCCCTTCCATCACCATTCTAGTTGCTGTCTGCTTCACCTCAGTGGCAGAAATACCAAAGCTTAATTCACAGTTTTCTTTTCCATATTGGGCATAGTAAATCATTCTTCAGAATATTGAATCAGTGTACAATTTCACCAACAGTGCATTTTCCCACAACCTCTCCAATATTTATTATTTTCCTTTTCTGTCATATAACCAGTCTGATAGGTGTGAAGTGATACCTCAGAGTTGTTTTAATTCTAATTTCTCTGTTTACAAGTGTTTTGAAGCATTTTAATATAACTGTAGATAGCCTCAGTTTCTTCATCTGAAAACTGTTTATATCCTTAGACCATTTATCAATTGGGGGATTATTTGTATTATAAATTTGACTGAATTCTCTATATATTTGATAAATAAGGACTTTATTAGAGATATTTGCTATAAATATTTTTACCAGCTTTCTACTTTTTTTTCTAATATTGATTGCATTGGTTTTGTTTGTGCAAAATCTTTTTTAATTTAATATAACCAAAATTATCTATTTTACATTCAATAATATTCTCTATCTCTTGTTTTATTATAAATTCATCCCTTATAAGTAGATTTGACAAGTAAACTGTCCTATGTTCCCCTGATTTTCTAATGGTAAAAGATTATATCTAAATCATGTATCCACTTTGACCTTATCTTGATATATGGTATAAGATGTTGGTCTGTACCCCATTTCTGTCATACTTTTTTCTAGTTTTCCCAGCACTTTTTGTCAAATAGTGATTTGATGTCCCAAAAGAATCTATGGCTTTATCAAAACTAACTTAATCAACAACTAAATTCATTTGCTACTTTGTATTGTTTAGCTAATCTATTCCGATAATCCAAAACTCTTTTTCTTATCCAGTAGTAGATTGTTTTGATGATTACAACTTTTTAATACAATTTGAGATCTGGTATTCCTAGGCCACATCCTTTCACATTTTTTCGATCTTTTGTTCTTCCAGATGAATTTTGTTATTATTTCTTCTAGCTTTAAAAAAAAAAAATTCACCAGGCACTGAATAAGTAGATTAATTTAACTAGGTTTGTCACTTATATTGTATTGTCTTTGCCTACCCATGAGCAATTAATATTTTTGTAGTTGTTTAGATCTGATTTTATTTGTGTGAAGTGTTACATAACTGTTTATATAATTCCTGGTTTTGTCTCAGCAGGTAGTTTTATATTATCTGCAATTAATTTAAATGGGATTTCCTTTTCTATTTCTTGCTGCTGGGTTTTGTTGGTAATATGAAGAAATGCTAATGATTTATGTGTGTTTGCTTTATATCCTGCAACTTAACTGAAGTTGTTAATTTTTTCAACTAATTTTTACTTGAATCTTTAGGATTCTTAAGTATATTATTATATAATCTGCAACAATTAATAATTATATTTCTTCTCTGCCTGTTCTAATTCCTTCAATTCCTCCCCCCTATAGCTATAAGCAGTATTTCTAATACAATATTAAATAATAGTGGTGATAATGGTCATCTTTACTTCACCTTTGATTTTATTAGTAAGGAATCCAGTTTATCTCCACTACAGATAATACTTGGTTATAGTTTTAGATAGATACCATTTATTATTTGAAGAAAAATTATTTGTTCCTATGTTCTCTTCTGTTTTTCAATAAGAATGAATATTGTATTTTTTCAAAAGCTTTTTCAGTATCAATTGAGATAATTACCTGGTTTCTGTTAGTTTTGTTATTGATGTAGTCAATTATGCTAATAATTTTCTTAGTACTGAATCAGACCTGTATTCATGGTATTAGTTCTATCTAACCATAATGTATGATCCTTTTTACATATAGCTGTAACCTCCTTGTCAGTATTTTATTTAAAAATTTTGCATCAATATTCATTAGCAAATTCAGTCTCTATATTTTTTCCTTCTCTTCTTTGTTTAGGTATTAATATTATATTTATGATGTAAAAGTTTGGTAGGATTGCTTTTTCAGATATTTTTCCAAATAGTTTACATAGTATTGGGATTAATTTTTCTTTAAATGTTTGGTAGAATTCAATTGTGAATTCATCTGACCCTAGGGACTTTTTCTTAGGGAGTTCATTGATAACTTGTTCAATTCTCTTTCTAAGATGAAGTCATCTAAGTATCCTTTTTCCTCTTCCACCAATCTGGAAAATTTATACTTTTTGTAAATATTCATCCATTTCACTTAGATTGTCAGGTTTGTTGACATCTAGTTGGGTAGAATAGCTCCTAATAACTGCTTTAATTTCCTCTTCATTGGTAGTATATTCACCCTTTTCCTTATTGATATTGGTAATTTGAGTTTCTTCTTTCCTTTTAAAAATAAAATTTACAAATAGTTTATCTATTTTTATGATTCTGATATTTTTATATTTTATTATTTTATGTGTTTGATTAGTTTATGACTTTTTCATTAAACCAGCTTCTAATTTTATTTATTAGCTCAATTGTTTTCTTACTTTCAATTTTTAATATGACTTTTGATTTTCAGGATTTCTAATTAGGTGGTTAATTGAGAATTTAAATTTGTCACTTTTCTGTTTTTTGTAGTTGCATGACCAATTCATTAACATATTTTATTCTCTATTTTATTGATGTAAGCAATTTGAAATATAAATTTTCTCCTAAGCATTGTTTTAGCTGTATCCAATAAAATTTAATATATTGTCTCATTGTTGTCATTTTTCTTGATAAAATTATTTATTGTTTTTATGATTTGTTCTTTGATCCATTTATTCTTAAGAATTAAATTATTGAATTTCCTATTAATTTTTAATCTCTCTCTGGATGGTATTTTATTGAATGTAATTTTTATTGAAACATGCTCTGGAAATAATGTCTTTAACATTTCCACTTTTTATCATGTGACTGTAAGGTTTTGTGCCCTAACATATGGTCAGTTTTTATGTAGGTACAATACTCTTCTAAGAAAAATGTGTATTCTTTTCTATCCCCATTTAACTTTCTCCAGAGGTCTATTCCAGTGATGGAGAACCTTTTAGAGATAGAGTGCTGGGACACACCCCCAACCTACCCACTGACCAAGTGTCATGCCTGCCCCCTCCCCAGAGATCATGTGCCATGTCCTCCCCTCCATATGCTTGGTATGCCCCACCCCCTGCTTATCCAATTGGGGGGGTGGGAGGGAAATTGGGCTGCTGGGCAGGAGAAGGTGAAGTAACGAATGTCCTCAGCAAATGTAGAGAGGAGGAGGGGAGTGGCCCAGGCTCTCTGCTTCCCTCCAGCTCTGTCACCTGTGAGTCAATCACCTTATCCCCTATAAGCTCCCCATTGGACTGCTGGGCAGAGGAGTGGGTGATATGAAAAAATGTCCTCAGGCACAGTAGAGAGGGGGAAGGGAGCAACTCTGCCTGAGTCCCTCTGCCTTTCTAGTAACAAACTTTGAGGGGGGCGGGGGATAGATGGTGTCCAAGTGCCTATATTGGCACCAATGCCATAGATTCACCATCACTGGTCTATCCTATCTAACTTTGCTAAAATTATATTCACTTCATTAACATCTTTTATTTTATTTTTTGTTGTATTTATAAAGATCTGAGAGGGGAAAATTGAGGTCCCTCAATAGTATAGTTTTGCTGTCTATTTCTGCCTATAACTTATTTAACTTCTTTAAAAATCTAGATGCTATAATAATTGGTTCATATATTTTAGTATTGATATTATTTCATTGGCTGTGGTAACTTTTAGCAAGATAAAATTGCCTGCCTTATCTCTTTTAATTAGGACTATTTTTATTTTAGCTCTGTCTGAGATTATACTGCTACCCCTACATTTTTTTACTTCAACTGAATTATAATAAATTCTGCTCCAATCCTTTACCTTTTCTCTGTGTATGTGTCTGTGTGCTTCACATGTGTTTCTTGTAGACAGCATAATGTAAGACTCATTTTAAAAATACATTCTGCTATCCACTTCCATTTTATGGGTGAATTCATCCCATTCACATTTGCAATATGATAATTAACTGTATAGTTCCTTCCATCCTACTTTTCTTCTGTTTCTTCTTCTCTCTCCCCCATTTTTCCTTGTCCCTCCCCACAAGTGCTTTACTTTTGATGACAATCACTCCGAATCCCTCTCCCCTTCTATCAGTCTCCTCTACTTCCCTTACCTCATTCCTCTTTACTTCCCTTTATAGTAATATACATTTCTATATCTAAGTGTGGACGTTATTCCCTTTTTGAGTCACATCCAATGAGAGTAGGGTTCAAATGTTATGCACCCCTATTTTCCCCTCCATTGTAATAAACTTTTCAAGTTTCTTTTATGTGAGATAATTTACCCCATTCTCTGTCTCCCCTCCCTCTGCTCCCAGTACTCTCCTCTTTCTCCTTCCTTCTAATAGTCCTAAAATTGATAAGGTTTTTAAGAGTTATAAATATCTTTTCATATGGTATTATAGACAGTGTTACCTTATTGAATCCTTTATGTTTTCTCTTTCCTGTTTACCTTCTTAGGTTTATCTTGAGTCTTCTGTTTGAATATCAGATTTTCTATGTAGCTCTAGTCTTGTCATTAGGAATTCTTGAAAGTTCTCAATTTCATTAAATATCATTTTTTTTCCTTGAAGGTTTATACTAAGTCTCACTGGATAGGTGATTCTTGGTTGTAATCCCAACTCCTTTGCCTTCTGGAGCATCATATTCTAAGCTCTTTGATGTGTTAAAGTGAAAACTCTTAAATCCTGTGTAATCCTGATTATGGGTCTAAAATATTTGAATTGTTTCTTTTTGACTGTTTGTAGTTATTTTTGCCTTCTTGATTTTGAAATTTAGGTTAGTACTGGGCTTTGCATATTTATGGGTAAAAGGATGTCTGGCCTGAGCCTTTATCCTTTGACATCCATATGGAGTTTCACAAGACATCCTGGAGACATGCAAGTTTTCACTGCTTCCAAAGCAGTATAATCCAGGAAGAGGCTTATTCACTATCCTTTTAATCTGAACTCTGCAAATTCCTGACCCAGGTTTGGGTCTATTGGCTTGTGAATGGTTAAGTTTCAATATATTTTTGCTGGACTCAGTCACCATTAGCCTACTTGGATTTTCATGGTTAAAATCAACTGAATTTCTGGCTCTCCTTTGGTCTGGGAGTCCTGTCCTAGTTATTACACTCCAGGTGTGCATGTTAGACTAAAGGCAGAACTGAGTCACTGTTCTACTCCAGGCTCAGAGCCACACAACTCTATTTCTGAAATTTGCTCTTCACTCAGTACTTAGCAAGGGCCCTGCTGACTCATAGCTGTTCCTGTCTACCTTAGACCTATGACCTAGAGCTAGGTAATGGGTGCCAGAGTTTTCAGATGGCACCCATTTCTATATTTAGCATTATTCAGGAGTCCCCTGGGATCTCTTTCTGCCCTGTTACTTCCTGTCCTATTATTCTGTCTCACCCTTCTATCTCTGCACACTGGAATGCTACCCATTTACTGATCAGCCCCTGCCCCAGTGTCCACAGATCTCTCTATCTTTCTCTATAGGCTGCTCTGCCCTGGAAAAATGACTCATTGTGACTTTTTTCTTGGCTTTTTCTATCAAAATTTGATCTAGCCTATTTTCTACCTAGTTGTGAAGGAAGTAGGCAAAAATGCTTCTTCTCACATAGCTATGTTAACTCCATACCCTGTTCCCCTTCCCCTAAATTTTAACATTTTTATAAAAGTTTTAAATAAAAATGTAGATGATTCCTCAAATTTTCAGATGACACAAAGTAGACAATGACAAGTAATGCAGTAATTATGATACTGTGACTTTTAAAATTAATATTCTATAACTAAGTATTATATTTTAAAAGTTTTATTAATAACTAGGGGAAAAGAACTGCCTGGATTCAGCCTAGTGGCAGTCCAAAAAGAGATAGAGGGAGGAGTTACAGCCACTTACATACAATCAGGCAAAACATTGGGATGTAGGAAAAGGGAATTTTGGGAAATACTAAGGGACTTCTAGGGGATGAAGTCCAAAGCCTCAAAATCTCCATTTATACAATACCAAAGGATATTGGCAGGCTAGTTTATTTGATCTGAATCTAACAAATGAAATTCCATAGAGATAAATAAAAAATCTCATATTTTATTACAAAAAAAAAAGCTTAGGATGGGGGAGCCATAGATAAAGAGCAATTATTCTTTAAAAGATCTGAGAGTTTCAGTGGATATAAGCTCAATGTGTTAACAATATGATATTGCAACCAAAAAGAAATATAACACATTTTTGCATTGTGCTAAAAGAGGAATAGTTTCCAAGATTGGGAACATGACAGTTCCACTCATCTGCAGTATCATGTCCAATTCTAGATCCCAACAGTTTAAGAATGCTATTAAGCTACAGACTGTCCAAAGAAAGGCAAACAAATCATGAAGCAGCGAGTTATGTCACATGACAATTATTTGAAGGAACTAGAAATGTTTAGCATAAACAAGAAGACTCAGGGAGTCATGAAAGCTCTTTTCAAGTATTTTAAGGAATTCAATGTAGAGAAAAGATTTTACTTCTTCCAACTGACAATAGAAAGCAGAACTGGGAACAAGAAACAGATGTTGCAAAAAGGCAGATTTTGTGCAAGAAGTGATGAGTAGATTAATTTTTTTAAACCTTAAAAAGATGTACTAGATTTAATGAAGAATGAAATGAGTAGATCCAAGAGAACCTTATATACAGCTTTGAATTTAATATCTGAAAAATAAGTTGTGAATGTTCTCCTCCAGAGAATGAACTGAGAAGTGGAAACATGAAAGACAAGCTATATATTTTGCCAGATGATGCTTTTTGTGGTGTGGATAGAGGAGGTAAGTACAAAATAAAAACTAATTAATTAAAAAATCAAAAGTTCTTTTAAAAAGACAGATTTCAGCACAAAATCAAATAAAACTTCTTAACAAGTAAGCAGTCCAAAAATGGTTTTCTAGTGTAGTGGTGGCTTATATATCCTTCAGGGTTTTTAAGCAGAAGCTGACAGCTCAGTTAATAGAGGGCTAGACCTGGAGCAAGAAGACAGGAATTCAAATCTAGCCTTGGACACTTAAGCTGTATATGCCTGAGCAAGTTATTTAACTTTCTTTTTTTCTTCCAAATTTTACAAAACCAAATGAAATAATCATTCCCAAATACAAAGAAAAATAAGATTGTACACAAATGAAATCATAAATCTCCTATGAGTTTAGCTTATTTTTCTTCATATTCACATAATAAATCCCATCCACTAGTGTCCCAGCCTTTTCCCATCTTCCCCACATGACAAGAGATATTGTCAAGGCCACCATCATGAATTTATAGTTTTAGCCTTTCATATTAAACCTTTCTGTTCACTTTCTGGAAGTAACATTCACAGTTTATTCTTCCAGCCTTAATTTTGTGGCTTTATATAATGCTCTCCTCATCTTATTTCTTTCCAAATTTTTCAAAAATCAGTCTGTTCATTGTTTTTATGGTGCAGTAATATTCCATCACAATCATATATCATAATTTGTTCAACCATTTTCAACTGGTGAGCATCCCCTGAGTTTCCAATTGTTTGTCACCACAAAGAGAGGTACCACAAATATTGTAAAACATATAGATTCTTTTTCTCTTTCATTGATCTTTTTTGGAAACAGATCCAGCAATGGATTTGCTGAGTCAAATAGTATACACAGTTTTATAACTCTCTGGGTATAATTACAAATTACTCTCTAAAATGGTTGGATCAGTTCACAACTTGACCAACTCCACCATAATTGTCCCCATTTTTCCATATCCCCTCCAACATTTTGAATTTTTCCCTTTTGTCATTTTAGCCAGTCTGGTTGTTGAGAAGTAATGTCTCAGAGTTATTTTGGTTCAAATTTTTCTAATCAGTAAGATTTTAGAGCACTTTTTCATATACCTACCTATACCTTTGGTTTTTTCGTCTGAAAATTTTCTGTTCATATTTTTGCCCATTTTAGATCATATGTCCATTTTGACCTCATATTTCTGAATAACATAAAATATTGGTCTATACCCAGTCTCTGCCAAACTAGTTTCTAGTTCTCCCAGCAATTTTTACCAAAGAATGATTTCTTATCCCCAAACCCTGAACCTATGATTTTTTCAGATAAAAGATTACTATAATCTTTTGCTGCTATTTGTTGTATATCTGTTCCAATCTACTGATCTACCCTTCTATTTCTTATCTAGTACCAGATAGTTTTGATAATTATTGATTAATAATAGAACTTAAAATTTGGTACTGCTAGAACTCCTTCCTTTTGTTTTTAAAAAAATTAATACCTTTGATATTTTTTACCTTTGTATTCTTCCAAATGAATTTTGTCATTTTTTCTTACTTGATAAAATAATTATTTAGTAATTTAGTTGGAATGATATAGAATAGGTAGTTTAGTTTAGGTAGAATTGTCATTTTTATTTATATTAGCTCTATCTATTCATGAACAATTAATATTTTTCCAATTATTTAGATCTGACTTTATTTGTATAAAAGATGTTTTATAATTATATTCCTGTAGTTCCTGATTTTGTTTTGGAAGATCTATCTGTTGTTATTTTTTTTTAAACCCTTACCTTCCATCTTGGAGTCAATACTGTGTATTGGCTCCAAGGCAGAAGAGTGGTAAGGGCTAGGCAATGGGGGTCAAGTGACTTGCCCAGGGTCACACAGCTAGGAAGTGACTGAGGCCGGATTTGAACCTAGGACCTCCCATCTCTAGGCCTGGTTCTCAATCCACTGAGATACCCAGGTGCCCCCTATCTGTTGTTATTTTAAATGGAATATCTCTTTCTATTTCTTCTTGCAGGACTTTGTATTTATGGGGATTTATTTTATATCCTGTTATTTTGCTAAAATTATTGATAGTTTTAACTAACTTTTTATTACCTCATTGCCCACTCTGATTCCTTCCATTTCTTTCTCTTTTGTTATTGCTAGCATTTCTAACACTATGCTAAATAATATTAGTTATAATGGGCATCCTTGTTTCACTCTTCATCTTCTTGGGAAGCTTCTAGCTTCTCCTTATTACAGACGGTACTTGCTGAGATTTTTGGTAGATGCCTCATAGCACTTCAAGAAAAAATATATTTATACCTATGCTTTCCAGTGATTTTAATGGGAATGAGTGTTGTATTTTTAAAAAGGCCCTTTCCACATCTATTGACAAAATCATGTGTTTTTAAATTTTTCTAATTTATATCATCAGTTATGTTGATAGTTTTCCTTATGTTAAGCCATTCCTAAATCTGATATACATCCTATTTGGATTTCTGTGATATATTCTTGTAGTCTCCTAGATAATATTTTGTTTAGGACTTTTGTATCAACATTCATTAGTGAGATTAGTCTATAATTTCCTTCTCTGTTTTTGCTTTTCCTGGTTTAGGAATCAGTACCACATTTTTTTTTATAAAAAGAGTTTGGTAAAAATCCTTCATTAAAGGTTATTTCAAATAATTTGTTTAATATTGGAATTTGTTGATCTTTAAATGTTTGGTAGAATTCACTTGTAATCTATATGGTCCTGATGCTTTTTTTGTTAGGAATTTCATTTATAGTTTGTTTTTTTTTCTAAAATAAATTCATCTAGGTATTCTATATCTTGTTCTGATAGTCTAGTCAGTTTATTTGTTTGTAAATATTCTCCTATTTATCTTTCATTGTTAAATATATTTTATATAATTGAGCATTATAACTCCTAATGATTGCTTTATTTTTATATTCATTGGTGGCATGTTCACTCTTTTCATCTTTAATGCTAGTGATTTTGTTTTCTTTTCTCTCATTTTTATTAGATTAACCAATAGTTTATTAATTTATTTAATTTTTCTTAAAACCAACTCCTATATTGAATGATTTATTAATAAAATGGTTTTCTTACATTTGATTTTATTGATCTCATCTTTAGTTTTTAGGATTTCTCATTTGGTGTTTAATTGAAGATTTTTAATTTGTTCTTCTTAATTTTTATCACATTCTCAATTCAATGATTTTTTCTCTATTTTATTAATATAAGAATTTAGATCTTTTGCTTTTGCTGCATCCCATAAGTTTTGATATGTTGCCTCATCATTCTTTTTAATGAAGTTATTTAATGTTTAAATAATTTGTTCTTTAACCCACACATTCTTTTAGATTAGTTAGTCTCCAAATGGTTTTTACTTTTTGTTTCCATGGTCTCTTATTATAAACAATTGTTACTGTATTATGATCTAAAAAGGTTGCATTTAATATTTCTGCTTTTCTAAATTTATCCATAATATTTTATGCTCTAATATATCATCCATTTTGATGAATTGCTGAGAAAAAGATATAATTATTTCTGTTCTCATTCAATTCTCTACAGATATCTATCCTATTTAACTTATCTAAAATTCTATTCCCTTGACTTCTTTTTTTATTTATTTCTTGGTTAGATTTATCTAGTTCTGAGAGGTTTCTTGGTTAGATTTATCTAGTTCTGAGAGGGGGAGATTAAAATCTCTCATGATTATGATTTTGTTGTCTATTTCCAGCTATAACTCATTTAATTTTTCTTTTAAAAGTTTCCTTTAAAAAAGATACTATAACATTTGGTGCATATATATTTTAAATTGATAATACTTCTTTATCTTTGGTACTTTTAAACATAATATACTTTTCCTGTGAGAGCATGCAGTAGCAGCCACACCCCGGGCAATGGCTTCGACAGGCCAGCTAAACCTTGTGAGGGTAGCCATCGGGTCGTCGACCCCGGTGAACAAAGGCTTTGCTCACCCAGCATGTGAAGACTGCTTCGGCTGAACAAGCGGAAGAAACCAATAAGAAGGTTCAACAGCTGAGATGGCAACGGAGCAAAGCACTGTGGAGTGCTTAGGGCGTGTTGGAGCACAAAGGACAACACGGTCATCCAATGCAGCTGAGGAAGTCTCCAGGTGTAACGACTTTTCGTGCCACTGGACCCAGGTTTCCAATGTCGAGAGAGTGGGACTGTCTCTGTGCATCGACTTTTCCACTTAAATCTTCATGCACAGGTGTCTTTGTGCACAAAAACTCACAAAGACAATTGTCATCCATGGTTACCGAGAGACTACTACGATACTTTTCCTGTTTAACTCTTTTGATTAAACCTATTTTAGCTTTAACTTTGTCAGAGATCAGGATTGCTACCCTGCTTTATTTGTATCAGCTGACATGTTATATATTTTGCTCCAGCTCTTTATTTCTACTCTATGGACATCTCTCATTTTTAAGTGTGTTCCTTGTGAACTCATGTTGTCCAGTTTTAGTTTTTTGGGGTTTTTTTGTTGTTGTTGTTATTTTTATTTTTTAAAACCCTTACCTTCCATCTTGGAATCAATAATGTGTATTAGTTCCAAGGCAGAAGAGTGGTAAGGGCTAGGCAATAGGGGTTAAGTGACTTGCCCAGGGTCACACAGCTGGGAAATATCTGAGGCCAGATTTGAACCTAGGATCTCCCATCTCTAGGCCCCAGTTTTAGTTTTTGACCCAGTATGCTATCAATTTTCATTTTATAGCTGTATTTGTCCCATTTTTAATTCAATGTCATAATTATTAGTTGTGTATTTCCCTCCATTCTGTTTTTCCTCACTGTTTGTCCTTCTCTTTATTTCTTTTCGCTATATCTCCACTGAGTTTTCCAATTTCTTCTTATCACTATCTCTTCAATTTGTACCCCTTCTTAGAAATCTTCTCTTATCCTCTCCCTTTACCTTCCTAGTTCCAAATTGACTCATTTTTCTAAGAGTCTTTGTCTTTTCCCCATTACCTTTTAATTCCTATTTTATCTGCTATTCCAAAAGTTCTTATTTATCCCCCCTCCCATGTCCACCTATTTTTTATATTGATTTGATTCTTAAAATCTTATCTTATCCTAAGTGGCCCTTTCTTATTCCTTCTCCTTGTCCCCCTATTTCTTGGTCTCCCTTCTAAATATCCCTCCATTTTCTTATCCCCTTGACCTCCTTTCTCTTAATCCTTTTCCTTCACTTAGTCCGTAAGTCTCTTAATAGGTTTTTCTTTTCTTGGTCCCTCAGTTGTCCTATCCCACCCCTTATCTCCTCCCCTTTCCCTCCTATTTCTCTGTATATCACCCTTCTAATTGTTCATTTTTCTCTCTTTATCTCAGATTTGATGAGAGTAAAGTTCTAGTACTTCCAGTCCTCCACCCCTTCCTTTCTTCTCCATGTCAGTTCCTCCATATTCCTCCTCCATATCAGAGAGCCATTTCATTCTATCTCCTTCTGATCTACTCCACTACTATTTTGGTTCATTTCATTGCATTTACTTTGATATCAAGTTTTCCATACATACATACCTCTTCAAAATACCCAGGCAATGATGCCATTCCAAGGGGCAATAAGATGACATTTTCCCAGGTGAGAATAAAATATTTTAACTTTTTGAGTCACTTATAATTAGTTTTTCATCAATACAATTGTATGTTTCCTTCTTGTAAATTAAATTTTCTCCTGAATCTGAGATTTCCCCCCCAGGAATATTTAAAACTACTTCAGTTCATTAAATAGCCATTTTTAATCTTTTATAATTATGCTAAGTTTTGCTGGATATGCCATTCTTTGTTGTAAGCCCAGTTCTTTTTCTCTATGAAATGTTGTATTCTATGTCCTGAATTCTTTTAATGTTGTGGTTGATAAGTCTTGCACTATTCTAATTACAGTTTCACAGTATTTAAATGGTTTGGTTTTTGTTACTTGTAGTATTTTTTCCTTAACTGGGAGTTACATAACTTAGGTATGATGTCCCTGTGTATTTTCATCTTTGGGTCTCTTTGGAGGTGGTAATCAGAAGATTCTTTCAATTTCTATTTTATATTCTAATTCAAGAATTTCAGAGTGGTTTTCCTTGATGATTTCTTGTAGTATGGTATCTTTTTTATCATAACTTTCCAGGATTCCAACCATTCTTATATCTCCTTGTTCTATTTTCCAGGTCACTTACTTTTGAGATAGAATATTTCATATTCTTTATATTATTTCATTCTTTTAATTTTGCTTTACTATTTCTTATTGTCTTAGAAAATCATTAGATTCCCCTTGTCCAATTCTAGTTCTTAATTGATGATCTTTCCTGTATGACTTTCTGGATCTCTTTTTCCATTTGGGTGATATTTCTTTCACAACTTTCTTGATTTTCTTACTTACTCTTATTTTTTTTCTGGTTTTAGCTCATCCTCTCTCATTTGGTTTTGGGGGGATTTTTTAAAAGTTCTTCCAAATGCTCTTTTTTACCTTGTGGTCATTTATTGTATTTCTTTGATGTTTCTGAATGTAAGAATTGAAATAATATTTCTACCCAGATATATATTTTATAAAGTTTATTAGAAAGGGTAGGCAATCATTCCTCTAAGTAATCTGACCACAGGGTCTCTAGCCTGCTTGTCTCTTCTTCCCTCCCTTCACCTGCCTGCCCTGTTCCTGACTTCTTCCTTCTTCCTTCTCTTCTCAATTCTCCCTCTTTCAAGCCCCAAAGCCTTGACTTTTATTGATATACAGCACTTGGAAGGATGCAAACCTGGCACAACTGTGTTATGTTAGGAATGTTTGATGGAAAGGTCAAACTAATCAAGAGGGGGAGGGAATGAACTCCCTTGACATATGAAATAAGTGTTTTTACTTCATTATCTTCTGAGTTTGAACTGAGGTGTTCCCATAGTAGCTATCACTAGTTGGGCTATTAAATTTTTTTAAATAGTTGTGTTGTCCTTCAATAGTGCTCTCTCTCTCTCTCTCTCTCTCTCTCTCTCTCTCTCTCTCTCTCTCTCTCTCTCTCTCTCCCTCCCTCCCTCCCTGGACAAAAGACTCAATCACTGACTTTTTGCCAGACTCTCAGGATTCCTACAGTACTGGGGTATGTTACCTCAGGTTTCAGGGGGGCATGGGGTCAGGGGTTGAGTTTCTTTTTTTTCCTGCACCATATTTAGCTATCCCAGTTTTTATAGTCCAGGATTGGATGTAATCTCCAGATGCCTCACTCAAGCCCCAGTTTGTTAGTGATCTCAAATGCTCCAACCAGAACTAGCAGAAAGTTTTGCCACTGCAAATATAAGCAGATTGGCCACCTCTTCTCTAGTGGCAGAGACCACTCTCTTGGGAGTTCTCACAGCTGAAAGTACAACAAATCCCTCGGTATCCATACTCATTAGTGCATATTTGTAACTTACTCCTCTTCTCCCACTGCTGCAGCCCAGGATAGAGCAGATGCCCAGTCCATATTACTTGGATCTCAGAAAACAAAGTGATGTTAATACTGCCTTAAAGGGCTGCCTTGTTGATTCAATACTGTTTGCTCTGATCCTGCCCCCAGGGCCTGTGGTGATGGGACTGAGGCCAGAGAAACCACAAACCTTTCTCCCTGATTATCATTAGCTGTTTAGCTTCACTCCTGACTCCTATCTGTCTTTCCCATTTTTAACACTTATTCTTAGAGTTATTTTTTATTGTTTCTGTGGGGTATTGGGAGGGAAAGGAGTTTTACACCCTACTCTACCATCTTTCTACAATGTACCTAAATTATTTAACTTTCTATGCCTCTTTTTTTTTCAACTCCAAAATGGAAACAATAATAGTACCTACCTCAGGAGGTTATTATAAGTACAAAATGAGATAATATTTGTCAAACCAGTTAACAGAATGCCTGGCAAATACTAGGTATTATGTATTTATTCCCATTCCCTCTCCAAAAGCTGGGCAATGGCTTTTTAAGGTAGAGATTCATTTGGAATCAATGATTGAAGATAACCCTCCAGTTTTTAACATATTGGTTTCAAAAGAATGTTACATAATTTAAGAATTCAGATTCAGAGAGCTGAGGGCCAGGGAAAAGAAGGCTTTGAATTATTTGTTTAGCTTGGCCAAAAAGAAGGGTCAAAAAAGTACAGGACACAGATAAATAAAAATTTTAAATGAATACAAGCCAACATTTAAAGTAAGTTAGAGATGGCAATAAATATGTCAATCTAGATGATATGGATGAATATTTACAAAAATATAAATTGCCTAGATTGACATAAGAAGAAATAGAATACCTAAATAACCCCATAACAGAAAAAGAAATTGAACAAACCATCAAAGATCTCCTTAAGAAAAAATCCCCAGGACCAGATGGATTCACAAATGAATTCATTCAAACATTCAAAGAACAACTAATCCCAATACTATGCAAACTATTTGACATAATAAGCAATGAAGGAGTTCTACCAAATTCCTTCTATGACACAAATATGGTACTCATTACAAAGCCAGGCAGGTCAAAAACAGAGAAAGAAAACTATAGACTAATTTCCCTAATGAAAATAGATACAAAAATCATAAATAGAATAATAGCAAAAAGACTCCAGCAAATGATCATGAGGGTTATTCATTATGATCAGGTGGGATTTAGACCAGGACTGCAAGGATGGCTCAATATTAGGAAAACCATACACATAATTGACCACATCAACAAGCAAACCAACAAAAATCACATGATTATCTCAATAGATGCAGAAAAAGCTTTTGACAAAATGCAACACCTATTCCTATTGAAAACACTAGAAAGCATAGGAATAGAAGGGTCTTTCCTAAAAATAATAAACAGCATATATCTAAAACCATCAGCAAATATCATCTGCAATGGGAATAAATTAGAAGATCAAGAGTGAAACAAGGGTGCCCATTATCACCTCTATTATTTAACATTGTACTAGAAACACTAGCAGTAGCAATTAGAAAAGAAAAAGAAGTTGAAGGTATTAAAATTGGCAATGAGGAGACCAAGCTATCCCTCTTTGAAGATGATAGGATAATCTACTTAAAGAGAATCCACCAAAAAGCTAGTGGAAATAATCAACAATTTTAGCAAAGTTGCAGGATAAAAATAAACCCACATAAATCATCTGCATTTCTATGTATTTCCAACACATCTCAGCAGCAAGAATTAGAAAGAGAAATTCCATTTAAAATCACCCTAGACAATATAAAATACTTAGGACTCTATCTGCCGAGAAAAACACAGGAACTATATGAACACAACTACAAAACACATTCCACACAATAAAAACTAGATCTAAATAACTGGAAAAACATTAATTACTCATGGGTAGGATGAGCTAACATAATAAAAATGACAATCCTACCCAAACTCATTTACTTATTTAGTAAATATCCCATGGAACTACCAAGAAACTTTTTTACTCAATTAGAAAAAAACCATAACAAAGTTCATTTGGAAGAACAAAAGATCAAGGATATTAAGGGAAATGATGAAAAAAAATGTCAAGGAAGGTGGCCTAGCAGTACCATATCTCAAACTATATTATAAAGCTGTGGTCATCAAAACAGTATGTTACTGGCTAAGAGACAGAAAAGAGGATCAGTGGAATAGACTTGGGATAAGTGACCTCAGTAAGACAGTCTATGATAAGCCCAAAGATCCCAGTGGTGGGGACAAAAATCCACTATTTGATAAAAACTTCTGGGAAAATTGGAAGACAGTATGGGAGAGATTGCGTTTGGATCATTAATCTCACACCCTACACCAAGATAAACTCAGAATGAGTGAATGAATGACTTGAATATACAAAAGGAAAGTATAATTAATTTAGGTGAACATAGAATAATATACTTGTCAGATCTTTGGGAAAGGAAAGATTTTAAGATCAAGCAAGAGTCAGAAAAAATAATAGAAGGGAATCAACAAATTGGGGGAAAATCTTCATAACAAAAACCTCTGATAAAGGACTAATTACTAAAATTTATAAAGAGTTAAATCAATTGTACAAAAAAATCAAACTATTCCCCAACTGATAAATGGGCAAGGGACATGAATAGGAAATTTTCAGATGAAGAAATCAAAAATATTAATAAGCACACTAAAAAGTGTTCTAAATCTCTTATAATCAGAGAAGTGCAAATCAAAACAACTCTGAGGTACCACCTCACCCCTAGCAGATTGGCTAACATGACAGCAATGGAAAGTAATGAATGCTAGAGGGGATATAGCAAAATTGAGAGATTAATGCATTGCTGGTGGAGTTGTGAATTGTTCCAACCATTCTGGAGGGCAATTTGGAACTATGCCCAAAGGGCACTAAAAGACTGTCTGCCCTTTGATCCAGTCATAGCACTGCTGGGTTTGTACCCCAAAGTGATAATAAGGAAAAAGACTTGTACACGAATATTCATAGCTTTGCTCTTTGTGTTGGCAAAGAATTGGAAAATGAGGGGATGCCCCTCAATTGGGAAATGGTTGAACAAATTGTGGCATATGTTGGTGATGGAATACTATTGTGCTCAAAGGAACAATAAACTGGGAGAATTCCATGTGAACTGGAATGACCTCCAGGAATTGATGCTGAGTTAAAGGAACAGAATCAGGAGAACATTATCCACAGAGACTGAAAACGTTGGTACAATCGAATGTAATGGACTTCTCCATTAGTGGCAATGCAGTGCTCCTGAACAACTCAGAGGGATTCATGAGAAAGAACACTATTCACATTCAGAGGTAAAACTGTGGGAGTAGAAACGCAGAAGAAAAAACAACTGCTTGATCACATGAGTTGATGGGGATATGATTGAGGATGTAGACTCTAAATGATCACCCTAGTGCAAACATCAATAATATGGAAATAGGTTTTGATCAAGGACCCATGTAAAACCCAATGAAATTGCATGTTGGCTATGGGAGGAGGTGGTGGGAAGGTTAGGGAAAGGACATGATTCTTGTATCCTTGGAAAAATATTCTAAATTGACTAATTACCTAAAATTTGAAAAATAATAATAAAAATAAAATGTAACTAGAAAATGTTTAACAAAATAAATACTATAAAGTGGAAAAAATAAAAAAGAATTCACTTTGCAAAAAAAAAAAGATAAAATTAAGTTAGAGGAATTTGGCATAGAGCAACTAAATGAAAGGAGAAAACAAGCTTCAATTATGATGACTAAAAATAAAACTACTTATAGAGATTTAAAAAAAAACTTATTCAAAAGAAAGAAAGGGAACAAAAGCCTAACAATCATAGCCTTTAGTGTTAATCAATTTTATAGTCCATTAAAATGAAAAAAATATAAAATTAATAAGAAAATAAAACCCCAAAATTTATTATAGACCCCTCCAAAAATCTATAAGATTAAAGAAACATATCAAATGAAAATTAAAGCGTGAACAATATTTACTATGAATTAGGTGATTCCAAAAAAAAGTAGCATAATATCAGACAAGGAATAATATGGTAAAAAAAATGTATCTCACAATATTAATCACAATTAAATCCAAATGAATATTCAACTTTAATGTCTGACATAATAAAAAATTAGAAATAGTTATTGTATAAACCTTAACAGCATTAAGTAAAGCCTTCATTTAAAGTGGCAAAATGGAAAATTAAGTAATTACAACTCCAAAACAACATATTTTAATGAACAATACATTTTTAAATAGAAAAAGAACAAAAGTTAAAATATTGACAGTAGTGTCTAAAGAATTTGAGGTGTTATAGAATAGTCACTATAAACAAAGATACTAAAAGAGCTAGAAACTCCATAAACCAGAAGTTTTTATCTACTTTCTAATTAGAGAGATATGAAAGCTAATTATAATACCAGCTTCAAAGCACAAGCTCATTTGCAAAACATTACAGAGGAGGAGGATCTTAGATTCTAAATAATATTGCTTCATAAGATTGCAAAAGAACCTAAGGAGAAAATGATCATTCGCACTTAGGGTGAAATATATCTAAAACATCTCACCCTCAGAACATTTCTATATGTACCTAGGAGAAGGAAAATAAAAGGATCCAAAATGGAAGTGAGCTACTTGCCTTTCTCTTGTGATCTATTCTCATTGACCATGACAGTGAAAGCCTTGTGTTTAACTCTACCACTAGAGGATCTGAGGCACTGTATGATAAAGCTTCATCTAATCAAACACATATAAAAGAAATTCATTCTAAAAGCAATACAATTTTAAAGACATTTGAGTATTATTTGCAATATCTCAATAAAGAAAGATTCCCAAAAAATGAAAAAATTTAGAGATGCTTTTTGTTCAGTCATTTTTTGGTTGCATTCCAAAGATATTAGAGTAGTATGCCATTTTCAACTCCAATGAGAAATTATACTTTTCCTGAAAAATAGAAAGTGAAAAGATGTTTACTCCCAGCCCATATACCTCCTTTTCCTTCTTTGTCAAATCTTTTTGGTGTTGTAAGTTTTTATTTTATTTTTAAATTTTTATAGATGATTTTTATATATTATAGAAGTCTTATATGTTATATTTTTATATACTATAGATGTTTGTGGAAGCAAATACCCTATATATGACCCTTTCAAATTCTTAAAAAGAAAGAAAATTAAATAAAAATATAGAGTATATACAGATAAAATAATAGAGAAGATAAAATTAGAAGGAAGAATTAATAATAAACCCTCAAAGATATTCCAAAGGTCTCAATAATTATCATAAGATAAAGGAAAATGAACTGATATCCAGTGAAATTCAGCATCCTATAAACTCACAGTGGAGTATAAAACAGCAACAAGAATATTTGGATTGATTCAAAAGGGGTTCAAGGAATATTCATCATTAGAAAAATAATTAAACCCAAAATATAACAGAGCATATGATTAAATTAATAATGTGGAAAAATACCCTGATAGTCATTTATGTTAAAAGCAAAGTGTATACATAAAAGGATCTTTTTTTAATATGACAAAAAGTTATCTATGTAAAATTGAAACTACCATTATGTATAGTGGGAAAATATAGGAATAAAAATTAAAATGCTTAATTTCCTTACTTTTATTTGACATCATTCTAGTAATAAAAAAAGAGAAAGAAATGAAAGACCTAAAAATAGTCAAAGAGAGGCCTTTAAAATCTGTGTACTTGTACCATAATGGTTTACTTTAACCATTCTAGAGAAATGAGGGCAGATAGGTAGCCTAGTAGATAGAACACTAGGCCTGGAGTCAGGATAACCTGGGCACAAATCTGGCCTCAGAAACTTTCTAGCTATGTGATGCTGGGCAAGTCACCTAACCCCAATTGCCTTCTCCTTTCCACTCTCTTGTCTTAGAATTAATACTAAGACAGAATCCCAGGGTTTAAAAAAATTCTAGGGAATCAAAATCAACAAAGAAACTGATTAAGATGCTTCTATGCAGTTACAGGCTATGAACCCAAACACACACACACACACACACACACACAAATATCAATAGCATTTTTATTACAAAATCCCAGGAGGCAATAATAGAAAGGAAGCCTCATTCAAAATAGCTATAAGATGTACATGTTGGAGTCCATCTACCATGGCACACAGAATGCAAGAATATTAAAAACATCATAATATTCTGCTAAAAGAAATAAAGAATAATATAGATAACCAGAGGGAAAGGGAACAGAGATCCAGTGCTCATGATTAGGCAGTGCCAATATAATACAAATAACAATCTATCAGAATTCATTTCAGTTTATTGAAATATCAAAGGAATAATTTACAAAGATAAACAATAAAATTCATTTGGATTAACAAAGGGTCCAATATATCAAGGGAAATAAAGTAGAAATATCACTTCTAGACCTCAAGCTATATTACAAAGTAGTAATCATTAAAATTATTTGCTACTAGTTAAAAAAAAAGAATTGATTCATTGGAACAGAATGGTCCAAGAATAATCATAAATAACTGAAATTAAAATTTTGGTGTTCAATAAATATGACTTATATTACCTAGAAAAGAATTTTCTACTTAACACTAATTGTTGGAAAACTGAAAATTTTACTATCAGAAATTATACTTAGATTAACATTTTACATCATATAACATAATGAATTAAAAATGAATTTTCACCTGAATATAAAAGCTCATAGCACAAAAATGTTAGGAGAAAAACAGATCATGTATCTTTTACAATATTGACTTGGAGGTGAATTATTAACCAAATAATAAATAGAAGTGATTTAAAAAGATAAAACAGGTAATTTTGTTTGTTAAATTGAAAAGCTTTTTCATGAATAAAACCAATATAATTAGGGTAAGAAGGAAAGAGGATAACTTAGAGAAAATCTTTTTTTTTTATCAAGTAGCTCTGATATCCAAGATATGTGGATAACTAGCAGAAATATATGAGATCAAAAGTCATTTCCTAATAATTAAGTTGTCAGCTGATATTATCACAGTTCTCAAAATAATTATAAACTATTAACAACCATATAGAAGAATTTTCTAAATTACTACTAATACAAGACGTGTAAATCAAAACATTCATGAGACTTTTCCTAACACCAAGAATTGGCAAAGAAGGAAAAATATGCCAATAGACAATATAGCAAAGGCATGGAACAGTGGACAAAATACGGTTCTGTTTGTGCAGTTAGAAGTGATGGAAATCAATTTGGTAATATGCAAAACATGATCAAAATGTCCATACCCTTTGAACTAATGTTTCCACTGCTAGATAAACACATCAGAGAGGTCAATGACAAGACAAGATTCCACATTTAGAGTGAAACTTTTTTCTTCTAATAAAGATCAGAAAGAAAAGTTATATTCATGGATTGGGAAATGGTGAAATAAATTATATTACATAAATATTACAATGCTATGAGAAACGATGATGATAATGACTATAGAAAAGTATGGGAAGTCTTATATGTACTAATGGAAACTAAAGGAAGCAGAGATAGGAATATAATAAATAAAACTAATACAACAATCCAAATGAAAATAACATAAAAAGAAACTGAATGTTATTTAAAAAATGTTAGTACAAACTTGACCCCAAAGGTGAGATATTAGAAGTCATTTCCCAATGCTTATTTGTAGAGGCAGAAGATATCTGGGTTGTGTGATATTAGTGACACTAAGAGGTTTAAATTAACCTCCACATTCACATATTGTGTCCCAAGGCATTGTGAAAAGGACCTGGGGCACTCTAGTAAACTTTGACCTTAGGTAGATTGATTTGTGACCCAGCTTTGAGGCTCTGAACTCTTGAGCATAGAGAATATTTTTTTGTAGTATTGAGACTTCTTTGAGGGAATTCCTGAGAATAGTGGGTCGTATGAGTCAGAAGCAGTTATTGGGTGTGTGGCCCCCACAGTAACCTATGGAGGCCAAGGCCAGTTACAGAACCATGACTTAGAAAAGGAATATGATTTGGGACACTATATATTCTTTCAGATTCCTTCATTAAAATATCAGTTTTGATTAGCGACTTTCTCCTTTTTTATTGATTATTTTAAGAAATGGAAAGAAGGAATACATCTGGAAATAGAGGCAATGTAAAAACAAAAGGCATAAAAAACATAGTTAAAAAAACATTTCTTAAAGAATTATTATTTTGATAGCTAAATGGAGGATAAATTGAGAAGAGGAGAACATAGAAACTGAAACTAGCTAGAATGTTACTTCAATAGTCACAGAAAGACCTGTAACTAGGGTAATGATAGTACAAATAGACAAGAAGGGGAAAGTGGGTGAGATATTGAGGACATCAAGTTGACAGCACTTGACAACTTAAGAGATTTTATTGTGTGTGTATGGAAAGGATAGGGAAATTTAAATCGCCATTAAAGTGAAGATTGTGACCCTGGGTACCACCAACAGGAATAGGGAAGCTGGGAGAAGGGGTAGATCTCTAAAAGATGAGTTCATTTTGCAACATGGTAAAATTGAGGTGCCTGAAGATGTGTAACAGGAAATTGTAAGTATAGAATGGTATCCAGGAGAGAAATTGGGACCACATCTTTAGGAATAGATTTTTCTTCTTAGTTTATATTCTTGCTAATTTAATAATAGAAGCCAGCACAATTGTAGAGTTGAAGAAAGTAAGTAGGAGGAATTAGAAATCTGAGAATCAAAAGTAGTTTTCTAAGGTAAAAAACTACCTTTTAATTCAAAATATCACTCAACAAAGTTCTGTTAAGCATTTACCATGATGCTAGAAATATAAAAACATTCAATGAGTTTAGATTCTAGTGGAGTATATGACATATTCTTAAGAGGGTGCCTTTCCACATGCAGTGGCTAGGGATCTTGCTTCTCAGAGAAATGATGTGTAAGAGAAATAGTACAGTGGAGAGATTGCTGGGTCTTGAGTCAGAAAGATCTAGGTTTAAATGTGGGCTCAGATACTAGCTAAATATAATGGTAATGCCTCAGTTTCCTTATTTATAAAATGGTGATAATAATAGCACCCACTTCCCAGGGTTGTCATGAGGATCAAAGGAGGTATTAATTGTAAAGTGCTTAGCCTAGCGCCTGGCATATAGTAACTACTATATAAATGTTAAGAATATGCAGTTTGTGTAGACATTCTGTAACTAAGTGCAGTTAACCCATGTTGTAAAAGGAGCTTTAATTTCAAAGACCTTCAGGAAGATCTGTCAGCATCATAGCCTTCCTCTTTTGCATGATTGGTTCTTTGAGGAAATTCAGATGCCTTCTTCCTTCTAAAGCCATTTGGCCAAAAGAAAGACCTTGGTCTTGGGTACATTTTTCTCTATTCTTGGTAAAGGTAGTGGACTTTCCAGAACTTCCAAAATTTCAAAAGGTCAGAATGGTGCCTCAGCATCCCAGCATTCTGGAGTGTGTGGATTTGTAGCCAGCCCAGTATCACTGCCCTGAGAAGCGAGGAATGACCATTGGCACCGAAGTTCAACACCCAGGCTAGTGGTAACTAAGACCTGCACTTGTCCAGCATACATGCCACCTCTGGACATAAATTTTGTAGGACCAATATTGTGTATAAAGTGCTCTAAATTTTGAGTCAGCCCTCCACCAGCAGTCAAAGTCTTGTGGAAGAAAGCATGCCCCTCTAAGATAGGCGAGGAGGGAAAATAATGTTTAGACATTTGTTGTTGTTGTTTAGTTCTTTCTATCATGTCTGACTTTTTGTCACCCCATTTGAGGTCTTCTTGGCAAAGATGCTGGAGTAGTTTATCAATGCCTTCTCTAGCTCATTTTACAGTTGAGGAAACTGAGGCATACAAGGTGAAGTGACTTGCCCAGACTCATGAAGCTAGTTAATGTCTGCATTTTGAAGTCAGGTCAGCAAGACTTCAGGCATGGCATTCTATTCACTGTGCCACCTAACGACCTACTATCTTTTTAAAGTAAAAATCCCTTTGACAATAGTAAATGGTGAAGTGGAATTAGGACTCCAATCAGTGACTCCTTGTAATGTTGGTGAACACTTGATTCTTGCCATTTTTGTCAGAAATAGTTTTTTTTAAATGAAATGAAAGGCATGTTAACTTTACTATAAAACATTGATTCAAAGAGATAAAACATATAAAAGCCCCATTTGGTCAGATTGTTTGACCTTGTGTGTGAAGAAAGAAGTTGTAAAAAGCTTGTAAAAATCAATTTCCAAGTCCACCTTTAAAGAAAGAAAGAAAGAAAATCTTGCTTTTATAATACTCCCGGATGCCACAGTTATCACACCTTACATGTATTGGGAAGATTTTTGAACTAAAGTGAGCAGATGCTGGAACAGATGGAAAATCTCTTTTTGGGCAGAGAAAAAGAAACATCCAATTAAGGAATGCCTGGACACTATGTTATCTCCCTCCAGCTGACTGAGCTATGAGAGAGATTTCCTTATGTCACAGTTTAGAGATTTTTGAGAAACCTGTCACTTCCTCATCCTTGTTCTTACCTTGACACAAAGCCATGAATAGACACTAAATCCAAGACTGATGTCAAAAATGTCTTAGATTTTAATGCTATTTGTTTGAAATACTATAGCATTCTCGGTGACAATGTAAAATAAATATAATTGTGCAATATTTACATTTACTATTCCTCTTCTCTACATTATCACTCCAATTTTTAAAATTGTTTCTCTTCTCTAATTCATAAAATTTTAGAGTTGGTAAGAATTTTAAAGAGTATTTAGTTCAATTCTCTCTCATTTTACAGACCAAAGAATTTAGAAGTGAAGAGACTTTGAGGATCACATTATCCACTATTTTATAGATGGAAACTCAAATCAAAGATATCAGGGACTTACCCAAAGTCAGAGAATTTGGAGGGTGTAAAGAAAAAGAAAGAGAGAGACAGAAAGAAAGACAGAGAGACAAAGAGAGAGGCAGAGACAGAGGATCTAAGTGCCCTGACTTTCCATATAAACTTCTGATCCCTAAACAACATTGCCGTTCTCATTTAGTGAGCTTTAAATGAATATTTACCTCATTCTGAGCACTTTACAATGGTCTTACATACAAAAGAAGGGCCTTCTCCTGAATATATGTCATTTATAAATGGAAACTCAAACCAAAGATATTAGGAACTTTCCAATGTCAGAGTTACTTAGTGTGAGAGTGGGGAAAGAGAAAGAAATAGAGAGAAGAGAGACCTTAAAATATCTTCCTGTTGAATATAGAAAATATCATAGACATATGAAATAAACAACCTATAAAAAGTATAAAATTATAATAAATATTTTATTTTGTTCTTTGCAGAAACAAATCAAAGAAGAAATGACTAGCTAGGATGAATGGGATCATAACAGAGGATGGAGGTGTGACAGAACAGCTTAGCTCCTATCTTCCTGATTTCTCTACCAAGGCAAAAGATCTTCAGCCTGGAAAACATTGGTATATATGGGAAGTAATATTATGGCATCAGCTAAGGGTGACAAAAATTGAGAGACACAATAGTCAGTGTGTCTGGGATCAGTACAAAATTGGTTGCCAAAAATGTTTGAGGTAATAAACACCTTTAGGGTGCATCTGAAAGCCATAAACATCTCCATCTTTCCCTCAGGAATAATTTTAGGAATGAAGATTAATATAAAATAAAATCTATCAGGTTGACCCTAAAGAACTTCTAATGAAGCCCTTTTTTAACACAGGCTCATGACACACAATTGACCATGGATTTATGAAGCCCACACCAATAAAAAATAAGCTGCAGTGGGTCTTTCTAAGCTGGAAAGACTTTGAGTATAGACTGTTTGAGGACCAGAAGTTTTGCTGCCAGATGAACGGATTTTTTTGTTTTTTGTTTAGGATATTGTTGTTGCTTGGCCATGTCAACTCATAAAGAGCTTCTTTTATGGAAGAAAGGGGTTCGCTCTAAATTGAAGGAGGAAGCACATGATCACAACGATGAAGAAAAAAACTGTTGAACTACTGAAACAAGTGACTCATTCCAAGGCACTATCCCTTCTACAAAAATTCCAAACTAACAAATGGTCTAAAAGCTCCAAAAGTAGGGGGTCTTAACCTATATGTGTATTGTATGCCCCACTTTAGCAGTCTGGGGAAGCTTAAGGACCCTTTTTCAAATAATTTCAAATAAATAATCTTCAAATAATTGAAGGAAATACCAAATTTCAGTTAGAGATCAGTAAAAATAAAGATGCAATTTTTTTTTCCATCAAAGGTCACAGAACTTCTGACATCTGTCCATGATCCCTTGGAGATCCATGGTCCTCAGGTTAAGAGGAGAGGAGTCAAATAAACACAATAGGAAATATTTAACAAAATAAAAATACAAAAAATGTAGATAACATTTTACAACTAAGGGAATACGTAGTCCTCGGTGATATATTTGAGTTTGACCCCACTCTCAAGGGTTCAGGAAATATGTTTCGCACCAATGTACTCATATCCTAGAATGCTGTCACCAGAACATCCCAATTACCCACTAACTTGTCACCACTAAGCACATGTGATGAATCTCTACCTTTTCCATTTATAATGCAAGCTCTTGGAGAGTAGGATTTCTTTTGTTCTTTGTATTTGTATCAGGAAAGCGGAGAACAGTGTCTAGGACAGAATCAGAACTTAAATCCTCCTTAGTTAATAATTGTTTGTTTGACTTGGAGGCAAAGAAGAATCAGTGTAATGGACTCAAGAGAGAACAAGGAAATAACAAAATTATAAACATTTAAAAGATGTGTGGGGCCTTAGAGATGATTTCATCCAAACACTTTCCTGAATTCCATGTGAATTTGGTTATGGGGTAGCCATGCAGAAGTTTCTTCTTCAATATCAATATATATGACCAAACATTCTTAGTAGCTTGATCAAGATGATCTATTTATACTTTGTGACTGGTGATGGAGCTTGAAGAGAGATGCAGAAAGAGAAATGGGGCAAAGGGATAGAAAGTAGTACAATGCTTTCTGAACTTTTTTTTTTATATTTAGATCCTTACCTTCCATCTTTGAATTGATAATCAGTATTGGTTCCAAAGCAGAAGAGAGGTAAGAACTAAGCAATTGCAATCAAGTGACTTTCCTTGGGTCATATAGCTAGAAAGTGTCTAAGGACATATTTGAACCTAGAACCTCCTCTCTCCAGGCCTGGCTTTCAATCTACTGAGCCATATAGCTGCAACCAGTGGAATTTCCTTTTTTGTTTGTTTCTTTAAATCCTTGCTTTCTGCCTCAGTATCAATTTTAAGACAAAAGAGTGGCACAAGATCTATGCAGTTGGGCTTAAGTGACCTGGTTAGTTTCACATAGCTCGGAAGTGTCTGGGGTCATATTTGAACCCGGGTCCTCCTGACTACAGACCTGGCACTCAATCCACTGTACTAATTGCTTGCCACTGGCACAATGCTTCAGAGGTAAAATTTTTCTACAATAGCAATAAAGAGATGACCTACAAGGAATTCAATGTCGATACTTTGACAATCCCATAGCTGTAGATTTCCTTCCAGCTTCAGCTTTTAGTCCAATTTTATCACCATTCTGCCTTGTAACTAAAACATCAATAATTGATTTTAAGAACGAGAATATTTCAGAAACATTCACTCCTAATGATGGGTGGATGATAACATTCATAGTGCACTGTAGCCTCACCATCTAAGTCAAACAATGGAAAGCTTGATTGCCCTTGGATGTCACTGTCATTAAATATGTTTAATAACTAGTATAGTTGACTTGATATTGTGGGCAAATTGAGTTGCATGGTAGACAAATGATTTTCTTAAGGACAGGGAAAGAATGTGGAAAAATATAGAGTTGATTTGCTTCTTGTGTTCTTACTGGGAAACTACTTCATTACTAGCCACAACTTTAAATCACTGTTTTCCAATCTAATCCAAGGGAAAACCTATCTAAAATTTAATCCCCAGGAGTACTATACAAAATCACCCTGTTATTTCCTTGTGCTAATTCTCAATTGCTATGACTGTAGGATACCAAGAATAAGGGATATTTTATTTTATACCAATTTAAAACACTGAGAAAAACCCAATAAGGGTGTTGTATCTTTATTCATACTATAGAATTGAACTAATTCCTTCTTTTTTATTTTTAAAGATTCCACTTAATTTAATAGATTTTTTTCTATCAGTCTCAAATGTCCTGTCATGCCTCAATAGCCCCTTTCTTTGTTTTCAGTGAAGAAAGACATAATGAACTTACTATTTCGTCCCAAATTAAAGTGCTACAGTAAAACCACTATTACCCCTTTATGTTCATTGTCCTTCCTTGGGAAATGGCCTTGAATTTTAAATGTCTCCATTTAAAAAAAGCAACCTTCTTCTTCTTATGGAACCAATGTTGCCCTGGAGGTTTCTTTTTTAGAAAATTCTGATTCTCTTCTTTTCTGTGACTGAGTTTTCATAAGAATCAAGCAAATCAAATCAAACCAAACCAAATCAAATGATCACATATTGATTAAATGCCTGATGTATGCCAGACAGGAATACAAGAAGAAACAGAAAGCCAGTCTCTGACGTCAAAGAGTTTACCTTCTAAGGGAAGACAACACGCATACATACATATATATTCACTTCTCACATTCTAAGTCCAAAATTGTTTAATATTTCATCAACAATGTAGACTTAATCCAAATCAAGGGGGAAGAACATCCTATTAAAATTCTCAAAAGTCATCCCAAGTCGTCCCATTCAGAGAAGACCTTCCCCATCTTTCCACAAGCTACTTTTGTTTTCTGCCTTTACAAAGAGTCTCTGGTCTTGTCCTAATATTCAAGGTAAATAATTAAAAATCGTTGTGCATCATCTTAAAGTCATCAGCACAACTCCAAACTGGTTGTTGACAGCTGGACTGGCAGAATATTATGAGTATTTTGGGGAACCCATAAGAACCATATGGAATGACATACCAACTCTTTTAAAGTGCCCATCGGCAACTCCCACTCCTGATTGGACTCACACAGCTGCAGAGTATTACAAAGGTGTCATAAATGAACCAAGGAGCCACTTTAGGGTCATTCCCTATCACAATAATGCTAACTAAAACCTGATGTTCCTGGAGCGGCTCAGTGTAGGAAAGCAGTATTTCACTGATGTTTGACAGATGACATAAGCTTCAGGGAGTCCTGTTTCATTTTATCTGTGTGTGCTAAGAAATTAATTTTATGTGTGAGCTTTATAGTGAGCTCTGGGGGCTAATAAACACTGTTTATCACATGGTTTTACATAGCTAATAAAATTCAAAAATATCCCTTTATTAATCAGAATTTGATTTGACTTTCATAAAAATCTTTGGGAGTGAACAACAATGCCTTTGAAATCTCATATTCCTTTCTAAAATCTCAAATTTTTCATCACCAAAGAGCATAATGCACAGTTACAAACAAGTTCTTAGGCAACAACCTTGAATATTTAAGTGCGTAATGATAATTTATATATTTAGGGGGAAATGGGATACACATTGATACACAATACTTGGTATTTGCCCTAATAAAGTTTTTTTTCTTAAATCAATTACAATATCAGTGATTACTATGGTCATCATTTATTAAGCACCTAGCATGTGTAAGGGACTGTGCTAAAGGTTAGGAATACAACTGAAAAAAAGGATATAGCATCTGCCTTCAAGGAGTTTCTAATCTACTTGTGAGAAACAACTTACATAGAGATTTTTAAAAATACAAAATTATATGCAAAGTAAATATTTGGGGAGTAGTATTTGGGGAGAAGGAGAGGACATTGAAAACTGTGAGGAAAGTGGATTTTTAAAAATACTATTTTCAATGAGTTCTGAATGAAGCTAGAGGCTCCAAGAAGTAGGGGTAAGTAAATAAAGGAAGCCTTGCAGGCATGATGGGAGAGACTGTGGGAGCTGGAATGTTGTGAAGAGGGAATAGAAAGGAGGTCATTTTGGTTGGAATGTGGTATGTGTGAGAGGGAGTAATGGGAAATCAGTCTGGAAAAATGGTCGGAAGCCAGCTTGGGAAGACATCTGTATTGTACCTGAGGGGCAACAGCAAGACTCTGAAGCTTCTTGAACAAAGGAGTGACAAGGTCAGACCAGAGCTTCAGGAATATCACTTTGGCAACTATATATAAATGAATGAATTAAAAAGCATTTATTATTAAAATGGAAAGATTTTTTCACAGGACGGACCATGTAAAATCTTTGTCAGATCACCATCTCACAGAGGAGTATAGAAAAGGAGGGGTACTTGGGGATCATTGTGGATAGAAAGCCAGACCTGGAGCTGGGAGGTCCTCAGTTCAAATATGACCTCAGACATTTGCTAGCTGTGTCACTTAACCCCAGTTTCCCAGCCTTTTCTGCTCTTCTGCCTTAGAATCAATTTATCCATTCTAAGATTGATTCTAAGACAGAAAGTAAGAGGTTGTTGGGTTTTTTTTTTAATTTAGCCACAAGGAAGATGAGTGGGATTGACATCCCATTTCCAGGCACAATAACAGTATATCTATATGGTTTCCAAGTCTATAACACAGAGAAAATAAAGTGTAAGTCTTTGACTTAGAAAAATCTGTGTGCAAGCCCTATCTCACTAGCTGCATGAACACATGCATAAATCATGCATAACCTCTCAGTGCCTCAGGGAGCTCTCTAAGACTAAATTTCCAGAAGAGTGGCAGGTTCAATTTCTATCATTATATGAAGATTTCATACTAAGATTTCTCCACAATAATGAAATCATAGACGGGAACCCTAACCTTTATTTAAAAAAAAAAAACATTTTAAAAGCATTCTCTTCACTCTGTGAAGTAGATTGTATAAGTATTATGCCCATTTTATGGATGAGAAATCAGAAATTAGACAACTTGACCAGGGTCACTCAGGTAGTAGCAGAAATGGACTGTTTCTGACTCTAAAAGCCGTGTCCTTTCTACTATATTGCTAAGAGGTAATACATACGTCAACTATAGTTAATATATCCATCAACTATAGTTAGTTAATAGGCACTGAATAAGAACCACATAATTTTAAACATGAGAAAACTGAGGCCAAGAGAGATCTGCTCTATTATCTTATAGTCAATGCATCACTGGTTGAGTCAGAATAAACCAGGTCTTTTATTTTTGTTATCCCAGAACGGACTGTTCAATTCATATCAATTTAACCTAAATTGTGTTCTTTGCCTTTTATAATGGGGAAGGAGGGAAGAAAGGATGAAAAACCGGAAGAGGGAAAGGGGAAAGGACAAAGAAGTTAAATCAAAAAGTGAGATTCACAACCCATACTCCAAAAATAGCAGATGACTCCACATGTAAAAAAATCTGATTTTGTTCAGAGCTAGAGGAAATGACCTCCAACCCCACTGGGTTAGAATTAGATGAGGCCATGAAAACAAAGCCATATATTCACCCTCATTTTTAATAACCTTATTACCAGGATAACTAAATTTTCTCATCCTCGGAAGTTTGTACATGGAGCAATTAATGTCAAAAACATCCAAAGTACTTCACCAAAAATCATAATTAAGTAATCTGTTAAAAAGAAAAAAGAAGGAACAAGTTGTCAAGATTTCTCACTCCCTTTCCCTGTTTCTCAGCAAACAAATAGTTTCCTAAGTAAAATTGAACTTTGGTAAAATGGGAAATGGCCATGAAGCAACTGCCAGTCATTCGACTTCATCCATAAAGCTTGCTGACCTTGAACATGTCATGTACAGTGATGGTCACATGGGAATCAGAGTGAATGATGAAGGTGCGAGCTGAGGACTTGTTTAGTTGTTACTGACAATTTCCCAGGAATGTCATACTGCTTAACTACACTTAGAGACTGGCCTCAATGTCTCAGGGGACCTTAGTGAGGTTTTTTCTTTAACTTCCTTTTCAAAAGTCTCTATTTCTCACTTTGTTTTGTCTGCAAATCTTTGACCTTAGAAGGAATCAGAGAGCACAAAAGGGTAAAGAGGGCAAAAAGGGCAAGTAGGGTGGCACAGTGCATAGAGCACCAGGCAAGACTCCTCTTCCTGAGTTCAAGTCAAACTTCAGACACTTACTGTGTGACCAAATCATTTAACTTTAGCTTCAGTTTCCTCATCCATAAAATGAGTTGAAGACAGAAATAGCAAACCAATCTAATTATCTTTGCAAATTCCAAACGGTTTCATGAAGAGTGAGACATGACTGAAATGACTGAACAACAAAAGAGGGTGAAGGGTTCACTGTTTCAATAATTTTTCTTCCCATTTCACTCATAAGATTGCTTTGAATCACTTCATAGAAATTCAAATCTATCCATCCTTCTATGGTTAGAAAGTGATTTAGAAGCAACATTTAATATAATGCTCCTAACTAGAGATGTTAAATGTGTGACTCCCAGACCCAGCCAAAGTGGTCACCCTGAAGCAATTGAAACAAGACTAAAATGCAATTGGGAAATATTTTGCAAAATCAATAAAAATGAAATCAAACATGTTATTCTTGCTCAATTACTTCATTCCTTTTTAACTCTTCATGATCCTTTTTTTTTGCAAAGGTATTGTAGTATTTTGTCATCTCCTTCTCCAGCTTGTTTTACAGATGAGGAAATTGAGCCAAATAGGGTCAAGTGACTTGCTCAGAGTCACACAGCCAGTAAGTGTTGACTCAGGAAGATGAGGCTTCCTATCACCAAGCCTAGTACTCTATCCACTGAGCCACCTAATTGCCACAACATTTGAACAGAGATAACGTCAATAGATGATTTTCTCAGGATCCTTATTTAAGGATCATTTTTATTTGAGCTTGACACAATTGGTCCTAAAAGTTCTGTAATGAAAGTATTACTCAGATAAATCTGTGATCTAAATGGTTGGATAGTCCTTCCAGTAATACAGATTGTAATCCATGCATGCCTGCCCATGCTGTGAGATGTATCCATGTTCTCTTATAATTTCACTCCAGGAGAAAGCCCACCAAACATGCTTGAGACCCTCTTTGCCTTCTCCCGGTGTCATTGTTCCTCTGGCTCCTCAGACTCCTCATGTACAAAACTGGAATACTATTATACTACCAGCCACATGAAATAGTTGTATTAAAAAAAAACACTTTAAAGACCTTAAAATGTGATACAGGATGTTTCAGAAATGATGAGATTTTTGGTATTCCCTATTAATAATAACTCACATTTGTATAGCACTTTACATTTTACAAAATATTTTCTTTGAAAGACATTATAAAGTAGCCAGTGACAAACTTTATCACCACCAAAGTACAGATGAGGAAACAAACCCAGACAGGTAAATGTATTTGCCAATTATTTGCCAATGATGACTTCGCTAATTAAGAGTCAAAGCTGGGATTCAAATCCAGGTCTCTAAGGTCTATGTTTATTGTTCTTTCTACAACTGTGCTCTGCCTGTTTGCTTGATCCCTTAAAATACTAGTAAATAAGTGTCAAAATCATACACAATTTGATTTCCAATTTGGTTAGACATACATCCTTATGCTCTTTCAGCTCTTTCAATTCAAATTAATTCAGGCAGCATTTATTACATTTCTAGTGTGTCGATGACAATATTTATTAAACATTGGGAAACAAAGAAAGGCAGAAGACAGTCACTCCTCTCAAGGAGCTCAGTCTAATCCACAAGGCATTGTTCATACCTCTTTTAGTTCTGATTTAAATAGGTTAGTTCTTTAAATAGGAGGTGATATGTTAATGAATAAATAGATCACAGTCTGGATTATTCATTTTATCAGAACAGCCTGAAAATTGCCTATCACACATCCCACATGCCATGATTTCTTTCCCATTTATGTAGTAAGTTCCAAGAGTGTCTGATTTTAGAGCTTCGGATAGTCATACACTTTTCACTTTGAAAAAATCAGTGATGGCTCTTTCGGCTTTGTAGGCAGCAGATTATATTACTTCTATCCTCAAAGGTCTGGCAAGGTGAACAAGGGAGAGAAACCAAAGAGTTGGTTGTAATAGCAACTGTTTTATAAAGAAGGGGGAAAGGAGATAAGCTTATTTGCATCCTCTTTTCCTCTTCCTCTTGCCTGTCATGTTTGATTTTACAGTTCATTAAGTACTGGACAGGCTACGGGCTCCATGCTTCTGATGATAACTGCTAATCAGGTAAAGCAAAAATAAAGTCTGTTGCCAAGATACAGAAAGGTTTCCATCAAGAGATGCAATGACAAAAAAAGAAGATCCTACCTAGGATCGTGACTGAAACCTGACTAGTGGAAAAAGTTCTTAGAATTGTGATTATTCTTTGATTTATTGTCATCTACATTTAGAGCCAAGCTTCAGGGAAGCAACACATGAGGCACTTTATATCTTACAAAAACAAGATGGAGAAATGTTGTTGCCATGAGCCAACTTCCTGGCACTAGAACAAAGAATATCATCATATTGTCATAGAAAGATGTGGAGAAAATAAGAACATGACTCCACAAAATTGAACCAAATGAACCCAATTTGAAAATGACTGACAAGATTTTTCCTCTACCTGAGACCCCAGGAAGGTAAAAAGTCCCTGCCAAGTAATGGACAAGTAAAAAAGGTGTTCAGGCAACCAGCTTCTTTTATCTGACCTATACACTCCATATCACTGAGTGATGACAACAATCCAAGGACCTTCATAGGGCCAAAGTTACTTCACTGAGGAATTCTTCCTTCCCTTCCACAGACATCAGGCACAAAATGAGGATCTAGACAAATATGGCAGTTATTAGAGGATAGGAGCAGAAGTTTATGGGGAAGGGGAAAAACATAGACTAACTCTATTCCTAATGTAACAAAGACAAGTACAAAGTCAGATAAATTCTCAAGGATGCATGGAGTTTTGATCTATAGTAGGTTATAGGGCTTACCACCTCAACAATGAGAAAGAAGAGCTTAGAGATTAGTTGGATAATTTTTGGAGAACCTAATCGTATTGAGTTTTTTTGACTAAGCCATTTTTTTATGCCTTAAAAACAGGAGTTTATTCAGAGTTTCTACAGCTATTGATATTTATGACATGTATCATATGTATATACATATATATTTACCATATACCCATACATAGACATACATGTGTATACATGTATGTATATAGGCCCAGGTCATTCCATTTCTAGTTTCCCCAAATAATTTTCTGACACTAGTCCAAAAAAAAGGGTTTGAATATGAAGAAGGAGATAGGGGGTAGATATGGGGAAATAATAGTACTGTTCTCTTGAAAAAAAAATTCAATGTGGAGGGATATCTAGAATTATTATAGAAAAAATGTGTCTGTGGATAAAAAAAAAAGATCAGTAATCTTGGGTCTTGTGGTAGGGACAACAGAAAAGATATTTCCTAAATGCATAATTGGATAATCACTGAGTAGTCATCACATTTCAGTAGATGGTAGAATGAGTAAGTGAATCTTTACCTGGAATATTATGATTAAGGACAATACAACGTCCATGACAAAGTCCATTTAGCTATTGGTAAAGGTTACTGGAATTTGGGGAGTTTGTATATAGAAAAGCTAGGGATGAGGGGGAGAAGATTTTCGATTGTCACAGTATGACTGCTAGTACTATATAGAAAGGATCTATTTCTAGCAACAATGAACTTACATTTGTATAGAGATTGTGGCAAACAACTATCTAATCTCAGGGCAGTGTCTGTGGTGGGGGGCCAACAGAAGGTAATATGATTTTTAATGAACCAATGAAGATAATGGTTAGGTCTGAGGAATGAATTTTGAAAAGGTTTCAGAAATAAAATTTCCTAATGAACTGGAGGAATTCCATGTGAACTGGAATGACCTCTAGGAATTGAGGCAGAGCAAAAGGAGGAAAACCAGGAGAACCTTATATATAGAGATGGACACACTGTGGCACAACCAAATGTAATGGACTTCTCTACTAGCAACAATGCAATGACCCAGGACAATTTGGAGGGATTTATGAGAAAGAATGCTATCTACAACCAGAGAAAGAACTGGGAGTAGAAACACAGAAGAAAAACAACTGCTTGATCACATGGGTCAATGGGAATATGATTGGGGATGAAGGCTCTAAATGATCACCCTGGTGCAAATATCAATAATATGGAAATAGGCCTTGATTAAAGACACATGTAAAACCCAGTAGAATTGTTCACTGGCTATGGGAGGGGGTTGGGATGAGGGGAGGGAAAGAACATGAATCATGGGACCAAGGAAAAATATTCTAAATCAATTAATTTAATAAAATTTTTCAAATAAAAAAAATAAAATTTCAGCTTGTGAATGCTAAAAAACTCTTCATGTTTTTTTTTGGTTGTTAGAATGAGGAGGATGTTCAGAACTTCCTTGACCTTCTGATGATCCAGGGTCTACAAATGCATTCCTATATCATGAATGAGGAAAGGAATGGATCACTAACTGCAACCACCATAAGATACTGCTACCTATGGTTAATTCTTTTGTGAAGGGCACCACACACCATTTCCCTCTCTATTGCTCTCCAGACCTGTTCTCTATAAAAATACTTGGTTTCTTGGCTCACAATACATATTTTCAAACTGTATTTTTTGTCCTCATATGATAGAATAGAAAAAGAACACTGAAGTTGAAGTCAGAAAAACTCTGAGTCCCCTTTCTACTATTTGCATGACCTTGGACAAGTTCCTTCATCCTCATGGCCTCAATTTCTACATCTGTAAAATAAAGAGGACTAGATTGGTGATTTGCAAACACCTAACTTTTAAGTTGACAACATTATGTGGGATTCTGGAAATGTTGAGCATGCCCACACGCTGTGAGTGTGCTTTCCTTCTTTAAGAGAAGCCATTTTTACTGAATTCTATGCAACCTCAAGGTCTGATGTGTTTTGTGGTCAATGTACAGATGTAAGAGGAAAAGTTTGTTTGTTTGTTTTGTGAATGTGACATTTACCATGATAACTCTATTATTAATAATAATGTTGGTAGCCATAATAATAATAGATAGCATTTATATAATCCTTTAAGGTTTGTAATGTAATCTCATTTGATCCTCACAACAACTCTGGGAGGTAAATGCTATTATTATTCCCATTTTACAGATGAGGAAACTGAGAATGAGAGGTTATGTGACTTGCCCATTCTGGCTAAGTATCATTTGGCTAAGTATCGCAGAAAGGATTTAAATGACTCTAAATCTTGAAGTTTTTTCACTACTCAACCTAATTGCCTCTTAATAACATTCCGAGTAAGACAACTATAGAGTGAACAAAATTACTTACAAATTTTCTTCTCTCTGCAATAATATCCAAAATTCCATGACACAGCTAGTAGGGCTTACAGCATACCCTTTGAGAACTAGTCAGTTAAATGATTTGTAAGATCAGTCTCAACTCTTGTAGTAGATATTGATAGTAGGGGAATTATGGTAATGGGGTAATGTTAGAGAGGCAACACCAGGAAGCAAGCCAGGGAAAAAGACTGGATCTTGGGCCCCTCCCCCTACACTACCTGTTCCCTTTCAACTGTCTTAGAAATGTTCTTCTCACTGATGGTAAACTTGAAGATTTCCCCTAATAGCCAAATCCCATAATCAGATCCTTCAACTAAAAGGTCTTTTATTCTTTTGGGTAGAGGAAGTAAGGAGAGGGGTGAGAAGAAAAAGGTCTCCCTAAATTTTCTAAGATATCCTATTGATTGAAGATTTCAAGATATATTCAAATACAGGAAACAAAATTATCTTTCCCTAAGGGGAGATATTGACAGCAATGCTGACAGGCTTCTTCTGGGTTAAAAACCCAAAAGTCTTTTCAGTACACAATCTTATGGATAAGGCAAATGCTAAAGAGAGTCTATCTTCCACCTTCTGGCTCAACAGCCAGAGAAGAATCCCTCAGCCAGCTCAAGCTGCTTAACTGCGTTTTTCCAAGGTTCCATGGGAACTGTCTCTCCATCTCAGTTGATTGGCATTTCACAAAGTTCTGAGCTCCTTTTCTTTTTGCAGCTGCATTTGTCACTTCTCAAAATCTTCGTGTACACTCTCCAGGCTATGATTTAGTATCTTGTAGATTTCTGGCTTTAACTTTTGCTCTTGTACCTTTGAGCTCCCAGATGGAGCCCTGCACTTGGATTGCCCCTGACCATTCCCTACTACATATAGGTTCTCTCATCTGCTAATCCCTGTTAACTTTCCTACCCTATGGAGGATATGACCTCCATAATTTATCAGATGCTATGGAAATTGCAGTTCTTCCTGCCCAAAGTGATACTTCTCTGACTTTTAAAATGGTGCTGTTGTTCAGATACTGGAAGATAATGTTGGCTAAGGTCACACATGCTAGCCAGAATCCCTGAAACAAATTAAAACAGCAAGCAGGTAGGAGATCAATTTCCTACCTAGCAGATGATGAACCACAGATTGCTTGAGACTTTATAAGAGCTGAGGGATGTCCCATATTGGAAGCAGCAAAGTGTTGTAAAAACTCTTGGAAATATAGATATTGATCTAGAAGGGGCTCATTAGGTCATCTGGATTAATTCTCTCAATTCACTCTCAGAAAGGTTAAGAGATTTTCCCAAAGACACCCAGGTAGCAAGTGGCAGACCTGGAATTTGAGCCTCTGACTTCAATTTTCATATTCTTCCTACTATACTGTTAAGTAAGCAAAGAATTTGAAACCAGAGGATGGGGTTTTCTGTGTGAGCTCCAACATAACTCCCTTCTTGTCTGAACCTCAGTTTCCTAATCTGTAAAATTTGCCTAACAACTTTTTTACTCTTGGCTTCACAGCATTGTTGTCAGGAAATCACTTTATAAATCATAAGGTGTCAAATGATTGTGAACTATCTTTATTTCATAGCTTAAAAGAGTATCACATGATAGTCAAATTGTCCTTAGCTAGTTTGAAAGACATCTGGCACTCATCTCCCTCATGCATCTAGATGAGGTTGTAAATGACCCAAGGGGTCAGCGTGCTGAAAAATCATTTCTTGGTATAGCTGCACCAAGAGGTCAGAGATCAGAAATGGGATGCTGTTCTCACCCAATAATGGTGCTGAGACCCATTAATGAAGGTAGAGAATTGGGCAAATCACATGAATTGTTGCTACCCTTATTATTGTCATTTTAGGAGGAACTGCTAGAATACTTCTTCCTTGATCTCTATTAGCAAATAAATGTGATTAGAAGATGGGAACACAAAGGACCCAGTTAATAGCACAGTCCCAGGGCCTTTAACGTGAAATACTTACATTTCCATAACACTAAAGAAATTTTACATACTGCTAGGGCATTGCTACTTCTGTTTGTAGTATTAAAGGCTTATTCCTTTGGATTGGACATATGAGGTGGCCCCATGCCTATCTTTCCTACTATTTTGTATACAATAAGTGAAAAATGAAAATTCAAGGTTCCCAAGTAATGTGTGGATCATGTTAAACCAGGCATCTGATCTCTTGACAAGTAATGAGGGGAAAGGAACTGAATCATATTAAAAGTAATGTCTTTGCTGTGTTTTCCTAAGAGCCAACCAAAAGTTTGATTTTTTTGAGTTACTAGCCACTGATCTCAGGACCATCTGCAAAAAAGTGTTCATGAATGGAATTTCAGAATCACAAGCTTCTTTTTTCTGTCTAGAACATTTGTCAAGGCTTCCCAGTTTACCTAGGCTTAGAGGATCTGACTTCTTGGAAGTACAAGGTTGAGAGGAAGGAATAGTATGCCTGGATTTGGCTTGCTGAGAGAGAAGGGGAAAATTACTCCAACTAAGTCCCCCTTACCATGAAACTCTTGTATCTACCCTCTGTTTCCAGGTCCCTTTGCTTTTGCGGAGTAACAGAACAAGTGTGTTCTTTGGTTGCTCATAATACATGTTTACATTGATGCCATGCCAATCAAACTTCTTAAAAAGTATTTTATAAAACTAGAAAAAATGTAACACAATTCATCTGGAAGAACAGAAATTTAAGAATATAAAGGGGTATAGTGAAAAAAAAATGAAGGACAGAGACCTAGCAGTACCAGATTTCAAACTGTACTATAAAGCAGTAATCATCAAAACAATCTGGTACTGGCTAAGAAATAGAATAATGGACCAATGGGATAGATTATATAGCCATAATCGTAGAAGACCATAATAACTTAGTATTCAGTAAACCCAAAGATCCAAGATTTGGGGAGAAGAACTCACTATTTGACAAAAACTGGGAAAAACTAGAAAACAGGATAGCAGAAGCTAGTCACAGATGATGATCTCACACACATACCAAAATACAATCAAAATTGATACATACTCTTGAAATAAAGAGTGATCCCATAAACAAATTAGGGAAATAAAAATTAATTTAGCAGTCAGATCTATGGATAAGGGGGAAATTTGTGCCCAAAGAAGATAGAGAACATTATAAGGTGCTAAATGTATAATTTTAATTACATTAAATTAAAAAGGAGTTATACAAAACCAATAAAATAAAATAAAAATAAATAAATTAAATTAAATTAAATAATTAAATAACCAATACATTCAAACGGAGAAGAGAAACAAATAAATGGGGGCAGGAAGAATTTATAGTCAGTGACAAGGGCCTCATTACTCAAATATATAGAAAACTGGAGCAAATTTATAAGAATATAGGCCAATTGATATTGATAATTGACAAGAATATTGCCCAATTGATAGTCAAAGGGCATGAACAGGCTTTCAACAATGTTTGTCTTTTTCAATGCTGTTTTTCTTTTTTTTTTTTTTTTAATTCTTGAATGGGTAGAGATAGGAAGGTGAGAAAATAAATGCTTGTTAGTTAAAAACAAAATAGAAATTCAAAAAGCATAAAAGATAATGCCAGACATAACATGAATCAAGAATGATAATAATAATAATTATATCAATTAAGGATATGGAACAAAAACTAAATAGCTCAGTAAGGGAAAGAATGATTGTGTTATTGATATGTTAAAATTAATGCAGGTTCTGCCAGATGGCTCAGTGGATAGAGAACCAGGCGGAGAGAGAGGATGTCCTGGGCTCACATCTGACCTCAGATACTTCTACCTATGTGACTATGAGCAAGTCATTTAACCCCCATTGCCTAGACCTACCTTGAAGGCAATACACAATATTGGTTAAGGTTAAAACAAAAAAACGAATGCACACTTTTAAAAACACAATGTCAATAATATATGTTTTTACAGTATTAGATATAATCTTTTGTTGTCATTCCTATTTACATATATGTATTTTAGAAGGTTAATTTCACAATAGAAACAATACCTTTTAAAAGGTAGCTTCTCAAAGATGTCCTTAGAGGGGAAAACGCACTCACTTTGAGCCTGTTTCAGTATTACACACAGTTAATTGCATTTAAGATATTCTTTCTTATGAATAACTAAATTCTTCATCATAGCAATCCACGCTTATTTCCTGTTATTTTGGCCTTTAGTTCATAGAAAATCTCCAAATCATAGAATTGTAGAAAGTCAGAGCCAGCAGGCACTTTAAAGTTAGTCTTTCTGGATCCATCGCCTTCATTTGATCTGAAAGGAACTTGAAGCCAACCAAGGAAAGACAAGTAGCTGCCTCAAGGCCACCCAGAAAGTCAGTGGCAGACTCAGTATGACAGTTTATGTCTCCTAATTCCCTGACCAATTCTCCTTCCACCATATTGCGCTGTCCCCGACCATAAAGGAAAATATTCTTGTGATATGCAAATGGATCTCTGATCTCGTCAGTTTCTATGTGGTCACCATCTAGAGATGTAAATAAGCATCATAGAACATCAGGGCTGTCAGAGAGCTGTGCTGGACAACATCTAGTCCAAGATCCTGATTTTACAGATGAGATGGAGGTCCTCAGGGGCTAAGTGACTTACCCTAAATCTCCCAACAGCTAGAAAGAACAGAGGCCAGGACCCAAGTTTCCTAGTTCCTAGCCCAGTGCTCTTTCTGAAGAGAAACCACACTATTCCACTTACTGTCCTGAGAAATATTGTCTTTGTAATAATCCTGTTGAGTCTGAGGCAGCGATTGAGTCACCTTTCATGTTTTCTCTTTGAGACCCACATCCACACTTTATTGCTTCCTTGAAGTCTCAGGTATAGTCTCATATACTGCAAGAAATCTTTCATAGTCCTTAATCTTTGTGCCTTTCCTCTAAGATTATCCTCAATTTATTCTGGATATGCCTTCTTTATGTGTAGTTACATGTTGTCTTTCCCATTAGACTATGAAGCTCTAAAGAGTTTCTGCTCCTTCCTTTGTATCCCCAGGGCTTAGAGCATGAAACATAGAAGACTCTTAATCATTGTTTATTGAATGATTACCATTGATCTCTTTCCACCTATGGGATTTTTCTAAAACTAGGTATTTACAAAAGGAAAGAATTCGCTATATAAAACAGATTAATGAGGGTTCTGATGTCCATTACAGTGTCTAGAACAGAAAGAGACACTGAGTAAATATTTATTTGTGGATCTGATTTGATGAAATACAAGAAATCTTAAAAGTAATAATAATAATAAGAAAATAAATAAATAAATAAGAAATCCTGTATGTGTAGAGCACGGAGGGAGAGGGGGTTGAAAGTGTGGAGTTCACTTCACTAGAGTTAAGGGAGTGGCCCTGGAGAACTGAGTGTTAGCTAAACTGAAAACACAAGTTTAGTTTCTAAGCAGCAGATTGTATTTTGGAGGTTTTTTAAACCACAAGGGCCTCTATTTTGCCTATGTTATTAACCCTGTATTTGTAAGCACCCCTAGTTTCTAACATCTGCAAGGAATGGAGTACCTGAGGTTCTTTCCTGCCCTCTGAGTTTTTTTTTAAATATGACCTGTTACCTTCTCATACTCTTCCATCTCCAGGAAAAAATACACATTTTCCAAAACTAGCCTATTTATTTATTTATTTATTTGTTTGTTTGTTTATTTATTTATTTATTTATTTATTTGTTTGTTTGTCTCTACCCTGTGACTAAAACTTCTACTATAAGAAGGAAAATCTCATCTTTTGAGCTATGATTAATAGTTCAGGAAGGATTAGAAGTTCATAGAAAGAAGAATCCTTAACTGTTCATTATACTAGGTATAGAAAGCCCACCATTATAACTCAGATCATTATTTTAAATTTATTCTAGCTTGAAACATCTGTCCTAAAACATAATGGGTATAGGATGATTGGCAGCTTGTTAAAGGTATTAGTCCTTTCCTGAACACCTAAAGGGGTATCACCAGTTATTTCAAACCAAACTTTTGGTCATTCCCTCACAACATTTTTTCCCACTTCTCCCACAACTGTGCCTTTGGACATATCATTTTTTAGCCCTAAAAATGCTTTCCTCCTCCCTAAAATGTTGACATTTTATCTGTCCTTCAAGGCCCAGATAAGATGCTACCTCCTTCATGAAGCCTAGAATCCTTCAACATCAAAAGTCATCTTTGTGACAGTTAGGTGGTTCTAGGTATAGAGAGCCACTCCTAGAAACAAGTGGTTCTGGACTCAAATCTAGACTTAGATATTTTCTAGCTGTGTGACATTGGGCAAGTCACTGACTATCCCTTACTGCTCTTCTTCTTTGGAGCCAGTACTTGAATGAATTCTAAGACAAAAGGCAGGATTTTTAAAAAACGGTATGTTTGCTTCCCTAACCTCTAAAAATGTTTGGTTTCTCTTTCTTTCCTCCACTCAAAACTCTCCTTTTGTTATATCACTGTGTATATATGTCAGATCCTCACCTACGAATTATATTCTCTATTAAAGAAGGAGGTGTCTTATGTATCTTATTTATAGATCTAGTCATGTTTCTCCCTGGCCCAAAAATCATACTCAGAAATCATTTGTAATGACACCCAAATGATTATAAAACTGTTCATACCCTTTGACCCAGCAATACCACTACTAAGTTTGTTTCCCAAAGAAATAAAAGAAAAAGAAAAGATATTTATTTGTATAAAAGTATTTATATCAGCTCCTTCTGAGGGGACAAAGAATTGAAAATTGTGGGGATTCCCATCAAAATTGGGGAATATATGAACAAGTTATGTTTTATGAATGTGATGGAATACTATTGTGCTATAAGAAATGATGAGCAGAATAGTTTTAGAAAAACCTGAAAGACTTATATGAACTGATGCAGTTAAGGGAACAGAACCAAAAGATATACATAGTAACAGCAATACTGTACAATGATCAAATACAAAAGGCTTAGATTCTCTGATCAATACAACGATCCAAAACAATTCCAAAGAGCACATGATGAAAAAACTATAAACTTCCAGAGAACTGATGAACTCTAAGTGCAAATGGAGGCATACTTTTTTTTTTCATTTTCTTCATTTTTCTTGCTTTTCTTTTTTTCTTCAACATGGCTAATGTGGAAATATGTTTTGTATGGTTTCATATGTGTAATTGATATCATATTGCTTACTTTCTCAATGGGTTGGGAGCTGGAAGAAAGGAGAGAATTTGGAACTCAAATTTTCAAAAAAAAATTAAAAATACATATTTTAAAAAATCATCCATAATTCCCTATTACCCACAAAGTAAATTCATTTTGACTTGCATTTAAGCCCTCCAAACTTTTCCTTCAATATAATTTGTTTTCCATAAAGTAGCTCAATATTGTTTATTTTGCAAAACCTTATCCCAATTGAGACAAGTACTATGACCTAAACATACACCATGATAAAATAGTTTTGTGCCTCTGATTTGGCTATTACATGCTCACATTTCTATCCATCAGATTCTATCCCATTTAATGTCTCAATTCTTCAGGAAGCCTTCTTTTCCCTCACACACACACACACACACACACACACACACACACACACACATCAATTGGTAATAACCTTCATATTCAAACTTCATATAGACTTGGTTTTGTACCTCTCTAATAACACAATTTACATGTAATATTGTATGCCCAGGAGTATACTGATATGTGTTTAACAACATGAGACATGAGGACAGAATCCACAAAATAGTTTTAGGTTTCACCTCCATTATTAATATTTTCTCTATTACTTTCTTAAGTCTAGAAAACCAACAAAACAATAGATCATGCTCTATTGACAACATTTGCTGATTTGTGAGAAATAAATTAGTCATACTGAAAATTTCACAGATAGCTTTTGTGGCCATCTCTTTGCCTTGGGGCTAAGATTTTACAGAAATCAGAAGGATCTGTTAAGCTCCTAATGTGGTAGAGGAGAGAAAGTTCAGGTTCTGAGCCCAGATTCTAGTCTTAAATGCCATTTCCCAGTAAAGGTGCTTCTAAATGGAAAAAGCAATCAACAGGCTGGCTCTTTTCCCATAAGTTTGGGATTCTGAAATGGGGGCAGTCATTATAACTACACCCTTACTGGGTTCTTCTTTTTGTGAGTAAGGTAGCTCTTTTGGTGTAGGGATTTTCCTTCTACTGAAACCTGGATAGTCAATTTACCAACTAGGGAGTAGGATATAATTGGGCACCAGAGCCTATACTTCATAACTGGTTCCCATAAATTCAACAACAATGGAATATGGATATCAGAAGACCTCTAGGATCTAGAGTCATACACTCACTTTTCACTATGTTCTCATCCTAAAATAACGCTATCTACTATTGCTGTTTTGTTTGTTTGCTTTGTTGAAATGACAAGCCATCTCTTGTTTAGGACTGCAGTATGTTGTTGGGGTAGGAGAATGGGGTATATTTTAGGTGCTCCATGAGAACTAGAATCCTCTGGCCTAAGGATTTGCTGAGCCCCTTTCAAGACTATTCATCTCTCTTTGGTGTCCACCTTCACCCAACTCTCACCTGTAGCTCCAAGAAGCTGTAACATGCTCATCAACCACACCCTAGTAAAACCACCTTGGCAGATAGTTTAACCATGTTGAGGGTAACCAACAGACCTGTAAAAATTAAATCTCTAATAATAGAAATATTATATTTTATGGAGGTTAATTAAAGATCATTAAAAATCAAGGAATAAAGAGGATACAAAATAAAAAACCATGTGCCCATGGCTGGTTAGCCATTTTCAAAATCCCCATTCACCACAATCACTGCTGATTCTACATCCAAGAGGAGGAGCCTCAAAGCCCACTCCTTTATCCTCTGTCTATAGGAAGTATGTAATGACAGAAAGTCAGTGGGCTCTTAGGATATGTAGTTCTTTTTAAGGGTAACAGATTTTTCAATTATACAGACCTCAAGCCCATTAGTGAGTTAGGGCACTATCTATCCCAAGCACATGAAGATGTGCCCTGGTGGAATGAGCAGATGAAAACAATGTGTTCCAATTGTTGTGGAAGGCTTACAGGTTGGTCAGACATGGAAGATACCAAAGTCATCCACTGCATCCCAGGTCATCACCAGTCATCCTGACTTTTGTCTTGCCACTGGACATCAGTGACTCTCAAAGAAAGAATGAGGCTTTATGCCACTCTGTCTCACTTAAATCCAACTGATGAAAAAGTCAAAACAGCACCCTGTGATGTCATTGGTGTTCTTTGAAAATAGACAAACAACAAGATTAATGGGACATTAAGTGTCAACTCCAGCTGACGGATATGTGCTAGAGAGCTTATATAACTTCTTTGTACAACTGCTATGTGTCATTTAAGAAACCACTAGGTGTGCAGATGCCTTGGGGCTGAAAACAATAATAATGATGATTTAAGATTGACAAAAGTTTTTTACATATATTTTTCATCTGATTTTCACACTACAATCCACTGATGTGCCCAAGGTTACACACCTCGTAAATATGAGTCCAAATTTGAACTCAGTTCTTCCTGATTCTAGGCCTGGAGCTCTATCCATTATATCACCTAGTTGTCCCTGACTTTCCCTTTGTAAGAGAAATAAACAATGCTATGAGAATGTATGAGTAACATGCTCTCTCTATATAGTTAGTACTTCCTCTCTGTCAAGAGAAGAAATCTATTCTTTGGGACCAAGACTGATGATTACAATTAATCAGAGTTCAGCTGTCTTTTAATGTTGTTTCATTTCCATTATTATAGTCACTAGGAGTATGATTCTCTTAGTTCTGCTTATATGAGTGTAAAGTAATATACTGGTTAAGGATTTAAATTATGGCTAAGCCCTACATGGCAAAGGACATGGAAATGGGCTCTGCAAAGCCAAATAAGAGAGCCTCCCTGTAACACATCTTTCTATTTGCAGAGCACTGTACATGACTGAGATTTATGTTTGGACTAAATAGACCAGTCAGAGCTGTTCCCACAAAAAAGCACTTTTGATTTCAGCTTCATTGGTCTAAAACTAAATGCCAGAATGACTGATGATATTGAGCTTTTAAGGCCAAGGCAACTTCTTCAAGGCCTGCTGCCAGAGCTTAAGCTATCACTTAATAACTACAAAAATCTTTGTGTTCAGGAGTTTCTTCCTGGACTATAGGAAAAAAGATAGGTGATTTCCTAGAGCTCCAAGATGGAAGTGACCTCAGAGGCCAATTAATCCTACTTGAATGTACAAAGGAATCCATTCCTCTGCATATCAAGCAATGAGGGGTCATCCATAAATTTTTACTTAAAAACTTCCAGTAAAGGGAACTCACAATCTTTAGATGTATATCATAGTGGATCAGTGAACAGAAAGCTAGGCTTGAAGATGGAAAGTCTTGAGTTCAAATCCAACCTCAGATACTTCCTATCTGTGTGACACTAGGCAAGTCATTAAACTCCAATTGCCTAGCCCTTACCACTCTTCTGCCTTCTGTAAAAAAGGAATTCTTTATTCCTTTTTATAATTTAAAGGAGGACCTAGAGGTCCTCTTATCATAGAGATATGTAGGGATTAACCAGTCCATAGTGACAGGAAGTAGAAACCATAGAGAAAGGAAGTGAGGTAGAAAAAGGGGATAAAAGGGGGCCAGCATGAGCTGGTCAGTCTCTTGGTTGCTGACAGTTAGGGCTAGTAATTGCAGGGGAAGTTGGCTGCTGCGTGTGAGTTCGTTGTTATGGGTTGGTTGCTGGGTGGTGGTTGGGAGGTTATATATGTTGATTCTGCCTGCTGAGCTGAGCTGAAGGGTGATCAGCTGGACTTTGTTTAACGACAGTTATAGTTAGATATAGGCAATTTTAGGAAGTAATTATAGGTAGTAATAGGATAACTAGTATAGACATTAGGAAATTTTCTTTACCTCTTTCCTATATTTCTATCCTTTATAATATTATTTTGACTATATTTTTAATATCTCTGTTTTAATTAAACTAAATTGTTAGTTGTTAAAAGTTATGAGAAGTTTTCTTTTCTCTGGCTTAAAAGGATAATATTAATTTATAACTCTACTATATTCTCATTAAAATTTAAGTTATTAAATGCTCTCTTATTTTGTCAAAACTCCATACACTTGGAACTGATGCTTACTCACAACTCTAAGATAGAATATAGGGATTAAAAAAGGAAGAAAAAGAAGCATGACATTCCACTTGGGGAGATATACAATTCTTAGCCAAAATTTGGCCCTTTGTAACTTCTAGTTGTTGCTAATTCTCTCTTCTGGGACAATACAGAATAAGTTTGATTCTTCTTCCCCATGACAACCCTTCAAAAATGCTATAAGATAGCTCTCATGCCCAACCATCCCCCCACTCAAGTCATTTTCATGATTCAAATTGTGCACAAATAAATAAGCTATACTTTCAAAATTACTTTGTGCCTCTTTCATGAGTCACAGAACTTATGGTTATTGGATTAGTATATGAAAATGTTGCTATAAAATAATCTTTCCTCAAAATAATATCCTTCACATTTTAGGTCTTTGAACTCACTTAAGAATAATTTGACAGTGCCCCAATTTCAAAATGTCTTTGTAGCTCATTGTATTCATTACTTTACCTCATTCAGGTTCTGGATGACTTGTTTCTATTCCAGGAGGGGCCTCTGTTAGTATTGTCTGAGCATACTAATAATTGTTGGCCTTAATTTTCTCAACCCTATGTCTATGTAACTTCCATTAAATCAAAATCTCTTTATAAAATGCTTTAACCTTGAGAATTCATGAGCTGTTCATTTGGGAATTGTTCAAATCTCCAACATGATTACTTTTGGGTTGCTATAATTATCTCCTTCTTATAATAAATAGAACCTACAATTCACATTTTGCATATTTATTTTCATGAAGAAACTTTTGGAAAAGTTTGAATGGCCCAACTGGAAAAATGTTCTAATTCTCCAGTTTATCCAGGTGGGTAATCTCAAGAAAATCCAGTCAGTGAAAAGCAGATTGAACCACTTTTAATCATTTGAATCTTGAATGAATTCCAAAATACTTAAAGTCAGGCTGTTTTGCCTTCCCTCAGGCAATGCTTCAAATAAAGATTAAGTGGTTATTCTTTGAAATGTGGGTTATAGGACAGGGAAATTGTGCCCTTTGTAAATTGATTTACTAAAAAGCTATTTTCCCAGAGGGATTGTTCTACTATTTAACTGATATATTAATATCACCTTCAGAACCACATAGTTGGAAAAGGAGGTGAGTCAATCATGTACCCAAACCAAGAGATAATAGGGCAAAAGCTGGAGTGTAGCATGATACCCACATTAAAAAATTGAGAGGAAGGCCACTAGAATTTTGGATTTTTTTATGGAGAATTTATAGAAAAATATCACACAAAATGAAAAGGGGAAGATTGCAAAACACAGTCTCTGGCACATAGTAGGTACTTATGTTGATTGACTGATTGCTAGAAACTTTATTATTAGAGGGAATATCTACATTAAATATGAAGTGATTCCAACTTCTCTTAGATTCTTTTCAAATATTGTAAGGATCTCCTCCAATCTTCAGGGGAAAGCCTCATTCTAATGTTTTAAGACTGAAAAGACTTTGGTGGTACATAGTTCTTGTGTAACACTGTAATGTAGATACAAAGTCTCAGTGATGGGAATATTAAGGCATCCTGTAAAATACAAATAGACATTTGTTCTTCTTATAATTAGGTCCAAGAATTACAGTAACCACATCTTTTCTTCTTTTTTTGCTGGTTATAAACCTTTTACAAAAATATTGCACACTATTCTAGTTTTAGTCTTGCATGTTTTACCTTAAAATTACAGCAACAAAAAAATACTAAAAGTAAATGAATAAAAATATGGAAATCTCTATACAGTATTAAAAACAAGATGATACAAGCTCATTTAAATAATAATGCACTCCACCATCTAATGCAGTAAGCACTCTGAGAAGAGATGCTAATCCCATATTCACCAACTAGCAATTCTTCAATAACATCTGTGCAATAATCTTGATTTTAATTCAATGAACCTGAAAATGATGGCATTAGTAAGTTTCATGGTACTTCAACAAAACTATTTATATGGAAGTGAATTGAATATCCACTTGATAGAATGTTATAGAGCAAATTTATGCTTCAGGTAGATAATCTCCCAGATTCTCCCTTTCCCTGACATTCTATAATTATGTACCTTACATGTATATTCAAAAGAACCAATATTTACAAAGCTCTTCAAACAATCCTTTACTTTCTATCCTAATAAGAGCTCTAAGACAGAAAGGCAAAGGCTAGACAATTGGGGTTAAATGACTTGCCCAAGGACTTCTATCTAGGAAGTATCTGAGGCCATTTGAACCCAGATTCTCTCAACTCCAGGCCTAGACCTCTATCCACTGTTCTATCTAAGTGCCCCTAGCATTTTATAACCTAATATCTGCAATGCACTGAGTGCTGAGAATACACAGATAATTTTTTTAAAATCTCTGCCCTCAAGGAGCTCACATCCTTTATAATTACTCTATGTAGACGATCATCTCATTTTAGTGATGACAAAGCTGAATCTTTTGAGATATTAGGTAACTTCATAAAATTAGAGCATTTCAAAGATGGAAAGGATGTCAATGTCCATCTAGTCTAACCCTTATCCCCCTAAAAATCCACAGAACAACACAGCCATCAAGTGGTATTTGATCTTTGCTTTAAAATTTTCTATTGGATCTATGCTACTTTGGGATAGATCTAATTATTAGGAAGTTTTGACTTACATCAAATCTAAATAAACTTCTTTGTAGATTCCACACATTGCCCCCCATTGTGTCTTCTGTGACGGACAGAAAAAAAAAATTAGTTCTAATTCACATTCAATTCCTAGTCTAGTTATCCATAATCGGTCAATCATTAAACATTTATAAAGATCCATGAGGTACTGTGCTAAGAACCTGGGTTACAAAAGGAGGAAAAAGGCAGTGTCTGCCCTCAAGTCAATCTAATGGAGTTAACAACATACAAATATATACAAATCAAGTTATATACAGGATAAAGAGGAAGAAATTTACAGAGGAAAGACAGGAAAATTTAGAAGCTTTGGGGAAAACTTCCTATAGAAGATAGGATTTTAGTTGGGATTTAAAGGAGGCCAAAGGACATAAGTAGTCAGAATGAGGAGGGAGAATATTACACATATTGGGGATAGCCAGAGGAAATGCCAGAAGACAAAAGTGAAGAGTTTTTTTTTTTGAGGAAGAGCCAAAAGGCCAATGTCACTGGATTGAAGAGAATGTGATCATATGACATGTGACAGTCATAGTGTGATTTTTAAATTGCCTCCATCTTGCTTGGTCTAGCACCCAGGAATGTGCACACCCACACTACACAGGCATGTGCTAGCTAATGACAAATCAGAAACAACTACCTGCCCCCCTGGGCTGCCCTAAGCCAAGCTTGAACCACCATTGGCATATGTGAGATGCAGGAAGTGAGATAGAGAACAGCCTTGGGAGTTCTTGTGACTTCCTGTGAAGAGGGCTAGATGCCAGTTCTATCCTGGAGCTGGAGCTTGAAGGAGCCCCGCAGACAGCTTCCCTTGAGATCTGTCATGTGAGTGATAAGGACTGACTCCCTTCTCTGCCTTGGCTCTCCAAGGCCTTAGACTCCAGCTTTGGCTCAGCCTGAGCCAGAGCAGTTTTTGAGTTAATCTCCTTTCCTTTTCTCTCCCTCTCTCTCTCTCCCTCTAATAATTTCTTCCTCCTTTTGTAATTAAATCACCATAAACTCCATTCTGACTTGAGTGTTTCATTTAGCATTTTATAAATAAAATCCTTAGCAACCAATAATTAATATATTCAGACTCAACACCTAAATTTTAACCATAACAATAGCCAGCATGCAACATTGTTAGTTAACACATGTCCAAGTGTCTGGGCTGCTAGGTGGCACAGTGGATAAAGCATCAGACCTGAAGTAAAAAAAGATTCATCTTCTTAAGTTCAAATCTAGGCTCAGATGCTTACTAGCTATGTGACCTTGAGTAAGCCACTTAATTCTGTTTGCCTCAGTTTCCTCATCTGTAAAAATGAGCTGTAGGAGGAAATGACAAACTACTTCAGTATCTTTGCCAAGAAAACTCCAAACAGGGTCAGGAAGATTTAGACACTACTAATAAATGACTGAACAACAAAAGTGACTGAGTCACGATGCCTTAGGGCATGACAGACAGCACGCAATTTGTCATCTTAATGGTACTGACTAAGTCATGAAGCCATGACCGAGCCATCCTGTAGTCTGGGTAAGGGTCAGTATATGTACTTCAAAAACCATAAGCTGTGAGTGGCTGAAGGGTTTAAAGGGTGAAGAATGATTCATCTTTGTTCAGAGGGCAGGTTCTGGTCAAGCTCACATTGATCTCGAAGAAACCCAGAATCCTTCAAAAGCTACATAAAGTTGATCTTTACCATCGCCTTGAAGCTGAGCACTTGAAAAACAGTGCTTTTCAAGTTGGCACCTATATGTTAGGCATAACAACTCAAAAAATTCTCACATCTCCCTTTCATAAGCACTTATGCTTTCTGACTTATACTGTGTGAGAGTGAAACTGTTCACCAGAAGGTTGTACAGGACTATGAAACAACGCATTTTATCACAAGCAAAATAAACATATTTTAGAGGCAAGCACAAGGCAGGAGACATGAAAGACCATATGTTTTCAATGTGGTCCATGTCAAAACAATACCAGTCTCCAGAAAACAGTTAACTGCTAGTCAGATTGAATTATTTCATGAGCCATCTTCCAATGATTAGCTAGAAGGAAATATAGTGTGCTCCATGAACTATGTGGCAGATTAAAAAATAAATTTCCCTAGGCTAAGCATATTAAATTCAATGAACAATTTTATTGGCTTTCATCAGATTTCTGCATTTTATTGCTCACAGATTGGTGGAAAAGGTAAAGGTGAAATAAGGAAGAATTAATTCTCTCCAAAGTGTTTCTCAATAAGTTATGCAAATTTGCTCTAGTTAAAGCAATATTCTTCAAAAGGCAAAAATAGGCAGGATTTTTTCTTCTTCCAGAAAATTATGGGAATTTTTTTCTATTAAAAAGATATAGAGGGTCAGCTACATGACTCCATGGTTTAAGAGGCAGGACTAGAGATGAGACATCCTGGGTCCAAATCTGGCCTCAAATACTTCCTGGCTTTGCCATCCTGGACATGTCACTTAACCCCCATTGCCCAATCCCTACCACTCTTCTGCCCTAGAACCAGTACTTAGTATTGATACTAAGACAAAAGGTAAGGGTTTTCTAAAATAAATAAATAAATAGAAAATATAAATTCATATTTTTCCTTCCTCCCCTCATTTTAAAATCTCTCCAAAAGAAAAATGTTTATTCCTTAGCTTTATTTATTTTTTTATTTTAATTGATTTATTAATGTCCTTTAAGACATCAATAACTACTTGCATAACTATATGGATTACAGGAACCAGTGACCTACCTGTCCTCCAGTGGTTTATCATTTGGCTTTTCAAAGTCTAATGGATTGAGAAATGGTATTTTTGAGCTGCCAGGCCAGCTTCTAACTAGGGCTTTCAAAGGCTTTTCATGCTTTAGGCCAAAGAAGATTGCTATCATGGGAAACAAACCACCCGCCTTTTAGTGACACTGGAGAATTGGGGACCAGAGTTTGGGAATCCAGTCCTAGGTTTAAAAAAAGTATGAAGTTGGGGGCTGACTGGCATCTCAACCAGTTCCTAGGGAATCCATGTGAATTGAAGAAATAGTTTCCAAATTTCTACTTGGAAAATTCTCCTTGACTAGTCATGATCTTCTTATAGTCCTAGACCCAATATTATTACCTAGTATTCATGTTGAGTGGCCTTTTAAATAGTTCACCATAGAATTTTTTTTTTCATTGACCCTTGGTACAACTGCATGAGCCACTAGATGAGCTTAACCATCCTAGACTGATGAAGACAGTAATTAAAGTCCTGGGAATTATGTCTGCTAACAAAGTCGGTGAATGGCAAAGCCACCCTAAAAAGAAATGGATCTGTCCAATGGCCAAAACGAAGATATTTTCAAGATGTTTTGACCACATAACATTTGAATAAGGATTTGTTTTGGTTTTTATAAACTTGGTATTAAAAGTGATTTAGATATTGCTTTAAACTTTGTAAAGCACTTTACACATATTATCTAAACTGATGCTTATAAAACCCAGAATGCATGATATTTCCAGTATTATTCAACCTCCTAGTGAATATACATTGGGGTGTATGGGGTGCTCAGGGAGGGGTAATATCTCTGGTATGGAGGGCTTATCGTGCCCTCCTAGGGCAGCTCTCCAGCCTCTGACCCTCACCTGACACCCAGCTCTCACTTGTGGCTCCTAGTAGCTGCTAGCATGCGGCAGTGGCCACACCCCGGGCAACGGCTTCGACAGGCCAGCTAAACCTTGTGAGGGTAGCCATTGGGTCGACGTCGACCCCTGGTGAACTAGGGCTTTGCTCACCCAGCATGTGAAGACTGCTTCAGCGGAACAGGCGGAAGAAACCAACAAGAAGGTTCAACGGCTGAGATGGCGATGCAGCAAGGCACTGTGGAGTGCTTAGGGAGTGATGGAGCACAAAAGACAACATGGCCATCCAATGCAGCTGAGGAAGTCCCCAGGTGTAACAACTTTTTGTGCCAATGGACCCAGGCTTCCAACGCCGAGAGAGAGGGACTGTCTCTGTGCATCGACTTTTCCACTTAAATCTTCATGCACAGGTGTCTTTGTGCAAAGCACAAAGACAATCGTCATCCTCGGTTCGAGAGACAACCAACAAAAAGTGAATATACATATAGTACTTTAAGAATTGCTAAGTGTTTTATATATGTTGTATCATTAAATTGCCATTATAAAATAGGTTTTAATATTATCCCTATTTATAAATTAAGAAACTGGAGTGAGCTATATCTAAATAGAATTAAATCAACTTAAATAGCTAATAATTAAATTAAATAGATTTAAAACTCAGGTCTTTCTGATTCTAATTCTACCCATCTGTTCACTCTACCACCTCATTGCCTCTATTATTATTTCCATTTTATAGATAAAAAATTGACATTTTGAGGAATTAAGATCATAGAGCCTTCAAGTCTGGAGCTCTAAATTCTAGTTACTTAGGTGGTATACTGGTAGTCCATATGTGTATTGTCAAGAACCCACCTAGATAAATTTGAAGAGGCTCATAATCAGGTCATTCAGTAAAGAGATATACATACTCATATTGGCAAAATCAGAGGCCTTTGAGAGACAGATAAAAGAGAGTGGAATGGTAGGAAATATAATCAAGCTCTATCCCCCAATTCCTCCACCCAGATCTATAAAATGTATCAGACTGATTTCTGATTGGGAAATTTAAAAAAAGTCATACTTAATCATTTTTCCAACCCAGGTCAGCAAAAATAGAGACAGAATTCTACAGACACTGCTGGAAAAGTTTAATCAGGAATTACCAGAAGAGGACTACAGTACAGAGATAAGCTATTCACCAGGGTAAGAAAAGTTCTCAGATCCAGGACAGAGGGGCCTCACTTTATGTAAGAGGCAGAAATAGGTTCCAGATAGCAGTTCTATTGTTCACTTCCCATTTCTGGGTTACAATTCAAGGTAAATTAAGGAAGTGACTTGCAATCTAGAGATGCCATCCTTGGATGAGGAATATTCTCATGTCCTAAACTGTGTACAAAATAGGAAACAAGTCATAACTGTGTGGCACTGACTGCAGGAGTGGGAAGGGGTCTCAGTTCTAGGCTCTAACTCAGTCTGAAGTTTTGACTGAATCTCAAACCAAAGGGAAACCTATAGTTCTACTACTCTGAACCCGAAGAGCCCTCCACTTACCTGATAGTGGCTGGGTAAAACAGTAGTCTCCTAGAATTCCAACTGGGGAAATCTCATAGATATATGTTGCTCAGATACAAACCCAGGTCAGAAATTTACAAATCCCAGAACAGGAGGGAAGTGATCAGACTTTTTTTTTGGATTAGACCACATTGGGAGCACTGAAAATTTACAGTTCTCTACTATGAACTCTCCTTAAAATCATGCATGGAATAATATACTACTCAGTATCCCAAGAAAGAAGCAGAAAGACTCAAGAGGACACAAACTCTGCCCAAACATTTCCTCCAGAATTGTATAGAGCATAACCCTAACATCAACACCAACAGAATTAACTAGACTGGAAAATTTGGCAAACACAAAAAACATTACACCATAATAAAAGAGTATGGTAATAGGAATGTTCAAGATACAAATCCAGAAAAATATGACTCCAAAACACCTTCAGGAAAAGCCTCCAAGAAAAGTATAACTTTAACATAAATTCAACGAGAATTGAAGCAGAGATGAAGCAAGAATTTTTTTTAAATTAAAGAATGTCTTAATTAGTAGAATGCCAGTGATAAAAAAGTAGAAAAAAAAATAAAAATTATGGAAGAAAGAATTAAAAAGGGGAATTAATCACCTGGTACAAGAGATACAAAACAATCTAAACAACAAACTGAAAATAGAATGTCATTTTTATGGTATAAAATATGCCATATATTAGAATATGCTTCTAAAAAGAGAAGAAAATATAAAGTATCACAGAAAAAAAAACTGAAGTGGAAAAGAGAAGAGAGATAATTTAAGAATCATTGGACTCTCTGTAGTCTATGACCAAAAAAAAAAAAAGAGCCTAGACATCAGATGTCATTAAATCATATGAAAAAAACTATCCACATGTTTTAGAACCAGAAAAACAAAGTCAGAATAGAAATAATCTACTGGTCACCAAAGCAAATGAACAAACAAGAAAAAAAATGCTTAAAATTCCCAGAAACCAAAATTCAGAGCTTCTAGGTCAAAGAATAAATAGTCAAGGAACCAGAAAGTACCAAGGAGCTTTAGTCACACAATGAAGTAGATAATTTGAAATATCATATCACAGTAGTCAAAGGACATAAGTTTATTACCAAGAAAAACTTACCTAGAAAAACAGTATATTCCTATGAGGGGGAAAATAATGAAACAGGCTAATCATACATGTTTGTACAAGAGAGCTTCATAGCACAGATAACTGAAGAAAAGGCCAGAGCTTCAATGAAACTTTGAAATGCAATCACAAAAGTCAAAAACATAAAAATAGAAGTACAAGTGAACAGTCATAAGGAATTAAACAAGGATACATTATTTACATTCTATTATTGGAAGATGATGCATGTGTCTATCACAAAAGGAGTCTGATTAGGCAGAAGATATAAAAGTAGTTCTGTTGTATTTTGATGATATTAAATAAAATGGAAAGAGGAGTGGAATATGCTTTGGTTGGGGATTGGAAAGGAAGGATGGAGAAAATTCTGTTCTAAAATCAAGATACACAAGTTGAAGTTTGCAAAGATAAGAAGGAAGGGAAGGAGAGTAACATTTGTTTGAATTTCACACTTCTCTAAACTGATCAAAAGAGAGGATACAAACACACAGAGACACAGACACACACATACACACACGGTAGGTACAGAAATACATTTGTCTCAACAGGAAAACGGGAAGAAAGGGGGAAAGGAGAGCAGGGAATAAGAAGGCTTTGTTGTTATTGAGTCTTTGTAAGCCATACCTAATTCTCTGTGACTCAGTTTGGCAAAGATACAGGAAGAGTTTGCCATTTCCTTCTCCAGCTCATTCTATAGATGAGGGATCTGAAGCAAAGTTTGACTTGTCCAAGGTCAGACACAAATCTAGGGCCAGCTTTGAACTCAGGAGTTGAATATTCCTGACTCTAAGTCCAGCACTCTATCTACTGTGCCACCTCCCTATCCCTATGTACTCTGTACAAGCTAATAATAACTGGCCACCACAGAACCTAAAATTTGTATATTTTCGCATACATTATCTCATTTGTTCCTCACAGCAGCACTCTGCAGTAGTTCCTATAGATCTTATTATATTCATTTCACAAATGTGGAAAAACTAAGTCTCAGAGAAATTAGGTAATTTGTTCCCAGTCACACTAGTAGTATAAAAGGTGGGATTTGAACCCATATCTGCCTGACTACAGCATCCAGGACTCTGTAAACACTGTTCCATGTGAACTCTCAGAGTACTGTGAAATTCTCATTCTGGTCTCTATTTTCTATTAACACAACATAAGATGATATTATTTTCTTTGTCAGCCAGATTGATTCTTTGCCAGAGTTCAACTCAATAAACATATTAAATTAGATATCCTCTATGTTAAGAGAACTAATAAATATATTTTCTACTGACATTGACTATTTTCTACTTATTGACTAATTGACATTGTACTATACTGAAAATCAAGGCTCTTTTTTTTTTTAATCCACATGTGTTGTTATCTGGTCACATTTCCCTCATCCTATACTTAAATACTTGATTTTTGGACAAGTGGTAGACTTCATAATTATTCCAAACACATTTTGTTCTTTCACTCCTGGACCAATCATTCCAAAACATAAAGGCCTTTTAAGAATTTTATTCTGCTATTCAATATATTAGTTCTATCTCCCTGCTTTCTGTCAACATTAAATTTTATCCATTCTGAGATATCAATAAAAATTTTGAGCAATATAGCCAGGACAGAGCCCTGTACGAAGTTTCAATAAGTCCATATTGATTTGAATTTTTTTATTGGACCTGGGAATAAGGGACTAAACATGGTCAAATTTTGTTTTTATTTTTACGGGCCTCAGCACAACTGCTCAGTCAATTAGATTTACAGGACAGAATTGGTTGCTAGCCTGAAACACTAGATTAAACCTTTTCCAATCTGGTATTTTTCATTATATTTTGATGTTCATTATATATGCAATTGACACAATTCAGCAGTAAAGCTAAAATTCTGAATTGGTTTTCAATTACTAAGGAATAGATTTACAATGGTTCAGTCATAGTATCTTTCCACCTTCTTAGCCAGCAACATGCTTCAAAAAACAGCTGTTCACGGATTGTCCATAGAAGGATCAAACATGAAACCTTGATGTCTATATGTAGTCTTTTTTGCATATGCAATAATTAACTCTAAGAAAATTATCAACTGAGTTCTTTAGTCAATTTAAATAAGCCCACATCAATGAAAGTCCTCCTCTAAGACTTCATCATGAGATAGAGAATGTGCCATAAGTTTCTGAAGATCAAAACTGTTGAATGCAAGGTTCAGATAGTTTCTCACAGTCTAGAAAGGCTTCAAGGATAATCTCAGGAATGGACCGTGCATGTTAAGTCTGAAGATCAGCCTAGATAAGAGTGGAGTTTTGCTGCCAGTTGGAGTCTAGAGTGATGAATAATCTCATCCACAGATGATTTCAAGGTGTACTTACTAAGTCTTAGAAGGGTTCCAATATGGAAAGGTGGAAGGAATAGCACATTTAGTTATATATCCCCAAAGTTTTCAAGTGACCGTGAAAGGTAGCGTGGTGTAGCAGACAACGAGCCAGTCCTGGAGTCAGGAAGACCTGGCTTCAAGCCCTGCCTGTGAGAAATCATAGCTATGTGATTCAGCAAGTTACTTAAACTTTCATTCCTCCCAGATAATGGTACAGGGAGCACTTTATACCAAAGAAATCAGAGATCCAGACCAAAAACATGTCATAATGAACACCAAACTCAGTTTTATACACATCACAACTTTTCTCCTTTCTCTTGAAACAATTCAAAATACTTAGATTGATCTATGATCTTGTGAATGTGAATATTCACAACAGATAGCCAGTATAAGTCTTCTCATCTTGTGCCTCTACACTCTGATTAGCTCACCACAAGAAGTGGGTACAGGAGTCCTTCCTCACTATCAATAACACAAAAATACCAACAAAGCAAATAAGATGTTTAATGTTCACCCCTCCCTCTTGCCACATGGCTAACTATCTTTTTTTTCTCCTTTGGATGATGTAATTCTTCGATACATTGCTTATTCTTATTCTTCCAAGTTCCTTATTTGTTATGTGTTACAGTTAGGTTACATCATGATGTCTCCTCCAGTACTCTCTGAGCATTATTCTCTTCAATTTTAATTCCTCGGAGACTATATCATTCTCTGACTCACAATATGCAACACTGGCAATATTTTGTTTAGACCAGTACTTTGATTTCATTAGCATGAAGGACTCCCAGTGGGGAAACGCCTCCTACCAATACAACTCAGCACCTACAATTTATAGTCTTAGATAGTTGCCAGGAGAAATGAGAATTTAAATGACTTGCCCAAGATCATACAGTCAATTTTTATCAAAGATGTGATTTAAAGTTAGGTATTTCTAACCATGAATGGCTCTTGATTCACTCATGGAATACCTTGGTATCAAATAGATGGAGCTTTTTTTTTTCAGAGAGATATTTAAGATCATTAAAGAAATTTCAAAAATTTTCCAGCAGCAAACTTACTCCTGTTTAATTCTGTGTCTAATTCATTATTCATTATAGATAGATGGAGAGAGAGATAGAAAGTCAGAGACAGAGAGATACACATAAGTATAAGTCTGAATGTTATTCAATTTTAATTCTTTTTATTTTATATATATATGTATGTGTGTGTGTCTGTGTATAAAACATATAAGGAGTTAGACCCGGAATATAGCAAATATTTTATATAACTATAGATATATATAATATATAGGTCGTATATATACTATATATAAATATGTAGAATAAATACATAATATTCAGTTAGATATATAACCTATAATGTTTCTCCATCAACACAATAAATATACATAATACATATACCATACCCAAATATGTATACATTATTGTGCATGTATATTATATTTGGTAGCCAGGTCACACCTACCATATACCTTTCTCTAAATATAGACATCTGTATGTCTCTCTTTTTACATGTATGCTATATATGTGTACTAAATCATACCCTGGATAATGGGTATTTTCCATCTATTTGCTCTTTTTTCCCATGGGGATTGATGATTAGACCAAAAAATCTTTTGAATGACTATGGATCTCTTCCGGGAGACTGCAATGCTCATGGACTGCTTGATGAGCCAGCTCAATGCCATTTGCAAACAGGAATAGATACTGGAAGGTCTTGCATCTCTAGAGAATCCTTCATCGATTGAAGATTCTACCAGATTTCTTCTGTGACACTGGAAGCATACTATAGACCTCAAGGATAGAAAGAGGATATAGAAAAAGAGTTCAGGAAACAGACCATAAGCCTGGCACAGACATATCATATGACACTAATGGGTGGCTCATATTAACCAGATATTTGTTGGTATTCTCTCTCTTTGTCAAAAGCAGAATAGTTAGTGTTTCCTTGACTAATCTTGATGATAACTTCCTGCCTCAGAATGTGGAAGTACCATTGAAGGAGAAATTGTATTTTCTATGATGTCTTGAGCTTGGTATTGACCTAGGTCATTCTCTCTCTCTCTCTCTCTGTCTCTCTCTCTCTCTCTCTCTCTCTGTCTCTCTCTCTCTCTCTCTCTCTCTCTCTCTCTCTCTCTCTCTCTCTCTCTCTCTCTCTCTCCCAACCTTTAAAATTAAGTCTTTTTTTTTTAATTGGGTTTTCAAGACATTAAACAAATATATTCTTATCAGTCTTTCTTAGGTATATGATTGCTCAGAAGTTGATCATTCCTATATTTAAGCAGATGCCTAGAAATCTAAATCTCTTTTTCCAGTGCCTCCTTCTTACTCAACTATTCACTTCCCAAGGCAATTTTTCAATACCACTTCTATCAGGACAATTCCAAGGGACTCGTGATGAAAAAAGGATATCCAATGCCAAAGAAGGAACAAAGTCTGAATGCGAATTGAAACATACCATTCTTCACTTTTTTCCCATATGAAGTTTTCTCTAGTATAATCAATGTCTTTTGTTTCACAACATGAACATGGAAATATCTATTATGTGTTAAAATATACACAGCCTATATCATATTACCTTACTCTATGTTCTTTCATCTTATCTTGAAACTTCCCACCAAAGTGAGAAGTTGAATCTAGATGTGGAGGTTATTCTTCTATAAATTTTCACCATTTTCTCCAAAATTCTCCAAATTTCTCTTCCCCAAATTCAATATTTGAACCTCTTTACAATTCTAAACCCCTATAATAATTAGGTAACAGTGGGTAGAATCTGTAGTCAGAAAGACCTATGTTTGCATCTTGGACAAGTCAATAATCCCTCTCAGCCTTAGTTTCCTCATTTCCAAAATGGAGATAATAATAGATCTTACCTAAAAGGGTTGTTGTTAGGATAAAATAATATACATAAAATGCTTTGAAAAACTATGTGCTATGTAAATTTCAATTATTTTACACATTCCTTTCATATCTCCCTTCTCTTTATATAGCGCAAGTGCTTATCTCTTCTCTGGTTCCTTATCTTAGAAATTTATCCAACAAAAATTAGAGTTCTTCATTGGGATCAAATCTTTTTGTGTATCCATAATTTTTTTTTAAAACATACCATCTCTTTTAAGTTGCCTCCCCCATTAAAAATATTACTTCATTGGATCTATCTATCTTTCAACACATTTTGCTTTTTATTTATAATTTTATTCTCTAATTCATTCATCTATTTCTCCCACTTTCATACAGAATTTTGCACATTTATCTGACATGTTAATGGATATTTTAACTATATTGTATCACAATAGCACACTTCTCCTTTTAAAAGGTCATTTAGACTGACCTACATTTACATTTTTTAAAGATACAATACTTATTAGCACATTTGACTTATTAATTACATTTTTTAAAAAGGCCTACATTGGGGTTAAAGTCATTCCTTTAAAATAAATGTTGGAATAGAGGCATATTGTTTTCCAGAAGAATTCAATTAGAAAAAATTTAGCTAGCAAGAAAAACTCCATTACTCCATGTTCTCATAATTGCTAACATATGTATGTTTGCATACAGATGTATGTGCAGAGAATGAAGAAGTATCGACTATTATTCCTGTTTTGCTTTTATATTTGTATCCTTAGCACCTAGCACAGCATCTGTCACATAGTAGCTATCTCATAAACATTTGTTTAATTGATTAAAAGACCTAACACAATCTAAATTTAAATCTAATCATGTTGTGCTTGCATACTATAGCACCCAGCATTGTTACAGAGATGTGGCCATTATGGATGCATCAATGGTCCTACTCTACAAGGAAATCTGTATTTAATTTTTAAGTCCTTTTATTTTCTGAACATCTGCAAAATATTTTTTTTCTTTGGAGGACTATTCAAAGGCTAAAAGAGCCTTCAGTTCTAACAATCTCTTCTGTTTCTTTATAATTGGTTTTGAATATTTTATTCAAATTTTTCAGTATTTCAGTGTTGCTGTGACCTCTTTAGTATGAAGAGCCCAGTCCATTCAAACTGTCTTATCCAATGTAATTCTAGCCCATATACTCCCATCGATTTTTTTGTAGAGGGTATATACAAGGTGGTAAAGGTTTTTTTTAGGTCTTTTAATGTCTTAGAGGTACTCATATAGCCCATATGTTATCTCTCCTTCTAACTCCATGACCGATCTCTTCTCTTTCCAATCATACATTTCCTGGATGATATTCTTTATATCAAGTCTTTTACCCAAGGTAACATGGATAATTATAGCAGCTTACGTCTATATCCTCATGTGTTATGCATTTTAGTCATTTAAATGTCATTTAAATCTTTCATTATTTGTTTTCTATCTACTAAGTCATTTTATGTATGGATAGATAAAATGTTTTATGAAAGTATTGCCAGTCATATAGACAGAATTAAGAAATAGATCACTGGCTAGTTTACAATGTTTTCATCTTACCTTCCAAAATATATCCATTCTAAAAATGGCATAAGATCTCAAAGTACAATAATATCTTGGGGGGATATAATTATCTGGCAGTAAAAAGTCAGAACATGGACTACACATGAGACCAGAGATGGGGCTTTGTTTTCAAGTTATAGCATTTGCAATTACCCTGAGACACCACCTGAGATGCCTATATCTTTCTCAGGGACCACCTTCAGCCACAACCACTGCAGGTATAAAAGGAACAGACTACCTCTCTCCCAAGACAACTTTATAAATGCTTGGACTATTCTTTTGGCTGCTGCTATGATTTCCCTAACTTTACCCGAATGAATTTGGCACAGGTTTAATAATTCCTAATTAAGACTCTGCATGAGGCCAGTTTAGCTTAGTTATGGGTATGAAATCATTCTCTTGCAAGACACCATGAAGATCCAGGCTGGGTCTGGGGCAAGTTGAACTGAGAACAATAAGTATACTTTGCAAAAGATCCTTTAAAAGCAATGATGGAGAAACACTTGATTTCATTAACAAGGGGAAGGCCAATAGTTATTCCTTGCGAGTAACTGCCTAAAAGCCACTGTCAGAACTATCACTGATAAGTGACATCTGGTAGCCTCATTTTGAAATTCAGATTACTTCACGTTCTTCATATACATCACTAAACCAAAGTGGTCTGGTATTAGTGATTAAAGGAACCCTAAAACTGGTGCTGACACAGTAAGAAAACTTGGTGTTTTTCATCTTTTAAAAAAGTGGACCTTAAATGATATAATCTCTAAGATCCCATCCCTCTCTTTAATGTTCTATCAGGCTATGGATTTATAGAAATTATCTTTTAAAATAAACTCTATGATGTAATTGACTTAAAAATATTTTCCTAAGCATATTCTAATTCATTCTCTGCCTATAATGTTATTAGGCATTCTCTACCTTTTATCACATCCAATTATAAGTAGACAGACAGATAGACAGATAATCACTAATTTTTCTTTTCCATTCATGAGTTTCTTTTGGCCTGTCTAAGGGCAATCTTTACTTTGTCTGTCCCCTGAAACAATGGTGCTTTGATTCAGCCTTCACCACAGAAATGCTGATATTAATCAAAATGAGGAGATTCCTTTGTTTATCCCAGAAGTTCACTTGATGAGAATGGTCAGGAAGGGAAATGAATAGTAACTATTTTTTTTTAATTTTAAGCCCAGCTTGTATTTTAACATACCATCTTTGTTCAAGATTCATATTAATGTTACTTCAGACTGGTTTGGACATCTCTCTCTAAATCAGAAATGATTTAAACATTAATGGTAAATGAAATGAAATTATTTTTGGTAGAGTTGTTCCAAAACCCAGAGTAAAAATCATCATATTTTCACATTAGAATTATTTAGGAGATCATATGTATATTTTATATTAAAATATTAAATTCAGTTTATTTTTATCCACACTGTGCATTTGTAAATAAGCATCTCAGCTTCTCTTCTTTCTCTTTCAAAGTCACTATATGCAAATAGAAGAAGAAATGAAGACATTACCTATAACCCAGGTTTTTGCTTTCCTGTTATATGTTATATACACATATTATATATACACATCCTCTTCCATGTATATACATGCACATACTCTAGTTTCTTCTAAAATCTTTAACCCCACAATACATCAAATGAAATGAGCAGATGTTGGTGGGTTTGATGAGTTTCTTTCTCAGACAGGTTCTAACAAAGTCTCTCCCATCTAACCATAGTATATCTATATCCCAAGCCATATTATATCTAACTGGAGCCAGAAGTCCCTTAATACCATAACAGACCTCTTTCTCCTAGGACCAATAACAACCTTCCTCAGATTATACTAGGTAGCAGTTGTTTGCACATGAGATATTGCTGATCCTTCAGAATGCATGGAATTCCTTTGCAGGAAGCTCCCCAAGTCATACTGCCATAGCCAGTTCAGTTGTTCCCCACCTCTCACTTGTACTGTTGTTGTTTGTCCTTTGTTTAAAAGAGAAACAGTGACATCATCGAGTAATGTCCTGACTTGTGCATGAATTGGATTTAAGTGAGCTGGAGTTGCAGAAAGTCATCAGCCTCACTCTCTTTTCCAGAGTCATGAACATCCAGTGGCAAAACAAAAGTCAAGCTGACTGGTGATGACCCAGGATGCAGTGGATGACCTTGACATCTTCAATGTCTGACCAAGTTCTAAGGTTCCCCCATTACCTGCTTCAGAAAACTTCAGAGGCATTAGAACAGTTTTCATCTCTCTGTTCCACAAGGGGAAGACTTCATGTGCCTGGGATAGAAACACCCCACTCCAACAAAATGAAGGGTTTGTGACCCATTGGTTACCCTAAACCTGGTTTAGTCCATTTGCCAAAATGGTTTATAGAAGTGTGGTTGCTTTGCATGCTACAACTTCTTAGAGCCACAGGTAAGAGTTGAGTGCCAAATGAACCCTAAAGGTAGATGAGCAGCCCTGAAAAGGTAAGTCCTCACATCATAGATGCTGCTTCCCTTCAATGCCCGTACATTCTTCCCAATCCATTCTCTAATAGCTGCCAAATTAATATTCTGGATCTGATCCAGTCACTCACCCCTGTTCCAAGATCACCAGTGGCTCCCTCTTGTCTCAAAAATATACACAAACTCTTCTGTTTGGCTTTTACACACCCTTTGACATGTGACTACAATCTATGTTTCCTGGATTATTTACTCTCCATGAAGCCTACATTCCAGACAAGATGGGCTTCTTGCCGGTTTCCACGTACCACATTCTACTTCCCATCTTTGTACATTTGCACTAGCTGTGCCTCCCACCCAGCAAGTACCCCTTCTTTACATCTAATACAGAGAATCCCCAGTTTCCTTCAGAGTTCAGCCCTAACACCACCTTCCATAGCAAGCCTTCCAGCTCCTAGTGTCACCCTGAATTTCTTGGGATTTGTTTTGCATTTAATTTTATATGTTGTTTTTCCACAATCAAATAAAAGATACTAAAGATCGGGTTTTTCTTTTTTCACTTTTCACTTTGTATCTTTAGTACTTCACAGTGCCTGACACATGTTGGGCAATAAAAAGCTTGTGGCTGCTTGAATTTTCTTAATGTTTAAATGCTCTGCTTGGGTCAAGTTTAGTTTTCAAATCTGTATACTAACTTTCATATTAATGTTTATGTTTCTCTTCTTCCTTAGAATCTTTTTTTCTACACAATTTTCTTCCTAAATTATTTTTTCTATCCTATTTGGAAAATCTTTATCCAGACTAGTAACTGAGAATATAGAATTGTAGTATTAAAAAGCTTTTTACTTTCTCCCCTGGTAAGAAATTTGATCAGCTTGCAATTATGGCACACATAATTGCTGGCCATATCGGTTATGTGGATAGCCTATATTCTACAAGTTTCTGGAATAGGGCACTTAGTGTCCATACTTTCTGGCTCTTAAGGTGAATTACAATATTTTGTGGTTCCTCCTGGAAAATTCTTCTGCAAACTAACTAGTCACAGAAGGACTCCTGGGAATGCTGCTGTTAAACCTGTCTGGCTATATGCTTCTCCCTTGTTTCTAACCTCCACTAATATGCCAGGTGGTAGTAATTAGCACTGATTTGTACCATACAGGTGTCAAGCCCAGGCTCTTTCCCAAAAACACACACCTCCCAGAAATCCTTGGCGTTCATAGTGCAAAATAGCTGCCCAACCACTTCTCTTGCCTCTTGTTCCATGCCTTCCAAAACTTCAGCTTTTAACTCTATCTGACTACTTCCTGAACCTTTGCTCCTATCTTTTTAGGCTATGAAAAAATTTTTCTATTTGTGTTCACAGAGTTAATTTGTCCACAAACCATTCTAACCATTAAAATTTTTTGACAACTATTTAATTACAATTCATTTTTTCTTTATAATCCCTTTTTAATTTAAAAACATTAGTCTAAGAAGAGATCCATAGACTTCATCAGACTGCCTGAAGAGCACATGACACAAAAATGGTTAAGAGCCTTTATTAAACTTTGTCAAGATTCCTTTTCTAAACTCAATTTTTATATTTTCACATACCAAAAGAAAAGCAGCAAACTAGAATTCTCTGTTGCTTATTGGGTCCCTTACCTCCTCTGATTATATTCCTTATGGAGATCGATAGATAGATGGATAGATGGATAGAGAGATAGATAGATAGATGAATGGATGGATAGATAGATAGATAGATAGATAGATAGATAGATAGATAGATAGATAGATAGATAGATAGATGGATGGATGGATGGATGGATAGATAGATAGATAGATAGATAGATAGATAGATAGATAGATAGATGGATGGATGGATGATAGGTAGGTAGATAGATAGATAGATAGATAGATAGATAGATAGATAGATAGATGGATGGATGATAGATAGATAGATAGATAGATGGATGGATGGATAGATAGATGGATGGATGATAGGTAGGTAGATAGATAGATAGATAGATAGATAGATGGATGATAGGTAGGTAGATAGATAGATAGATAGATGGATAGATAGATAGATAGATAGATAGATAGATAGATAGATGGATGGATGGATGATAGGTAGATAGATAGATAGATAGATAGATAGATGGATGGATGATAGATAGATAGATAGATAGATAGATAGACAGATGGGTAGTCGGGCAGTCAAGCAGTCAGACAGACAGTTATAGATATATGTGGACATGTATATATAAAACATACTGCATATGTTATACATATATGTAATTACACAGTGCCCCTGTACCATGTTCATTTAATTTTACTTGAAGGTGAAAACAATGAAACAGATTCTTGCCTACTGTGTGAGCCCAGCATCTTTCTTTACATGATAATGTAAATAAAACCAAGAAAACATCTTTCCAATTCATTTTTCTCAGTTGCAAAGATGCTATTTTATTAAATTAGATCAACCCCATGGTGGTTGGATGGACTCACAGCAGTTGACTGTTGCTATGATTACAAAATTATAAGTCAACCGTGGAGCATTTGATTTATTCTTGCCTCACATGGCTTGGCCACAGTGTGCAAAGCACAGGCCTAAGAACCTTGTAACCTTGAGAGGAAACAGAAAAAAGTATACTGGCCCATTAGAAAGCTCATCTGAGGAGACAGGGGATGCAAATAAGCAAGTGACAAAAATATGTAAGGATATACAAAACTGATTGCTGTGTAATTTTTGCTCCAAATTCATAAAAAAAAATAAAGTAAAAAGATGGAAAGGTTTGAGCAAAGTAGAACAGAACTGTTGCTTTCATGATCGAGGAAACAGCTGCCAAATAGAACTAGGTTGGAGGTGTCTCCCAACATAATAATCATAATGTAATGAAGAGAATTCTAACTTTGAAGTCATTAAGACTGGGTTCAACTCAACTAATCAATCAAGCAGCAATCATTTTTTAAGCACCTACTTTATGCTAGGGACTGTTCTAAATCATAAGGTTTCAAAGATAAAAGTACCTGCTCTCAGGTAGTTTACATAGTCTTTGGAGATGACAATATATACACATATAAGCATATTTTTATTTACTTTTTAAATTTAATTTGTTCTCCAATTACATGTAAAAGCAGTTTCAAACATTTTTAAAGAATTTTGAGTCTCAAATTCTCTCCCTTTCCCCGCCAAACAGTAAAGAAGCTATATAGATTTTACATGTGCTATCTATATAAGTATATTCTAAATAAATATGAAACAAATACAAGGTAATTTGTCAAGGGAAGTAGTAACAGCTTGAGGGGGGAAGATGACATTAAAAATAACTCTGAAGGACATTAAAAGTTAAATAATAGTGAAAAAAGAAGAGAACCAATTCCATGCCAAGAGCTCTGCTTTTGCAAAGACCAGAGATTGAAAATAGAAGGATGGGGTGAGAAAACAGCAGGCCAGTTGGTCAAGGACACTAAGTAGAGTGTGCTTCTGCCACCTTGTAGCTGTGCAAGTAGTTAGAATCTTGGGCAAATTCTTTAAATTCTTAGGGTCTCCAATTTCCTCATCTGTAAAATGGGTATAATAACAGCTTATGATAACAGAGGCTAGCATTTCTAGAGCACTTGAAGGTTTACAAGACACTTTACATACATGATTTCATTTAACACATACACTATTATTATTCTCATTTTATAGGTGTGGTTGGGAAAAAAAGGAGGGAAAGGTAGGGAAAGGAAGGAAAGGAAAGTAGCCAGGGCGCCCCCACTCCCCCCACCGTAAGGAAATTGACCAGAATCTTCTTGTAGGTAGGCTAGGGAGTAAATTAAACAAAACTAGACTCCAGAGAAAGTTAGGTAGGTTTATTTAAGGTTAGGAAAGGAAAACAAAGTTTGGGAAAGTCAGGGAAAGTTTGATCTCTGGCAGCTATGCAAGGACCAAAGCTCTCCATCCTGGTTTGGGGGAAAAGGCGCCAAAACCCGCACTTCTCTCCTCTTTTGTTCTCCCTCTGATGCCTCCCACAAAGGAAGTAGGAGGTGTCAGAGGAAGTATCAGTAGGGAGTCCTGGAAGATGGAGTCTCCCAGGGCTTAGGTCTATTTCAAAATGCACATAGGTAAGGACATTGCAGTGCCAAAAAGTTATATATGGCCAGGGATGAACTAATGATTGGAAGCAACATTCAAACTCAGGTCTTTCTGATTCAAAATCCAGTACTACTTACTTGCCTCATTTTAGAGGTTGCTGTCATGCTCGAATGAACCTAAACATCCACTCTAGCTGGGAGTTCACAAGCTACTCCCAAAAGTGCCAAGTATAGCCCAAACCAGGTTAAAATGTCATTGGGACACTTTAAACAAAATTAATCCAAACCCAATGTAATGTTAATTTGTGGTTGTCATTTCTATTTCAGTTCGGCACCATTGAAGGGAATCAAGCTGTATCTATGCTGACAAACTGTACTCCCAGATGTAATTTTTGGAGCTTTGAAGAAAGGATGATATGATTTGGAGAATGTAGGTAGAGAAGTGTATTTCCAGCAAGAAGAAGTAAAATTTTAGGTGACTCTGGAGAAAGGAAAGAGGATATAGTGAGGAAATCATAAGTATGTTAAACTGACTAGTTGGACTCACGCAAATACAAAGAAAAGTAGATTTTTAGGCTACAGAATCTCTAAGGAGAATCCTTAGAGCAGCATTGGTGAAGTATTAGCACTTGTGCCCAGCTGGCACTGGGGCAGCTACTCTGTTCCCCCTCTTTCCAGCACCATGAACCAGCATGCCCCTTCCCTTTGTCCAGCTGCCCAAAGAGGGCACTTCCTCCTTCCACTCTCTGGGGTAATGCGCAGGGCTCACAGGCAGCTTGAAGTTGCAGTTTGGGCACACAAACTTTGAAAACCTTTGCCATTACTGCCTCAGAGTATAATCAGGAGTTTTGATCTTGTTCAAGAAAGAGGAGTGAGATTCTCAGAAGAAGTGGCTAATGAGTGTGAAGTAAATTTGTTTTTTTAATTCCCAAAGTACATGGGTTGTAGAATTTGTCTTCATGACATTTGTACTATCGTGGAGGCATAAGCAAAGATATCTCAGGCAGAGGCCCAAGTGTGTTCTAGAACTTACTCAGCTTTTCCATTTTGCTTCTTTATACCAGGGATAAAGGAAGATGATGGAACTATGTGAGCTTATTGGGGAAGTACTTTATTTGCCTTTGAAATGTCTACTTTTGAAATTGGCAATTAAGTTGCATGGAGTTTTGTGGCATTTCTCTCTAGTACTTACAGAGTAATGCAGGCCAGGAAGCCAAATGGCTCCCCAACTGGTAAGAATTTTGCAGGAATGTTAGCAGATGAAAGCAATTGGGCATCGCCCATACATTTAATTGTGAAGCCTGTTATCTGCCAGAATTTTTTTTTGTATTTTTATTTTTTTAAACCCTTACTTTCTGTCTCAGAATCAATACTGGATGTTGGTTCCAAGGCAGAAGAGCAGTAAGGACTGGTCAGTAAGGATTAAGTGACTTTCCCTGGGTCACACAGCTAGGAAATGTTTGAGATCAAATTAGAACCCCAAACCTCCAGGCTCAAGCCAAGGCTCTCAATACACTGAGCCACCTACCTGCCTTCTCTGCCATCATTTATTTAAACAATGCTACCAAAATGAATTATAATGTACTCTAAGTTGGATTAAATAAAGATCTAAGGTCTCTTAATAATATTTCATAATATGAATTAGTTATTTTTATAATATTAATGAGCTATAAATAAGTTCAAATTAATTATGGATTATAACTCTTCATGTTATTGCTGTTCATTCATTTTCAGAAAGGTCCAATGACATCATCAGAGTGATGCCTTGTCTTGCACATGATTTATATTTAAGTGAGGCAGCTAGAGAAAGTCATGACAGAGTCACTGACATCCAGTGGCAAGACAAAACTCAGGATGACTGGCCATGGTCCAGGATGCAGTGGATTACACCAGTGTCTTCCATGTCTGCTCAAGCTCAAGGCACTCCACAGCATCTGTTTTAGCCTTGTTCATGGCCATTGGAACAAACTGTTCTCATCCATGCATTCCATGGGGGAAGTCTTTGTATACTTGGAGTAGACATTCCCCTACTTCACTGAGAGGTTTGAGACCTGTTGCTTGCCATCAGCCTGCTTTAGTCTGGGATACTATTGATGCGTAAGCTACAGTTTCTTGGAGTCCCAAGCAAAAGCTGGATGCCTGTTGGACACAAAAGGTGGATGAGCAGCCCTGAAAAGGGCTCACAATCCGTGACGCCAGGGGTGCTAACCCTCCCCAAACACTTATAAACTCCCCTTGTTTTATAATTTTAACCAAAAGCTCTTTACATAACGTTTACTTTAAAATGTGAGACAATAACAAAAGAAAAACTGAGTAACTAGAAGCAGAGAACCATGAATAAAAATTTAAAAATAGCTTCCATTTCTATTCTATTTTCAGGTTTATAATACATTCTTTACTGCAACTCTGTGAAAAAGATAGTACAAGTAATAGGATCTCCATTTTATAGATGAGGAAACTGTGACACAGAGTAGTAAAGTGGTAATGTAACAAGGAAGCATCACAGATGGTATTAAAATTCAGATCTGACTCCCAGGTTTATACCCAGCTTGAGAAACATGAAAACTTTATTCCCATAACATTTCACTGCTGGATCTGATTGGAATCTGGCAACTTCCCAGATGAGTCATAAATCCAAAATAAAATAATATATTACCCATGAAATGGAAGTTGTGTGGTATTTTTGTTGTTTTTAGAAATATTTTTAAAGGAAATTTTACTAGAATGAAGATTAATTTCACCTTCACCCCAATTTTTTTTTAAATCCATCCTATGTTTGTATTATAGAAACAATACTTGACTAAGAGTCAGGACATTGTCTTTAGTGCCCACTCTCCCACTGGTCAGATGTTTAATCTTGGTCAAGTCATTTAATCTTCCCAGGCTTTTCCACCTACAAAATGAGTTAGACTAAATGAACTCTAAGATGTCATGATTACAAATCTTGAGGATTCTCTGGGAAAAAAAAATCCCTAGAGGGAAATTAGGCTTTGGCTCCAGTAAACTCTAAAGTAACTTGTACTTTTTTCAAATAGTACAAGTAGGAGGGTGGGACCAAGGACGGAGCTAGGGAATGCCATCCGGAAAATATCTTGTAGGAATTATCTTTGGGAGAATCTTAGGGCGGGAAGATCTGGGTCAGTGATGGTAAACTTTTTAGAGACCAAGTGCCCAAACTGCAACCCTCCTGCTGCATGTGAGCCCCTCACCTTACCCCAAACCAGAGAGAAAGGAAGCACTCCCATTCGGCTGCTGGGCAGAGGGGTGGGTGATGTGATAAATGTCCTCAGGCATGCATGAAGAGGGGAAGGAAAGCAGCCCACTCCAGCTCACATGCTATAGGTTCACCAACATGGACCTAGGTTCAAATTCCACTTTGAATGCTTGATACTTGTGTGACCATGAGGCACTTAAAATTTCTGAGTCTCAATTTCCTCATCTGTAAAATGGAGATAATGATATCTTAATCTCAGCTTCACAAGGTTCTTAGGAGGTTCAAACAAAATTATGTACATAAAATACTTTGCAAACCTTAAATGCTACATAAATGTCAATTATAATTATTGTAATTCATCTTGTTATCTTCTACAACAGATTTCATAAAGAAATGATTCCTGAACACATTACTGTCCTGCTATTATTCCTTAATCTTTAATGTTCTGAGACCTATTGCACAGATGGGTAAAATAACTTCTTTTGATAATTGAATATATATATATATATATATATATATATAATTGAATATAAGGACATAAGAGCAACTAAGTTATACAACATATAGAGTATCAGGTGTCTTCCTGAATTCTAAACTGGTCTTGGGTATTTACTAGATGGATGACCCTGGGCAAGTCATTTAATTCGTTTTTACCTCAATTTCCTCATCTGCAAAATGACCTGGAGAAGGAAATGGCAAACTACTCCAATATCTTTGCCAAGAAAATCCCAAATGGAGTCACAAAGAGCTGGACATAAGTGAAAAGGGCTGAAGAACAACAAAAACTCCCTAGGTCTCTGTTTCCTCATCTGTAAAATGATGCAATCAGACTGAATGGCCTCTGAAATTTCTTCTGGCCATAGGAATGTAATGGCTACTCAAAATTCATTTTCTCAGAAATTTACTTTATGTCCATCACTTTGTTTCTCCAGGGAAAATGTGTGATGATCCTGAAATGATGAATCTTGGCTTTTAATTTCCATTCATAGTCAACTTCTACACTTAAATGCAAGGGAGGATTTTTGGTTTTCTTTTACTACTGAGAAAATGTTCTGTTATTATTTCTGTCTCAGGCATGCCCTCTCACTTGCTTGGCTATTTGGCTTTCTTTCTAGAGTAGTATCATGTGTCTCTAACAAGCCCTTGATTTTGGAAGAAGAAAAGGAAAGTATGTGTTTTTAAATTCTTGGGGAAAAAATTCCTTGAAATCTCTCTATTGTTGATTCATCAAATATATTTTCAAGATTTTGAATAAAAATTCCAATAGCAAATAAAATATGAGACTAGTAATAATTCACTTCAACAAATATTAACTTAATTCCTAACATTGCAAAGCCCTAAGCCAGACCCTTGGGATATAAAGACATAAATGACCCAACTTCTAGTAGGACAGGGGCATAGGATTAAGACAGTACTTGCATAAAGATGGACAAATATAAAGAGTTATGGAATATTGCAGGGTAGGCAAGAAGTAAAAAGGAAATTCAGTTTTATCTTATCAAAATTCATTTTGTCTTAAGTATTGGCCCATTAATGTTTCTATTTTCCTTAGTACAATAACAGACATAGAGCTGGAAGCAACCTCAAAAACTGTCTGTTCCAACCCCTTCTCATTTTACAGATGAGGAAACTGAGGCCCAGGAACTGAAATGACTTGGCCAGGCTCACAAAGACAGTGTCAGAAGCAGAACTTGAAGCAAGATCCTCTCCTTCCTGAGCCATTGTTCTTTTTTTTTTTTTTTTTAATTTTTAACCCTTACCTTCTGTTTTAGGATCAGTACTTTATTTGCTCCAAGGCAGAAGAGTGGTAAGGGCTAGTTAACTGAGATTAAGCAAGTTGCCCTGGGTCACACAGTTTATAAGGGTCTAAGGGCAGATTTGAACCCAGGACCTCCTCTCCTTCCAGGCCCAGCTCTATATCTACTGAGCCACATAGCTGCCCCTAAACCAGTGGTTTTTTTCCAGTTCTATACTACCTCTTAACTATACTGTTATATAGCAAGCCTTACTCTTCTCTCAACTATGATAATTTTTTAAAATTTACATTATAATTATGTATATACAAAATATAAAATACTTTATAATTTATAGCATATATTATAATACTATATAAATATAATGTAACTTTATAATTATCTTATAATCATTTTATTCGTGATACATAGCACCAGACTTAGGAGTTGAGGGTCTAATGTTTGAATTTTGGTTCAGTACTTTTTAAAGCCATATTGCTTTAGGCAAATGACATGGGCTTCCTGAGCCTCAGTTTCTTTATCTGTAAATTGGGCATAATTATATCTGTAACGTCACAGGGTGATTGTAAAGATCCTTTGTAAACCTTAAGGCACTAGAGAGAAGTGAGTGACTGTTATTATGTAGCATATTATTAACCTTTGAAGAGTTTTTCACTTTGCTTTGACATTTTCCTTTCACTCGTCACCACAGGTGCAATATTACCTCCTTCATTGAGAAACGCTATAAAAATAATGAGATGCAACTGTGTGAAAACATCCTGTGTAAAAAGGCTTTTAAAATCCCCAAATGCACAATGATACCACCTAAAGCAGTAGGAACTAAACCATAAATTAATCAGTCGCAATTGCCACTTGCCAGCAATGATATGCAAGAGATTTCCAAGGGTTCCAAGAATGAAGAGAGAAAATCCTTTTCACAGAACCAGGTTCTCTTGTTATATAAATTTCTTTTATGTTCTCCATTGGTAATAAAATTCCTGGGAAAAAAAAAAGCAATGTTCTACAACAGCATAATTACTGAATACAGTGACTTCCAGAGTTCAAGGTGGACAGGCTGATAAGACATACTTAGTAGAAAACACAAACACTTGTTTGTGACTAAATGTATATGATCGCTTCAATTACGGAGCCAAAAATGGATTCCGTTTTGGACATACTATTTAACTATCTTCCACAGAGGACCTAACCTGTGTTCTGGAGAATTTGGTCACTTTCATTATATTTTGTCTCTACTAGTGGATCACTAAGTTTATCTGTTCTCCATTGCTCTTGCTATGCAATTGGTCTGTCTTCTTTTCTGTTCCTTAATAATATAGTTGATAGATTTGATTTTATGTATTTATGCTCATGTGCCAGCCATTGTTGTTAATGTGCTAGAGGCCACTCTCATTTTATTTATTTTAAAATATCTTTCCCTGGTAACGATTCATGTTCTCTCCCTTCTCTGTTCCTTCCCCACTCCTAGAACTGACAAGCAATTCCACTGGTTTATACATCTGTTATAACTTCATATCTACTTCCATTATTCATTTTTATAATAGCATAATCTTTTAAAACCAAAACCCCAAATCATACCATATATGTGTGTGTATATATATATATGTATATATACATACCATACCATAAGATATAAACAGGTGATAAATCATATGTTTTTCTTCTGTGTTTCTGCTCCCATAGTTCTTTCTCTAGATGTGAAGAGCATTCTTTCCCATAAGTCCCTCAAAATTGTCCTGGATCATTGCATTGCTACTAGTAGAGAAGTCCATTACATTCAATTTTGCCACAGTGTATCAGTCTTCCTTTTGAGTGTCTTCCTTTTGAGATTATGCCCAAATTAGTCAGCATATATTTTGTTTACAAGTAGTTTTTTGCATGTTGTCTCCCTCATTCATTCAATCATGAGCTCCTTTAGAATAAAGACTTTTTTGTCTCTTTTTGGTACCCTAGTTTTTAGCACAGTGCCTGGTAAAGAATAGGTGTTTAATAAATTCTTATCTATTGACTAATTGATTATATATAAACAAATTTCTGATCAAATCTTGGTAAACTTTAGAACTAAGGAGGCTCCCATTATCTTTCTTATAGAAGGAAAGCTCCCTTCTGAAAATATTCAGAAACAGTATTTCAACTTCATAATTACTCAATGCTATATTTATAATTATTTGGCAATAACTTAAAGATCCATGATTTTTGTCAGTAAAGCCCTGACACAAGTATCATTCTATCACTTATTAGATATCTTTTAAATATGATAAGAAAACCAAGGCTCAAAAAAAAGTTAAGTGACAGAGACTCTTTCTCAGGGCTGGAGGAGGTAACATCTTTGCCTCTCTCTCTGTCTGAGGGGAAGATCTGAAAGAGCTCAGTGTTTTCCTTTCCCAACTTGGGAAACACTATTGAATATCTATTGTGGTTTTATAGTTTGTTTAACTCTGAGAAGACCAAAGAAAAATCTGGTCTTTAGACTCAGAGTGCTAACTTGATTCTTGTTGAGACTTAACCAGTTAGCCTTTCCTGTTTTATAATTTGAAGGCACTGGAAGCTGGACCAAGAAATGGAAGCTCAACCGAGAAATGGAACCAGTTCAGAGATGCAGTGAAGGAAACATCAAAGGCAGTCCTAGGCCCAAAACAACGCAACCACCAGGACTGGTTGGACGAGAACAACACTGCTATTGAAGACCTATTGAGCAAGAAGAACAAAGCCTTTATGGAATGGCAAAATAACCCAAACTCTGTTCCTAAAAAGGACAGATTCAAGTCTCTCCAAGCCATGTCACAGCGTGAGATCAGGAAGATGCAAGACTGATGGGGGGGGGGGGGGGGAGGGAAGGCAGAAGAAATCCAGCAGTTTGCTGATACGAAAAACTACAAACAATTTTTCAGTGCCCTCAAGACTGTCTATGGGCCATTAAAACCCACCACCACTCCCTTGCTATCCTCTGATGGTGACACTCTCATAAAAGATAAAAAAGGCATCAGCAACAGATGGAAAGAACACTTCAGTCAGCTTCTCAACCGACCCTCTTCAGTCAACCAAAGCGCCCTTGACCAGATCCCCCAAAACTGCACCATTGAACAACTTGGCATCCCTCCTTCAATAGAGGAAGTCCAAAAAGCCATTAAACAAATGAGTACAGGCAAGGCACCCGGTAAAGACCCAACCGAGGTGTACAAGGCCTTAAATGGAAAGGTGCTCCAGGCATTCCACATAGTGCTGACCAGCATATGGGAAGAGGAAGACATGCCCCCAGAACTCAGAGATGCCTCCATCGTAGCCCTATACAAGAACAAAGGCTCACGAGCAGCCTGTGACAACTACAGAAGCATCTCACTACTCTCCACTGATGGAAAGATCCTCGCCCGTGTTATACTCAACAGACTCCTGTCATCTGTTTCAGAGAAAAACCTGCCTGAATCACAATGTGGCTTCCGACCAGATCACAGCACCATCAACATGGTCTTCACGGTGAGGCAAATGCAGGAAAAATGCCTTGAGCAGAACCTAAGTCTCTACATTGTCTTCATAGACCTGACAAAGGCGTTCGACACAGTGAACAGGGATGCATTGTGGGTGATCCTCAGCAAGCTCGGTTGCCCAGCAAAATTCGTCAAACTGATCCAGCTCTTTCATGTCGACATGACAGGGGAAGTCCTATCTGGTGGAGAGACTTCCGATCACTTCAACATCTCCAATGGCGTGAAACAAGGCTGTGTCCTCGCTCCGGTACTATTCAACCTATTTTTCACCCAAGTATTAAGACATGCTGTGATGGTTCTAAACCTGGGCATCTACATCAGATACCTACTGGATGGCTCACTATTTGACCTTCGCCGCCTGACCACAAAAACAAAGACAACAGAGAGACTCATCCTGGAAGCTCTCTTTGCAGATGACTGTGCTCTCATGGCCCACCAAGAAAATCATCTCCAAACCATTGTGGACAGGTTCTCCACCGCAACAAAACTGTTTGGCCTGACTATCAGCCTCAGCAAAACAGAGGTGCTGTTCCAACCTGCACCAGGGAGGCCAACGAACCTGCCGTGCATTACAATCGACGGCACGCAGCTTTCTAACGTCAACACTTTCAAGTACCTGGGCAGCACCATCGCCAACGACGGGTCCCTAGACCACGAGATCAATGCCAGGATCCAAAAGGCCAGCCAGGCACTCGGGTGGCTGCGCTGCAAAGTCCTCCAACACAGCGGTGTAAGCACTGCGACGAAGCTCAAAGTGTACAACGCAGTGGTCCTCAGCTCGCTCCTGTACGGTTGTGAGACATGGACACTGTACCAGAAGCACATGAAACAGCTGGAGCAATTCCACCAACGCTCCCTCTGGTCAATCATGAGGATCCGATGGCAGGACCGAATCACCAATCAGGAAGTCCTCGACAGAGCCAACTCCACCAGCATCGAAGTCCTGGTCCTCCAAACCCAGCTACGATGGTCTGGACACGTCATCCGCATGGACCCACAGCGAATACCAAGACACGTATTCTATGGTGAACTGTCAGCTGGACTCAGGAAACAAGGCCGACCAAAGAAAAGATTCAAGGGTCAGCTAAAGGCCAACTTGAAGTGGGCTGGCATTACACCAAAGCAACTAGAACTTGCTGCCTCTGACAGAAGCAGCTGTCGAACCCACATTCACCATGCTGCCGCCACCTTTGAAGATGAGCGACGTCGACATCTTGCCGCTGCGCGTGAACGCCGACACCAGGCCACAACCGCACCTCCCATAACAACTGGCGTCCCATGCCCCATGTGCCACAAACTGTGCGCCTCAGCCTTTGGACTGCAAAGCCACATGAGGGTACATCAATAGATGAAACTGCACAAAGACAATAGTCATACTCGATCACTGAGAGACTACCACTAATTTGAAGGCAGAGTTAAGATTTATAAGGATAATAGAGGTAATTTTTTATCTAGATAGTATAAATTTGGGTTAGTCAGATCAGGGAAGATTAGTGTAGCCTGTGAAACACAGGAGAAGTGGTTCCTTGCAGAACCTGGGAGTTTATTTGGATGGATTTAGAATCCCTTGGAATTAGAAATCCTTTATTTTTCCTTATATATTTCAATAAATATTTTATTTTTATAATGAGTCCCTTTAGTGTCCTTGCGCCTGGCCCTAAAGGGAAGTTCACATTTGAGCTTCACTTCATCACTGAGGATACTTTTGATTACCTCTATCAAAAGTATCTGAGCAGTTTTGGAATAGTTTTGAACCTATATTGGAACAGTTTTCCATCTAAATAGTTTGTTTTATAACTCATCAAATTTATTTTTACAGTATTGAGTTAAGAACTGTCAAAGAATTGAAACACAGGTCTCCCTGACCCCAAGTCAAAAATTCTACAAACTATGTCATGTTACTCCTTTTAGATTATCCAGACAATAGCCTAGTTAAGATGATGAGGGATGCAAAAGATAAAATTAATTCACTAACATCAGCAAGTCAATCAACAAATTTTAATAAGTATTTATATTAATACTCTTAAAGCATTTAGATGGTCAGTGAGATAGTACAGTTTATAGAGTTATGAGCCTGGAGTCAGGAAGACTCATCTTCCTAAATTCAAATCTGGCCTCAAATACTAGATGGGTGACCCTGAGCAAATCACTTAATTCTGATTGCCCCAATTTCTTCATATATAAAATGAGCTAGAGAAGGAAATGAAAAACCACTCCAGTATCTTTGCCGAAATACCCCAAATCAGGTTGCAAAAAGTCATATGTGACTGAAAAATGACTGCTCAACTGACTGAAAAATGACTGCTCAATAGCACTTATATGCTATTGCTAAGCATTAATATATTAAAAGAAAATTTAAAATAGTTCTTAGGGATAGATAGATGATTCAGTGGCTAAAAAGTCAGTCCTGGAGAGTAGTCTTGGGTTCAAATCTGGTCTCAGAGATTTCCCAACTGTGTGACCTTAGGCAAATAGTTTAACCCCAATTGCCTCATCCTTACAGCTCTTCTACCTTGTAACCAATACTTGGTATCAAATCTAAGAGAGAAGGTAAGGGTTGAACAAGAAAAAAAGCAATCCTTATTCTCAAGGGCCACATATTCCAATAGAAGAGACAACTGAAGATAAGTAAGCTCATACAAGATCTATACAGAGTAAATCAAAGCTCACCTCTGAGGGGAAGTCCCTCATAGTAGAAGGACCAGGAAAGACTCCTGCAGAAGGTGGGATTTCAGCTGAGTAGTGAAGGAAGTCAAGGAAGCTAGAATAAGGAGATAAATTGATTACTAGGCCTGATTACTCAACAATTATCCATAAGAATTTATCAAGTGCCTACCTGCCTCAAGCATTCTGCTAAGCCCTGAGTATATTCAAAGACAAACCAAACCACAAGAAACTGCTTCATAAACCCAATGTAAATACAATGATTTGTATAAAGAAGGTTACCTGCTTTGCACACAAGAATAGTCATATCAGCTGTTCAGTACATTCTATTGTGTGCAAAAAGGTTTTTCTGAGAAACCAAACTGAAATCTAAAAGTCCCATTTGTGACTGTAGACCAGCAGTTCTTAATCTGAGCTCCATGACATTATGGTTTTTAAAATATATTTTGACCATTTTCTTTCATTATAGTTGCTTTCCTTTGCTCTCCAATGTAGTTTGTTTTATACATTTTTAAGTCATCCTGAAAAATGGATCCAGAGACTTCACCAGAATGCTAAAAGGGTCCTTAAAGCAAAAAAAAAGCTTCTGTGAATCCTTGTCCCACACTAAAGAGAATTGGATGGTCTTGGTAAACAGTATCATCAAGCAATGATCCCTCCAACTCTAATCTCTAAGAAACAGAACAGAGGTACCAAGAGTATACGAATGCTTGTAGGATATCAAAATACTTATAGGATACCAATGTTCCAGGTCCAGAGATGGGAGGTCCTGGGTTCAAATCTTCCCTTCCTAACTGTGTGACCCTGAACAAGACACTTAGTTCCCATTGCCTAGCCCTTACCACTCCTCTGTCTTAGAACCAATACACAGAAGGTTAGAGTATTTAAAAAAAAAAAAAGGAATACTTATATCATCCAGGTAGGGTAACCTTTCTCAGGGACAGTGCTGAGAAGGCACCAACAAATTCTGCCTCTTTGACTCTCATTTGGCTAGTGTCCAGGAAGACTCACATACTTATGTTGACATTTGATTTTCAGATGTTCCAGTTTCCAAGATTACAGACTATTCCTGCTTAGGCTGCAGTTATGTGGTTGACGTTTGGAGAACACTCTAGTCTGAGTGGCACCTACCCTGAGAGGGGTTCTTCTGCAGCTGGTGAATCGCCTCGGTTTGAGGTTGATCTTCCTTAGCTCTAAGCTTGTGACACTTTCTTGCTTGGTCCTCGTATTCCGTGGTGTACATTGTTTGGAGATTTCAGGACCTCATGCATTATCTGTACATCTAGTATTAATAGAAATCAATCAAGCGTTTAGTCCATGCATCCCAACTTATGGTTCTACCAGAATGTTTACTGAAAAGATCAGTTGCCTAAGAGTTGGAGTCCAGGTCAGATTGTTTGGCAGTTGTGGGCAAAGCTTTTAAGTGACTGGTTAGGTATTAGAATAATAAAAAGAACAAGAAAAAAATAAGAAAAACCACACACAGAACACATTCCGAACTCTGGGGTTAGCTATAACTCATTAAGGATACTAATTCCATCTGTGTTTTAATTTGCTCATCTTCAAAATGCTGATGATATTTCCCTTAAAAGGGAAAGAATGAGGGTTATGGTTTCTTCAGTGTCATCTGCAGAATTATTTACCCACAATTTTTTCCTTTTTGCCTTTTAAATCGGATTTGAACTTCAGATACAAATAAAGAGTTTGCAGTATTTAAGTGCTAAGGTGGCACAGAGAATAGAAAACTGGGTCTGGAATCTGGACGATCTGAGTTCAAATCTGACCTCAGACACTTGCTTACTAGCTGTATGACCCTCGATAAATCCCTTAACCCTATTTGCCTCAGTTTCTTCATCTATAAAGTGAGCGGGAAAAGGAAATGGCCAACTATTCCAGTATCTTTAGAAAGAAAATCCAAATGAGGTCACAAAGAGCCAGATAAGACTGAAATGACTAAAGAAACAAAAATATTTAGCTTAATAGAAAGCACTTTGAGTTTCTAGAAGAAATTTAATATATAAATACAAAAGATCACAGAAGTTCAGAATTAAAAGGGTTTTCCGTGGCCATGTAGTCCAAATCATATTTGAAAAAGAATCCCCACTACAATCTACAAAAAGGTAGTCACCTAGTTTTAATTAAGAGATCACCAGTGAAAAAGAACTCTTTACCTCCAAATGTAGTCCATTCTAAATTTGAAAAGTCCTAATTTTTTATAAGTTTCCCCAGATGGGTGGTTCAGTGGATTAAGAGCCAGACCTAGAGACAGTAGGTCCTAGGTTCAAATCTGGTCTCAGAGACTTCCCAGCTGTGTGACCCTGGGCAAGTCACTTAACCCCCATTGCCTATTTAAAAAAAAAAAAACATCAAGTCTCAGTTTACTTTTTTGCACCATTAGTGCAAAGGGTCCTTAGCAACATCCCTGATGTTAGTAAAAGATAAAAACTGCAAAAGAGTCAAAAATAGATCAAATAAACAACTGATCAGGACGAAGGATACAAGAAGCAGTTTTACAGTTCTGAACCAGAGCTTAAGATACAGGCATTGTAAAGCATTGAAACCATGGGCATCAAGAAGGATAGATGTACCTCAACACTTTCAGACATTATTAAGAAAACTTTAAAACTGAAAATGGAGGGAGGTGATAAATCACTAAGTCATAGATAGATAGATAGATAGATAGATAGATAGATAGATAGATAGATAGGTAGGTAGGTAGATAGGTAGGTAGGTAGATAGATAGATAGATCAGAGCATCAAGTACACACAGGAAGAAAAACCATGAAAGAATAGGACTCATCCTTACTTACTTCACATGGTCAACCAGTTGCCATATCTTATACTTTCTATATCTACAACTCTCAGATCCTTCCATTTCTCTCCCCTCGTTTTGTCACCAACATTTGACAAGTCCTCATAGATTTATACCTGGTTTGTTTCATTAGCCAACTAATCAGTCTCACTGCCTCAAGTCTCTTCCCTCTACAATTCAACTTCCAAACAGTCATGAAAGCATTTTTCTTTCTTTTTTTAACCCTTATATTCTGTCTTAATATAAATTCTAAGACAGTAGAGAGGCAAAGGCTAAGCAATCAGGCTCTTATCTTGTCACTCTCTTACTCTGTATACTTTTGTGGCTCCCTTCTGAAAGGGAAATGAAAAACTTCGAGATCTAAAAACAAGCTTCTCTGTTTGGGCTTTAAGCTTTTCACAACCTTATGCATATCTACATTTCTACTCTGATTTTTTAATTTTATTTAATTAAATGATTTAGAATATTTTTCCATAGTTACACAACTCATGTTCTTTCCCTTGCCTCCCCTTACCCCCTTCCTGTATCTGACACATAATTCCACTGGGTTTAACATGTGTCATTGATCAAGATCCATTTCCATATTATTAATATTTGCAGTAAGGTGATCTTTTAGAGTCTACTTTCCCAGTCATGGCCCCACTGACCCTTGTGATCAAGCAGTTGTTTTTCTCCTGGGTTTCTGCTCCCACAGTTCTTCCTTTGGCTGTGGATAGCGCTCTTTCTCATATGTCCCTCTGAATAGTTCTGGATCTACTAGTAGAGAAGTCCATTACATTCGATTTTACCATATCTACTCTGATTGTAAATGACTTCCTCTCCTAAACTCTAAACAGTATATTTTCGACCCTATCTTTTGGCAGGACCTCCAATATTAACCAGTTTCCATTTTATGTCCTGTCAATCTTCTATACCTTAGGTAAAATTTCAGTATTGTTTTCACTTGTATTTCTCTAATTAGTAGACATTCAAAGTAATCCTTCACACAGTTTGAAATTTTTACTTTGAAAATGCTTTATATTCTTTAGATATTTATTTATTAAAGATTCCACAAATTATCTTTGAGCAAAGTAACATGACGAGATTAATTTAATGGTCGCCCAAAGAATTCGATTGGAGAGGAAAGTCAGTAGTATTTACATTTTCTGAATTGATTGGATGATTCTTTGTTATTGATAAATTCAGTACTTTTGCTTACCATGTCATCTCCTGTGATAGAGGTTGACACTAAAGAAAAAGTGCCAGACTGACGAGTATGTGAAATTTATCACCTCAACAGGGGAGGGGACCTGGCAGTGAATTTCCTGAGAAGACTGGCTGGAGAGCAGTGAGGGTCTCTGGGTCTTGAGACTTCCTCTGGGTCTTGAGACTTCGAAGAGAGGTGGATAAAGACTTTCTCCTGAGGGTTACTCACTTTTCCTGCTGGTGAATGGAAATCCTTCCCCCCAACACTTTCCAATTGAAGGGACTTCCTGAAGAGAAACCTGAGCAGACTTTACCTCAGCTCCTGTTGCCCAGGGGTAAGTCAACCTGACTTTCTCTCAGGGGGCTCAGGCTGCCAAGGCCTGAGTTCCCCTCAAACTGAAAGGAGGGAGGGGAAAAGGTTTAGATAGAGACAGGGACCCCCTTTCCCCACTTTCCTTTTTCCCATTCTTCCCTGCCTGTTATTCCTTTCGTACTATCTGATTGAGTTAACATTAAAAGTTATCTGTTCCCCAAGCTGACTGTGAGTGAGCAGATCAAGGGGAGACCCTTTAGTCTTGAGTAGTAGAGCAGGGACAAGAGGGACCAGAGTAAATTGGGGAGAGCAGCTTTAGTTAAGGAGGGAAGGCAGGAGGGGGAAAATCTTCAAACCCCCTCTCCTCTCTCTGAGCAAACTCATTGCATCTGCTATCTTCCTTGAACCCCACTTTGTGGAAAGGGGGATTCTCCTCTCCTTCCCCTCTCTCCATACCTCAGGGTCCAAGCCTCATCCCCTCTAGACTACATTCCTTTGCTTTAAAAAAAATTGTTTTAAAACATCTCCTCAAAGAAATTTTGTGCAGTAGTGTGTATTACCATCCCCAGGGATGATTAGCATGGGTAACACAATAAAGTGTCACAAAATCAACCAATCAGCAAGAATTTTTAAGAGCAAGTCACTGTTCCAGGCTTGGGTCATAGAAATACAAGAGAGAAATGGTCCTTCCCTCAAAGGATGCAGTAACAGCTGGATGAATGCCAGGAGCTGCCGGATATCAAACTGGCCTTGGACATGGAAATCCACACCTGACACAAACTCCTGGAAGGAGAAGAAGAGAGGCTAAGGCTGTCCCCCAGCCCCACATTGAAGAGAATGGGGCCAGACCTCCTCATACTAATCCCACACCCAGAGTTGGGGTAGTATCACCAAGAGGTGAAAATTGGAGAGCTGTGAGAGTCAAAGCAGCTTCTCCAAGCTTGCCCACACCAGCAGGGCAAGTGGCTATGGAGGAGGTGGATGAAGAGGGCAAGTTAGCACAACCAGTCCAATGAAGACCAATCCATGGACAACTGGAAGATCAAGCACCATAATGGAGATATGCCCCTGCTGAGTTATCATTTCCTCCTCAAATGCACTCTGAAGACTGACCGGGTGGTGACAATCTAGACCTCAGGGGCAGGAGCCACCCATAGCCCTCACACTTACCTGGTGTGAAAGGCTCAGAGTTCTTGGGTTTGCACAGTACACATCAGTGCCACTGGAGAGGAGGTGGCCGTGTTTAAGCTGGTGTGCACAGTAACTGTCAATGATGAGGATGAGGATGGAGGCTGTCCTGCTCCATCACCACCACATGAATGGTAGCCACAGCTAAACCAAATGGACAGGTGGCCCTCAACCTAGGCACCCTATCTAACCCACAGGGGTGCTCTTACTTCTTGCCAGTCCTTTCTGATGCCAAGTGCATTCTCATTAAAGAGTCTTTTTTAATAACTTGAAAAAATTGCATTATAGTAAAAATTACATTCAAAGCTAAGACTGAATTTTCTTACTCCAAGAATCCATGATACCACATTATTCCATTTAACAAATATGTCACTTCAAAGACTCTCTAAGGCTAGACAAATACTTGTCGAATACATTATGAGGGATTTCTGTATTGTCATGGACCTGGAGGGCCACTGAAGTCACTTCTAAATCTCAAAATCTGAGATCCTTTGATCCTGTGAATAAAATTATTTCATTAAGGCATGCATTTGGTAATAAGGGTCCAGAATCAAGTGACAGCAATAATAAGTGAGAAGAGAAAACATATGCAAGAGATATCATGGATATGAAATTTACTTGATGTAGGAAACTTTTAGATGTGATAGGAACACGAGACATCAATGGTCTCCCTTCAACCCTTCAAATTTTGACACAGTATTATAATTTTGTTAGCTTAAAAACTATAAAGCCATCTTCTCTCATTTTCCAGTCAAGAGGACTTAATGCAACCAAGAAATAAAGAAATAATTCATTCTGACTAACAAGTCCCCTTGTCTGCTTAATGCTAGAGCTGAGGGATCAACGGTGCGTGAAGAACTGTCTTTGAAGAGGCAAATGGTGTGATGTACTATCATGGAATCTTGGAATAAGAAAACTCTGACTTACATCTTAGCTTTGAGTCTCATTAGAATATAAGCTCTTTTAGGGTAGAAACCATTTCCCTTTTGTATTTCTATCTCCCAAGCTTGGAAGAGTGGCTAGCTCTGAAATCTGCACAGCCCAGAAATATGAATACAGGTTCATACAGCTTTGGAATGGGCTTCAGGGGTGTGCTAGAGCCAGCTCAAACCAACCCTCAAGAGCTGATTATCAAAGTTTCAGTGTGAGTATTTACCTCTTGAAAATCACATGACTTGTTTCATTTTGTTGGTTCTGCAGACTTAAGAAAGTGATGGAGAAAATTAATAATGTAAAAAATTTAACAGTGTGGTGTATGCCCATTTTTTTCTGAAAGCAGATTGTTAAACATTTACCAGCACATGGACCCTGCCACTCTTGCCTATCACTAGCATTCATGCAGAAGTAAGCACGGTTAAGTGCCCCCCTGAGCCGTTGAGTGAAGTTTCATTGAATAAATTTGAAAGTATCAGAAGCTTAGTGATAATATGTGTGGGATTTCGCATGCATAGTTCAAGCAATTTGTGCGCCTTTCTTATGACCTGTGAAAAGATATATTTGCTAGAAGGAGCTAGAAGTCACTATCAATGTCTAAATGAAATAATCATTTTAAAAGCCTTTATTAAAATGTATTATGCTCAAAGCACTGCGATAAATGCTGAAGATACAATGGAAACGTGGGGACAATCCACTTCTTGAGGAGCGCACGTTCTAAGGGAGATGCCTCTGGACATGTCTGACAGCGATACGCAAATGTAGGTCTATATAAATGGGCTTACATGAACTGATGGCCAGAGAAAAGTGTGACAGAATGGGAGCCCCTAGAATTTGACACTGATCCAAGCTGTGAAGCGTTGTTGAGGTGAGTATGAACTGAGAGAGCCGAAGAAATGAAAAAACACTTACTAGGTTTAGGACGGCCGATTGCGAGGTGTCAGGCAGCAGCTGTTGTCCCTGATGACAGTGATCTGGAATTGCATACCGTCAGGGCTTGACACACGTGGTATCCGAGTTGACATGCTTTGGAATCCCCGATTGGATAAAAAAATGGCAGTCCAGAGAGAAATGCGTAAATCTCGTGTCTGAATGTCAGAGTACCTGAAACCTGATACAAAAACCGAGAGAGAATCCTTGACAATTAATTAGGGCTCCCAGGCTCAACTAAAAGTGGAGAACAGTTCTCATAGAAACTGTCTAATGGCTAAATAAGTTGTTATTAAACTCACATTTTTTTCTAGAACAGGCTAATCCTAATGAAAAGAGAAGTCTTATCTGTTCCCTGATAATCATGAAGCTAAAAAATAATAAGATGATGAAATAAATATATAACTTTTATTTTAATGCTATAGATAACCCGGAGGGCAAAGGAAAATATATGATAAATAGCAGATTCGATGCCACAACATTGATGATGATGTATGTAAGTAATGGAAAAAACAAGAAACAATAAAAATTATTGCTATTAAAATAGGAGCTTGGTATTTAGTAAACCCACGAACACAAATTATTGGGGAAACAAGTGAGATCAGTTTGGAAAGCAGTTTGGTAGAAAATAATTTTAGACTATCATCTTATAGCATAGACCAAAATGAGCTTCAAATACATATTAAAGATAATTCGTTTTTATTTAGAGGTGAAGAGGAAGAAAGTGTAGTCATATATATATATATATAGATATATAGATAGATAGATATACTAAATTTTATTCACAAGAGGGGCAGCTAGATGGTTCAGTGTATAGAGCAGCAGGCCTGGAGTCAGGATGACCTGGGTTCAAATCTGGGCTTCAGACATTTCCTTGTTATGTGACTCTGGGCAAGTCACCTAACCCCCAGCTGCCTAGTCCTTATTGATCTTCTGCCTTAGAACTAATGCTTAGTATCAGTTCCAAGACAGAAGATAATGATGGGTTTCAAAAAATAAAATATAATATTCTTGTGGTAGCAAAGAATTGGAAATAAAGTGGAAGCCAGTTGATTGTGGTGTGGTGAATAATGTGACATATAAATATGATGGAATACTGTTACACAAAAAAAAAAACACCAAAAATATTAATTTGGAGAAAAATAAGATTTATTTGAACTGATGCAAGGATGTAAGAAACCACCACTATATATATATATAATGCCTACAATAATGTAAGTTGTTTTTTAAAGCATTGAAAGAAAACTGAACTGGGAGTGTTTGGAATTACCAGATTCACTCCTAGAAAACAGATAATGAAATATATCTCCTAAAGCAGAATGACAAGGACTAGTACAAGAGAATGTTTTATACAATGGTAGATGGGGTAACTGTATTGAAAGATTTTTTTTTGTCATTGTGCTAGACACAACTGGGGTTACAAGAATAGTAAAATTGTATTCTTGGCAAGAGTTTAAAATATAGTTGGAAAAAAGGACAAATTTTGTAAAGATGTACCAAAGAGGGATTCAATTCTGGGGTGAAGGAACAAATGGATACATAAAAATGATTGTGATGGAAAAACAAAAGGAATCAATGAAGTCCTTTTTAAAAGAAGGCATGTAAAAAAGCATTGCAAAAAATATGTATGACTGTGAAATTAGTAAGGTTGGTCTTGTAATAACAGCAAGAGATAACAAAGTCAAAGTATTTTATTATTATCTGTAAAATTGTTAAATAACCACAGTAACATTATGAATTGATGTTTGGGGTAGATTAAAGGAAACAGAAGGGAAGAAGAATTTACATAATGCTGATCATGTGCCAGACACTGTTTGATGTACCTTACAGATATTATCATGTTTACGCCTTATAGCAACCTTGGGGGTAGGTGTGGTTATTTTCCCTATTCTATGGTTGAGGAAAATGAGACAGACAGAGGTTCAGAGACTTGCCCAGTATGACACAACTATGTAATTGTCTGAGTCTGAATTTGAACTCTGGACTTTCTGACTCCAGTTACAGCACTCTATACACTGCATTTCCTAGTTGCCTCATGCTCTATGGAAGGACAGAAAGAAGACTCATCTAGTCTGAAAAGCTGTAGATGGGTAAGGAATACTTATACGAATGAGATTACAGATTCATAGGAATGTCTAAATAATATCCTACATAAAGTCTGAAGTTTATTAAGGCTGCAAACAATCACTTTAATAAATAGTACTTAAATTAATATTATCAAGTATGTGACACTCTCTGTACACTTCATAACCACAGTAATTACTGCCTCATTTTGACATCTTTTCGAGTATGTCTGTCTGATTTGGCTTGTCATTGTTCTGTTTAGTAAACACATATCCTCTATAGAATGGCTTAAATAAATGGAGGCTGATCTAACAAACAACTGGATTCAAGAACAGCATTTCAAAAGATTGAGGCAAGCTTACAAAGAAAGACTGGGAGTTGGGCAAGAATGCCCACATCAGGGTTCTATAAATTAAAAAAGGATAATATAAATAAACATATGTGGATATATGTATACAGGTCATCCCAAAAGTTTTAGTACCATTTTAGGTTTTCATATCTTAAAGGCATTAGAATAGAACTATCAAACTTTTCCAGCTTTACTCTTTTAGGTTCTAATGAACAGACAATGGCACTAACACTTATGGGACAACCTACATAGATTAAAAATGTCCATTGTCTTTGTTAGAATCTCACAGATATCTTTCCATAAATAAGAATGTTTTAAGTAAAAACATGACTCTAACTTTAGGCAAAATAACAGCTTTGATATTTTAAAATAATAGCTGAACTCTATTTGAGAGGCCCAATCTCTTACTCTTATAATAAAAATATTACGAATACCAAGGGTTTCAAAACAAATATATTTTTTTTTCTTCTGCATGGCCTTTGACAGAAAAGGATATTTCACTGGAGCCTGAGCAGAGAAAGAAGCAGGAAGACTACAAAGAAGGTAAAACTCATTAGTTTCTGGTGTAAAAAAGGGTGTGAAGCAGAATGAGCTTAGTTGGTGTGAAAATGTATAGAAATAAGCATTAAAAACAAGCATGAAAAGATATGCAGGCACTAGCTTACAAAGAGGTGTGATTTTGACAAAGTGATTGTGAACAAAATGTGTGAAATGGGGTGTAAAATGTATTAAGTATATATTTACAGCTATGATTCAAAAAAAAAATCCTCACTCACCAATATAGATTAAGAGAGTCAGATCTTTAAATATAAACCCTCCTTAAAAGAAAGCAAATTGCAACACAGTAGCATAACATTCAATGATACGCAGATCATTTTATATTTGGTTAAGTGGCTGAGAGCCACTAAGCCGCCAAGACACAGATTGAGTTTTTTAACACTCTTCTCTAGTTGTCTGATCTCTTAGCCAAAGAGGATGGTAAGATGTATTTCATTCCCAAGAGACAGGAATTATGTCTGGGATGGAAGACCTTGCTAAACTCTTACTCTGGAAGGACTGTGCCACTGGCAGAAAAGGTATCAATGAATATTTGAAGAATTGTTTCTTTTGGAGTCTCTTTTGCTATTTTAAAAAATATCTTATACTTTTAGATCCTTATCAGAAAGTGTTCCAGAATATTTCCAAAGCATTGGATTAAGAAAATGTGATAAGAAAGTGGACTTTTAGGTTATTTATGATATTTCTTTTAAACCCTTACCTTCCATCTTGGAATCAATAGGCAGAAGAGTAGTAAGGGCTAGGCAATGGGGGTCAAGTGACTTGCCCAGGGTCACACAGCTGGGAAGTGTCTGAGGTCAGATTTGAACCTAGGACCTCCCATCTCTAATCCTGGTTCTTAATCCATTGAGCTACCCATCTGCCCCCATGATACTTTTTACAAAGGTTCCAGCTTTTGTGACAGATATAATACTCATTTAGTATTTTCCTATTTTAATTTCCAATTCTGAATTGTCTGTGCATGGAAAAATTGTGGAAGAGATCTACATGATAACTATTCTTCTTTGTAATACATGTATTATATGTAATACATGTAATAATACATGATCCATCGAATCCTATCTGGCACAAGAATTCTAAGAGTGACATTGAGGTATTTTTGTGAAAGGACAGTTTCCCTACATGGTGTTCACCTCAGAAGGTGAGAGATGCCCCACAGAGAGGCAACATATGGCTCCATACTACATTCAAGAACACCTCTGTCATTTACTAGCTCTGGGACCTTCAGCAAATTATTCTCTCACATTTCTCATTTATAAATTGGAATGATGACATTTGACCTACTTAGCTACCAAGCTTATTGGGAGGAAAGCACTTTGCAAGTTATGATGAGTCTTCCTGAGGTTAAATCTTATCTCAGACACTTACAAGCTATATGACCCTGGGCAAGTCAATTGACCCTGTTTGCCTCAGTTTCTTTAACTGTAAAATGAGCTGGAGAAGGAAATGTCAAACCATTCTAGTATCTGCCAAGAAAACCCCAAGTAGGGTCACAAAGAAGATGTGACCAAGGAACATAATATTGAATCCCAAGCATCTTTCCAGTCTTTCTCTTTATTAACCCCCCACAATACTACTCAGTATTTCCCAAATATATCTGGCCCTTTCCTTTGTTCAACCTAAGATCTCCCATTCCTTCTCCACCTGTCAAATTCTGCTCCTCCTGAAAGGACCAGGACAAATGTCAACTCCTTCAGGAAGCCTTCCTTAATACTTTCAATCACATGGAGTTGCTTCTTCTTAGCCCTTGGTACTTTCCAAATGGAAGTTATCACATACAACTCTGTTCTCTCCTTATTTCCATAACTTTTTATTCTCCCAACTAGATTATAAACTCTTTCAGACTAAGGGTATATTTTCGGTACTAGCACAATGCCTTGCACATAATAGTTCAGTCATTTTTCAGCCATGTCTGACTTTTCCCAGTTGCCATTGGAATATTTTTGGCAAAGATACTGAAGTGGTTTGCCATTTCCTTCTCCAGCTCATTTTATAAATGAGGATACTAAGGCAAACAGGGTTAAGTGACTTGCCCAGGGTTACCCATCTAGTCAGTGTCTGAGGACCAATTTGAACTCAGGAAAATGAGTTTTTCTGATTCTAGCTCTGACACTCTATCCACCTCACTACCTAGCTACCCTTACACATAATAGGTGTTCAATAAATAGCCATTAAATCAAATTTACTTAAATTTCCAATGTATTTTCTGATTGTTCCAGCTATTTTGACAGCTTTTTGAACTACAGAAAGGAACTGGACTTGCAAGAATAGTGCAGGATATGTCATGCCTTTACAAATACCAAAAAAAATTGAATCATTTTCTCCTAAATACACTATGATATTGACTGTCTGTTGATGTCTGTCCACTCAAAAATCTAGTAATATCTTTCCAAAATTTATTCTGGTTCCCACAAATTTAGAAGAGATTGGGGTCAGCTGTAAATCTGGGGATTCCACTGTGCATTTCTTTTTCTGAGTATTTTATAAAAATGTAAAAGGTTTCCCAGCGCTAGTTCCTAAAAGACCTTGGTATTTGTAATTCTTTTTTTTTTAAACCCTTACCTTCAGTCTTGGAGTCAATACTGTGTATTGGCTCCAAGGCAGAAGAGTGGTAAGGGTTAGGCAATGGGGGTCAAGTGACTTGCCCAGGGTCACACAGCTGGGAAGTGTCTGAGGCCAGATTTGAACCTAGGACCTCCCATCTCTAGGGCTAGCTCTCAATCCACTGAGCTACCCAACTGCCCCCTGTAATTCTTAATGAAGAGAATTCTTGCTTATCTTAAAATATATTTTCTATACATGAGAAAATTCTCTGATTTCATTGCATATCAACATTTTTTTTAACATTTATGTTTTCCATGTTTAACTGCTGCTAGTATAGAAACACAGGTTGAAAATTTGACAAATGTAGTAGATAAAAGCATCAGTTTTTAAAATTACAGATGAAATAGACAGAGGTCTGGTCCCAGAGTCAGGAAAACCTGAGTTCAAATCTAGCCTCAGACACTTGCTAACTATGTGATACTGAAGAAGTAATGTAACTTCTGTCTCCCTCAGCTTCCTTACTTGTAAAGTAGGAGTAATAGTACTTCTCACACAGGGTTATTGTGAGAGAAAAAAAGAGATGTTTGTAAAGTGCTTTGTAATTTTTAAAGCTCTCTATAAATGCTTGTTGTTATTATTATTATTAGTTTTTGAAAGATTGTATAAATTATCCCAACTCTAAAATTCTGTTTTCTATTATTTCTGATTTTCCTTTATCCAGACTTTATTCATTCCCTCAGAGAAATATCAAAGAGTAATTCTGAATTAAAATCATATTATAAATTCAATTTTTATGTAAAATGCTTTAAAATTTTAAGTATAGTTTTCATTTCCTAAATAAGTTCCCCTAGATTTCTGATTTTGCACATTCTAATTAGTAGAGAATGAACAATCCAATTTTCATGGTACAAAGACATCCAATTTACATGGCATGTAGAACTGGAATGGGGGCAGGGGATGTTAGTAAATGTTTAACAACTAGCTTCTCCAATATTTTATTTAAAAGCATTTATGATATATTTTAAAGTTTCTCTATCACTTTCATAAGCTTTGACATTTGACAAGCCAATAAATGAAGTCTTGATTGGTAGCATTTGCTGATTTCCAAGACTGTAAATGTGCACACTGAAAAAACTGTTTTAAACCTTTATCTTCCGTCTTAGATTACCAATCTGGTATTTGGTTCTAAGGCAGAAGAGTGGTAAGGGCTAGGCAATGGGGGTTACGTGACTTGCCCAGGGTCACACAGCTAGAAAGTATCTGAGTTCACATTTGAATTGGATTTCTAGATCCACTGAGCTGCCTAGCTGCCTTCAAGCACAGAACAATTTACAATCAGTTCAGTGGTCTGTGTGAGCTAGCTATCTAGCATTCTGCTGAGAAGGGTGAGTTAGGTTGGGAAGAGAGTAGGGAGAGAAGATCATCTTGGTAAAGATGGCTTGGTAAAATATAACAGAAAATTCATTCTATCACATCTCCTACTTAGCAAAAAGGGAATTTACTCCTGTCATTAATCAAATTGGACACTTATTTCAATGCTATGAAATTTTAAAGTAACGTAAATTGCATTTCTCACATTAAATTATTTAACAAAAGTAACAAATAAATCTCAAATAAGCTTAGAAGTCCCTGGAGGACTGAGCTGCTCTCCTGGAATCAAGCCTCTGGGATTCCCAGGGATGGATAAAGGCGATGACGTCACTCATGGACCACGTGACGTTTCGCCATGGGCTCCTCTTTTCCTGCCGAAGCCCTCCGCTATGATAACCAGATCTTACTTCTCTCCCCTCTTATTACAAAGTCATTTTCATAGCAACCTTCCCGTTTCTTTTCTTTTCTCTGTAATCCCGAGCCCTCTTCAGTCTGGTTTCTCTGAGTGAAAGGGCTGCCAATAAGTCAGGCTGGTGAATTTCCTTTCCACCCCCATACTGTGAATGAGGGAAAACAAAACATTCTCATGGGTTTGGGAATGAGAGCAGTAGGTCAAACCCTGGTCACCCTCGTTGGATACATGCAATTTTCCTGATGTGTCTGGGAAAGAGCTATGTCAGAGAAATCTAAGTAGAAAGAGACAGAGGGCAGAACTGTGCCACCGGAAACGAGCCAGCCACCCACCAGCCACTATCATTCCCTCCCCTTTCTCACCCCCACCCCGCCAGCCCCAGAGCTCCGGGTCCCATGTGTTGCTGGCTTCTAAAGAACCATAAACCACAAGGTGTGCAATGCAGAAAAGGCATACCGATTGGCGTTTTCTGGAAGCTGTTTTACAGTCATTTTTTGTGTGAATGTGCATCCAGGAGAGTTTAGAATCCAAAGAGAATGAATGAACTATACATTTCAGCCTCAAGGGCTGGGAGTAATACCAACAGGGAATACCCTATTGTAATTAAATCTAGGATCTGGAATCTCCCATAATTAGCCGACAAAACTTTGGGGGATCAATTGATTATTAGCCAATGTGTTGAAGGACTGAATTGGATTCTAAGGTCAATTTTGCTACAGTACATATCAAGGAGTAAACAAATCTGTCTTGTCAGATCTTGTAGTTAAAATTTGCAACAAAAATCACAATCCTTTACAGAAACCTTTATTAAAATGATACAAAACTGTGGATAATTCTCAGTTTTCCCTAACTGTCATATATCAATGGACTGGAGTGCTGCTGATCTTCATGCTTACTGAAAAAATCAATTCTCAAGATACCTTAAATCTTCCACCTCTGTCTTTCCAATCTGCTCATTGCTCTTAACTGTGCCTTCCATGCAGCCTCTAGAAGTGTAAATGGCAAGTGTGAAGAAATGAAAAGAATGTATCCTTTGTCAGAAAAAAAAATACTATAGGTAGAAATTCAGACAAATGTGTTAACACTTAGTGACTCTAAAGTAGGTGACCCAAACCAGAAATGTTATTGCTCTGAAAAATCATTACATGGTGATGGAACCACTTAATACAGCCCTGTTTCACCTTCAAATTGTCTCTTAGAGAGTATATCTTCCATTTCCTGGGGACCCAGATGTTGAAGAAAGCTGATTTTTTTTCCTTCCCACTGATATTTTCTTTCATCAGTTTTTTTGTCTTGTGGGAAGAACCAAATTACCACAAGTAAAAAATGCTGAGATATTTTTTAACTTTCCACTAATTTTTTGAAAGTCATCATTGAAGAATCCCACAAAGAATGGGATCGTAGAAGTTTGGGGTTTTTTATCACTAATATAAGAAAACTTGAAACCCTTAAAAGTTGATGCATCAATGGCATAAAAGATGATTGGTCAAATATCAAATATGCAAGACTTAGGAAGGATTGGCCTGATAATACAATGGTATGTCACAAATATTAGATCAAAATCCATAGAAAATGTTACACACAGAAATCTCCTGATGGAGGGGAAGACATAGCCATGAGAAAGTATAGAGGAGTTGAGATTGGCATTAGTGGAAGGAATGCCTCACACCAAAGAAGTCATAAATTCAACAAAGCCTCCACCTGATTTTAGAATACATAGCTTTCTGCTAATTCATCTAATCCTTGACATTGACTCTGGTTGTTTATCTATTCCTATCAATTTATTCTTATGCTAAAGGATTTTTTCATAATAATAGGTAGCACTTATACAGCACTTAAAGTTTTACGAAGCACTTTACAAATATTATCTCATTTGTCCCTCATAACCCTGTGAGATAGGTGTTATTATCATTCCCATTTTAAAAAAGAGGGAACTGAGGCAGATAAAAGTTAAGTGACTTGTTCAGGGTCACACAACCAGCAAGTGACTGTCATCCTATTTGAACTCAAGGTTTCTTGACTCCAAGTCCAGGACTCTATCCACTTTGCCACCTAGCTGTCAACTTCTTGCTTTCTGATTCCCTCTTTTCCCTTCCAAATTATGTTCTTTTTCTCAGCATCATATTTGCTCAAGTACATTTTCTCACATTCCTATATGTCCACTGTCCTTTCCTCTCTTAAATTCCATTAATGTGGAATTGTGATGAAATTAGAAAGGAACACAATTCTAGGTGGTACTAGGGTGATGATGGTGAAAATAATAATAATAACTAGCATTTCTATAGTGCTTATTATATGCCAAACACTATTGTAAGTGCTTCACAAATATTTCATTTGATCCTCACAACAATCCTGGAAACATGGGGGAAGGGTGTTGTTGTTTTTTGTGTTTGTTTTACATTTTTGCATTTGAAGAAATTGAGGCAAACAGAGATTAAGTGAGTCACTCAACTAGAAAATATCTGAGGCCAAATTTGAATTCAACTCTTCTGCCGCCAGGTCCAGGATTCTATTCATTGTGCCATCTAGCTACCAAAACTAACCTTTTTGACTTGAGCCAAATGGAAAGATACTCCAAACTTCAGCCCTTACACAATCATGAATCTCTCATATATCTTCAACCCAAACTGTCATGCTGTTCCCTAGTCATCTTCATTCCATGCTCCTGTACTCTAGGCATTACCTTTAGCCCAGGTTGTTTTTCCCTATTAAAATGTAAGCTTCTTGAGGATGGAGACTATCTGCTTTTTGAACTTAAATTCCCAATACTTCATATGGAATATAGTATTTAATTGGGTTTTTTATTTATTCATTAATTCATATAACCTAATTTAGATCCTGAATTAAAGATATTTTAACATAAGCATCTATATTTATTTTATTTCATAGATTCAAAATCAGCCTCATCTTGGAAATATGTTTATAGAAGTGTGTGACATTTTTGAAGAGTATCCCATGAAAGCTTTAAATTTCTTGAAACCTAGCAATCTGCTCTATTTTCTTTTAAATCAGCCAACATTTCAAGTATTTACTGTGCTAAGTCTTAGGGATACAAATACAAAAGACAAACAGTTCCTGTCCTCAAAGAGCTTAAGTTCTAATGAGAGACAATGTGGTGATATCTTGGTACATGCAAGATATATACAGAATAGAAGAGTAGTGACCTTCAAGGGTTACCATCTTGGTTTATTGTTGCCCTTTGGACTCAAAAAAAGGGGGGGGCAAAATGACGTCACTGATGATGTCTTTTGAAATGCATAAATTGGATTTAAGTGAATCAGAGTGGCACAAAGTTGTCAGCCTCACTCTTTTTCAATCATCAAAGTCCAGTGACAAAACAAAAGTCAAAATGACTGATGATGGTTTGGGATGCATCAGATAGCCTAAACTTATCTGGTGTCTAACCAAATTCTAGGCACTCCACAGCACTTGTTTCCATTGCCTTCATGGATATTAGAATATATTGTCCCCATGTATATGAGAGCAATTTATTACAATATCCATGAAGGCAATGGATTTTCCCTATTCTTCTCATTTCATCTGTATCTCAGAATCTCTTGCCTCACTTAAACTCAATTTGAATGCCACCTTCTTTGGAGGATCTTTCCCAGTCACCCAGGTATTCTCTAAGTGTACAGTGTTGAAGGAAGTCTAGCATCTCTGGTGTGAGGGCTTGCCAAGCCCTTTTCAGGACTGCTTTCCTTCCTTGGGTCCACCTACCACCCGGCTTCACCTGTAGCTCCAGAAGCTATAGCATGCACAAACTGTATTGGCAGGTATACTAAACCAGTTGGTGGCAACTGAAAAACCTCAAAATGGTTGGTGAGTTAGAGGGATAGCCACCTCAGGCACTTGAAGATTCCCCACGCACAAACAGGATGACAATAGGGAAGTTCAACAGACAGCTAGAAAAATGAGTTCTGTCTTGAAAATACTGAGTAGGAAATGCTGAATATATATCCAATTTGGAAATTTCAATAAACAGTAATTTAGGACTGGAGCTCAGAAGAGAAACTGAAGTTAGATCCATAGATTTGGAAATCATTGGCATAGATATGATCATTGAACTGTTGGGAGTTGATGAGATCGCCAAATGAGAAAGGAGAGAGAGAAAAGAGGAGAGGCAGAATCTTGAGGAACACCCTCAGGTAGTAGGAGGGACATGGATGAAGACCCAGTAAATGAGTGAGCAGACAGATAGATAGACAGATTTGAAGTGAACTAATAGAGAGGGATGACATGGAAACCCAGAGAAAAGAGAGTATATGAGAGAGAAAGTGAAGTCAAATAGAAGCAAATTCTTCAGAGGACTCAGGAAGGATGTGAATTGGGAAAAGATTATCAGATTTGGAAATTAAGAGATTTTTTTTTAAATGTGTAGCGTAATGACCCCCCCCCCTCCGTCAACTAATAAATTATTATCAGAGTAGTAGGGTAGCAGAGGAAAGAAAAATATTTATTTTATTGTAGGTGAGCAAAATGACATGTCTGTGTTTGGGGTATTAGAGAAAAGGCAAAGAAAGTCTTGCCACAATTTTCAGGTGGCAGTCATGACAATGAAGTCAGTGACATAGGCTATATCTCTATTATATTGGGAAAAGAAATGGGAGAACAAAAGTCTTTGACTCTATATGAGAATGGCATCTAATAAAGGTTTATGGATGCAGGAACCAACATGAAAGTGAGAGCAGTATCTATAGCCTATCTTTATGCATAGCATTGCACATAAAAAATAGCTAATAAAAATCCTGCCTCTGATATCTGTGGGTAGGGGAACTCTGGGAAAGTCACCTCTCATTACTAAGATAACTCTCCTCTAAGACTATAAATTGCAGGGAAAAATGATAAACTTGCATGAATTACTAATTAATTAATTACTATAGAAATCTCTTAGGTCAAGTACCTATCTACTAACTTGTCCTCTCTATTTGGGATTCATTTTGTAATTCAGTTTCACAGACTTTTACTAACCACCTAGTATTTGGTTTTAACTCTATCTCTAACCCTATTGTTTTTGAAGAAAATTCTGTCTACTACCATAGGCTGTCCCTCTGAGTAGGAAAATGTTCTGTTCTAATATCAAGCAAGTCTCTAACCTCTTGAGTTTTGTTCCACCACCACCCTCAACCACAAATCTATTTTCACATGCACTTTATGTTTTGTCAAAAATCAATGTTTGTTCACAACGATGATGATGATATTTCCTAGAATGAAAGAGGGTGTTCTTTTTCAGTGTTCTCTATGCAAAACACTATAGAAATTAACTTAAAATTGCTCTACCACCATAGGAAGCTCAGAAATTGAGCCAAATGCATACCTTATATTAGAATCATGTATTATATTTCTAAAGGTTTTCCATGTCTCTGATTCCTTCGATTTTCTTTTTTTTTAATCCTTACCTTCTATCTTAGTGTTAATTATAAGATGAAAAGGCAAAGGCTAGGCAATGGGATTTAAGTGATTTGCCCAGGATCACACAACTAGGAAGTGTCTGAGGTCAGATTCGAACCCAAATCCTTCTTACTCCAGGCATGGTGCTCTATCCACTGTGCTACCTAGCTATACCCCTAAGCCCACTGATTTTCACAACAATTATATGATGTAGGCAGAGCCCATATTATTATTCCCAATTTAGAGATGAAGAGACTGAGATTCCAAGAAGTTAAATGATGTGCCCAGAGGGATATAGGAAGGAAGTGAAAGCTTTGGAAATGGAACCCATATTTTCTAACTCTTAGACCAGGGATCTTTGCATTAGGACATGCTGCCTCTAATGAAGCCTTATTTTAAAGAAGCTGAGAGTAGGAATGTGGTTTCTTAATAAAAGGGATAATATTGGGAAAGGAAAAAAACAGGATAAAGAAAAAATGAGCAAATATAAAAGGAAGGATAGATTTTCTAAAAGAGGAAAGCAAAAAATGACAATGGAGCTTTATGTGGTGTTAGAAGGGAATAAAAGGACAAGTAGAGAATAAGAAGTGACTAAATGAGTATTATGTAGTTTTAACACCACTTTACCCTCCTCTCTTTGATCATTATGGGGAAAAAAGGAGGAGGAGAGGGGGAGGAGGAGGGGGAGGAGGAAGAAGAAGAAGAAGAAGAAGAAGAAGAAGAAGAAGAAGAAGAAGAAGAAGAAGAAGAAGAAGAAGAAGAAGAAGAAGAAGAAGAAGAAGAAGAAGAAGAAGAGAAGAAGAAGAAGAAGAAGAAGAAGAAGAAGAAGAAGAAGAAGAAGAAGAAGAAGAAGAAGAAGAAGAAGAAGAAGAAGAAGAAGAAGAAGAAGAAGAAGAAGAAGAAGAAGAAGAAGAAGAAGGAGAAGAAGAGAAGAAGAAGAAGGAGAAGAAGAAGAAGAAGAAGAAGAAGAAGAAGAAGAAGAAGAAGAAGAAGAAGAAGAAGAAGAAGAAGAAGAAGAAGAAGAAGAAGAAGAAGAAGAAGAAGAAGAAGAAGAAGAAGAAAGAGGAGGAGGAGGAGAAAGAGGAGGAGAAGAGGAGGAGGAGGTGGAGGAGGTGGAGGAGGAGGAGTTGTTGACATATATTAAACAATAAATGTTTGTTTACTGATTGAGTGTTGTCTAAGGTCAAATGACTAGAGTGGTATCAACATATGTAGTGATCAGAAAAAAGAGGAGGGAAGTGCCAAATGGTAAGAGAAATACTTTTCAGTAAACAGGGAGCTTTTGTCTACTTGTCACCTACCTATAAGACAACTAGTGTGAGTGCTGAACTTGGAGAATCAGGGAAACTGAGTGCAAATCTGGCCTCTGATACAATGCTGTACCCATGAATAAATCACTTAAGCTCTCTGAACCTCAGTTTCCTCATCTTTAAAATGGGAAAAATATAAGTTGCCTTTACATGTGTAAAATCACATTTATATGTGATTTCAACGATTGATTTTGCCACTATCAGTATGCTGACCCAGAAGTCATCATCTAAGTGATTTGCATTAGGCTACATCTCCTTTCTCAGTCATACTTTGATATACACAAATTTCCATGGATCTGTGATCTCTTGGATGTGGATATTCCTTTTTTCAATTCTTGCCATAACTCTCCGTTCATGCCTATCTTGTGAGATTCTCATTTATTTCTTCCAATAACTTCATGGCCAGAGAGAAATTCAACATATCAGAGAACTTCCCTAAATTCTCCTGACATCTAAAGAGACCAATGAAGTATATAGTCTGTCCATCAGTTATCCTTCATTTTCACTATGTTGCAGGTCCATCTAACTTTTCTGCCATTTATTTCTTTGATTTTTATTGCTTCTGCCAAGAAATTCTTCATTCACCATTTGCTCGTGGTCCAGCATGTACCTCTCCATTGCTCTTTGTGTGATTTTCAACTTCAGTCTTTCAGAGATGATAATGTGCTGTGACTCACAGCCATAACGGTGACAGTGGAAGAATATAACCACCAAGAACAGCCATTGTTTCTGAGAGACGCTTGGGGTCATTAAAAGAACTTTATAATTTTCCAGAGGCAATCCAGTGCCCTTCCCTCCTCCTATTCCATTGAGGACACAGATTATTGTCCCTTTGCAGTTCCTGTCCAGGATTTGCACACTACTGGATGAATTCTTTAAACTGGCTATCCACCTGCATATCTGGTCAACAATTGTGGTAATCAGAAAAACAAAAATCCCACCACACTTTTTAACATCAGTTTCAGTTCCTGATTTACTTAGGTTAAGGCAAAACACTGTTCTATATATAAAAATCTAAGTGTGCTTAAATAGACTACTTTCCCAAAGGACACTCTTTAAGGGAGTCAAAATTGTTTTTACTATATAAAAAATGTAAGAGAGTCTCAGAATATTGAATAAGGGGCAGGGGAATATGAAATGATGAAAATAATTTTTTATATGTTGGAGAGAAAAATAGTTTGTCAATCCTATTTTCTCTTGAGGGATTTGAATATTTTTAACTCAAGAAATGAGCGAAGGTCTCTTTCTTGGACTAAATTTAGTTTCATTTGAACCAGTCTTTTTTCTGTTCCTTTTAAAATTTATTTCCCTAATTAGCTTTGCTTAATTACAATGGTAATGTGAAAGCCATTGGCCTGGATCTATCTCTCTAACATAAATTACAGAAGCACTTAGTCCTGGGACTATGGAATAGAAACAACCTTATCCCTCCACAATCAACTATAAATCTAAGTTTCTGGCTTTGCTTCTTTCTCGTCCCTGCGCTCAGAGCTCTGGTCGCTCGTTTGAAATGGAGAACAAATGAGGGACATTCTAAATGATTACCTCTCTTTTCACAGGTATCCTTTGTGAGGGATCCGTCTCAATTTTGGCTTCCTGGACTTTACCAAAAAATAACCACCAAACTAGATGTGGTGGTCCATGCCTATTATTTCAGTCACCTGAGAGGCAGAAGCGGGCAGATCTCTTGGAACTCAGCAGTTCTGAGTAGTTACAGGCTGTGCCAATGGAGGGTCTGCACTAAACGCAGCATTCCTATGGTGAGCTTGGGGATTGTAGGGAAAAGAATGGAGTTAAGCAGTTCCAGAATGAGAGAATCCATCTTTTTTTTTTAAGTGGGAGAGGATAGAGGACAGGAGAGATGAATAATAGAATAATTAGCTTTCCTTAGTCCCGACTATATTCTGAACTTTCAATAGTTTCTATATCTACTGCTTACTGGGAGTTAAACCAGACCTTTGACCTGGTAAAACTATTAGTCTCTAAAACTGCAGCTGGCTTCAGTTTTTTCCTTACCATCTCCAAGTAGGTGAAAAGAAAACAAATATTTCTCTACTGCAATAATGCACTCTGCCTCCTTCCTCCCACTGGGGATCATTAGTTTCTTAAGACTATTGATATTGGGGGGCATTTAGGGGGGCTCAGTAGATAGAAACTGAGACCTGAAGACAGGAGGTCCTGGGTTCAAATCCAGCCCCAGACACTTCTTAGATGTGTGACCCTAGGCAAGTCACTTAATCCCAAATGCCTAGCCTTTACCACTCTTCTGCCTTGGAACCAATTCTTAGCATCCATTCTAAGATGAAAGATAAAGGTTAAAAAAAATAAAAGACTACAGATCTTGAACTAGAAAGGGCCTAGGTAGAACTAGGTAGGTCATCTAATTCAAGTCCCTCTCTTTGCATATGAGGAAACTAAGACTCATGATCACAGAAATGGTGTCAGAGGTAAGATAGGAGCCCCAAATCTGAGACTCCAAATCAATTAACACAAAAATACAGCTGAAGGACCACTGAACAGGAGAGGCAGAGTTTAATCTCATTTCTCTTTCAGCACTAACCTCTTTTCTTTGGTCATTCAGTCATAAGAGTATTTATTTACATTTGAGCAAATATAAATGTAAAATGTAAAAATATGTAAAACTTTCTTTAGTCCTGGATGAAATGTTCCTATTCATTCAGCAGACGTGCATTGATTGAAGCCGCCATTTTATACACACTTCACCTTTGGGTTCACTCTCTTCTCTTCTGAGTTTTGGGATCTTTGTGAATTTAAACACCATAGAAAACTGCTATTTGCCTCATAATGGCCTCTTCAGAGCTTTTGTGGAGACTAATGACATAATGATAATGTTCTCAGACCTATATTTTCTACTTGATAAACTAGCAATTATATGATTACAACGTTTTTTAGAAACCCACATTAAGTATATAATACGCCAGGAAACCAGGCCATCATGTAATTATAGAGGCGGGAGAAATGATTTGCATAACTGTAAATTATCTGAGCTTCTACTGCTCATGCTCAGGACAGGATTTTTTTTTTTTAAACCCTTACCTTCCATCTTGGAGTCAATACTGTGTATTGGCTCCAAGGCAGAAGAGCGGTAAGGGCTAGGCAATGGGGGGGTTAAGTGACTTGCTCAGGGTCACACAGCTGGGAAGTGTCTGAGGCCAAATTTGAACCCAGGACCTCCCATCTCTAGGCCTGGCTCTCAATTCACTGAGCTAACCAGCTGCCCCTCTGGTCAGGATATTTAAAAAACTAAAAGTATTCGAAATTGAAAGCCCTTTCAAAGGGTGGCAAATGAGACAACTATTTTCACTCAGATCTAGGAGTTCAATAAATCAATCATTTGAAACAATTTTAAACTTTTCTTTAGAAAAAAAGGTGATGCTCATGAACTCTACTGGACATAACATTCTGAGAAACTTGGACAAAAACAGCTGAAGGCAGCAATCAAACATTTTCTGAGTGTCCCTTCCAGTGAGGTATTCTACTGGATAATGAACTCTATCAGTTGTTCCAACTCTGACGAAAACCATGTTTGCAAAAAAGTCTCTTCCTATGTCACAGGGTGGTTGTGAGGATCAAATGAGATATTAATAATAACTGGCTTCTTTATGAAATATAAATTTACCCCATTTTGTCCCTTTTCTCATTTCTCTTAGTATTATTCTCTTTTTTTACCTCTAGCTTTATAAATGTATATATATATATATATATATATACATTTTGTCCTATAAAGTTTGTCACTGTTCCCTCTAAGTATACTTCTTCTAGCTACCCTGATGATAATGACAATTTTTAAGAGTTACCAATATCATCTTTTCTTATAGGACTACAAATAATTTGAACTTAAAACAATTGCTTGAATACATGGATCAAAGGGATATGGTTGGGGATGAAGACTCTAAATGACCATCCTAGTGCAAACACCAACAACATGGAAATGGGTTCTGATCAAGGACACATGTAATACCCAGTGAAATTGCACTTCGGCTACAGGAGGGGTGGGGGAGGGGAGAGAGGGAAATAATGTGATTCTTGTAATCAAGAATAATGTTCTAAATTGACTAAATAATAAAAAATTAAATTTAAATTAAAAAAAATTTTTAAAGAGGCATCACTCTAGGTGGCAGAGTTTCTGGGATGAGGTGATCTTATGTAGTCTAACCAAAAGGGGCAAGGGACCTCTTTATGAGATAATGAATATGAAAGTGCCGGAAAATTACACATTTCTGTAGAAATATGAAGTGTTGTTGTTGTATATCTTTAAAGGAAATTTAACATATATATTCTTAGTTCCTTTGACTCTTGCTCAATACATATACATCAGTGATTGGGTGAACTGTCTTCTTGTTTTTTAGTAGGAAAGGAAATTAATCACATAATCCTCAAAAGTACAGATTGGAATAAGAGAGAATCAAAAACCAATTTTAAAAAGAATTCCATTTATCTTCTTTTTTTTTAATGCAGTTGCCTTTTGCAAGTGTAGGTTTAGTTCAGATAAATTTGTTGATCAGTCATTTTCAGACATGTACCACTCTTTGTGACTTCATTTGGGCTTTTCTTGGCAGAGATAAAGGAGCAGTTTGCCAGGTCATTTTATAGATGAAGAATCCAAGGCAAAAAGATGTAAATGACTTGCCCAGGGACACACAGCTAAGTGTATGAGGACAGATTTAAGCTCAGGAAAATGAGTCTTCCTGACTCCAGACCCGGCACTCCGTCCACTGAACAATGTAGTTGTCTCCAGTTAAGCTATGTAGTTTCTTTTAAATTCATGAAAGGAGATGATTTGCTGGAAGAATGGAGAAAAGCATCTTAAGAATCCTCACAAGATAAACTCATTATCCCAGGTGGAAAGCACAGGTTGGGCAGGGATATAATTTTGCCTACAGTTTTTAACATTGAGGATCAAGATTAAAGTGTGACAACATAGAAATCATAATAGTCTTGGAGGCAAGGTTGGGAGTGGGTAGAAGTCATGAGTGTGGAGGAAAGCCCCAGGATGGAGTCAGCAGCAGTAATGCTATGACAATTTTATTATTCCACAGCTAAAGGCCTTCAGAGAGTGGAAGTTGGATGCTCACCTCAAACTGAACTCCAAATATTGTTTCTTTAGTTTGTTATTCAACTTTCTGGACATACATAGACATAGAAAAAAGGCAGGCAATACATCTACTCCTATATCTTAATAATAACATGTTCCCTTTGTGAGGAGCTATCCCCCACACAGAAGGGTGGTTTTACTACCTGGACTTTCAGGAAAACTTGTCTGGTGGCCAGTAGGTGCTATTCACAGTTCTAACTGTTGGTTTTCCCCTCACCCTTGCCCCTCACTGCTATACTAAGTAATCACCAAACCCCAGAAATTCCACCACCTGGAGTGATGTTTCTTATTAAATGAAGGAGGAAAGCACCTGGCTTGGGCATTGTTTTCTTCTTTTCATTCAATGATTTCATTAGCTTTTTTGGATTTAAGTAGCATCTCTTGTGGAGAACCCCAAACCCTTAAATCAGGCCCTAATCTATTTCCTAACCTCCTGAAAAAGCTTGCCAACTGGTAACTGGGTATTTCCACTTGGATAGTCTAGAAACATCATGACCCACCCAAGACAGGACTTATGTTTCTCCTGGTTCCAAACTTCCACCACCATCCTTATCATCTGCATTCTAAGCCTTGAAATCATCCTTGATTTTTCTTCAGTCTCTGTATCCAGTCTCTCATATATCATTTTTGAAGGTCCTACCTGCATATCTTTCACTTTTTCTCCCTCCTCTTTACTCATTCAGCCTCAAGTCAGGTCCCTTATCACTTCTTGTCTGGACTATTACAATAGCCTCCTAATTAGTCTCTCTGCTTCCAGTTTCTCCTTTCTCTAATTCATTCTCTGTGTAACTGCCAAATTAATATTCCTAAAATACAGATCTGACCATGTCAACCCTACTCAAAAATCTTTAATGATCTCCTATAGCCTCTAGAAGAAACTATAAAATCTTTGGTCTGGCATTAAAAACTTCTCACTAACCTTTTGGTGGGAATATGAAATAATATTTTCTACTACTAAAATGCATAATGATTATTTCACATTATTTCTCACTATGCCTTCTCCTGGTTGTTCCTCTGTGGTTGTTCCCCATCCATGGTATTCCATGGCCTCTGCCTCGAGGTCTTTATAGACTAATTCCTCTTTTCTAGGATACAATATTTTTCTCTCACATCTCCTCTAAAATTGCTCAGATACCACCTCCTACACAGAATGTTTCACATCTCTCTTTTTATTCCCAGGTCTTAGCACAATATCTGATACATAGTAGGTGCTTAATGCATGTTTATCAGTTGATTGATCATTCTCGATTCAATTCAAGGAAGGAAGGGAGGGAGGGAGGAAAGGAAGAAAGGAAGGAACGAATGAACAAACGAACAAACGAGCGAACGAATGAACTAATGAACAAATGAATGAGCAAAGGAGGAAAGGAAGGAAGAAAAGAAGGAATCAAGGAAGGAAAGAAGGAATGAATCAAGGAAGGAAGGAAGGAAGGAAAATTAGCTAGCTAGATGGCAGTTTTAAGATAAAATTAAAAAGTTATAAGATAAAATAAATGGATAGTTAGATGAATAGAAAGATGGAGAGATAAACAGGTAGATAATCACTTGAATGCATACACACATACATACAATACAACTCTTGAAGAAAGAAACAGGGGATGTGATTGCCCAGCCTAGAACATTCCCCAGGATAGCGCTTGCTTTTCAAAGGTTCTGTGGTGCCCTGGAATGAGATTAAATTTCCTACTCAACAGAGTTCATGGATGTGAGTATAAATCCCAGCTCTGCTATTTTACTATCCATGTGACATGGGGAAACTCCCATTTTTTCTATGTCTCACTTTCCTTATCTACAGAAGGTTGGAGTTAGAAGTAAGTGATATTTGAAGTCCCTAACCCTAACCCAACTCCATAACATAGAACCATCTTGGGGGGGTGAGGGGAAGTGGAGGGTACAAGTATTGATTAAGCACTTAATGTTCCATGCACTGTACTAGGTGTTTTAAAAATACACCTTTTATTCTCTCCTCCATGCTCAGTGCTGAACTTAGGTACTCAATCAGTTCATTCCATTTTGGCATAGAACTCCTGAGTTCAAGGAATTCAACAAACCCAGACTCTTCAAAGGCAGGAATTACAGGCTGGCATCACCTTGGCTCTCTGTTTATTTTCATAAATTCCTGAAGAAAAAAAAAAACTTGGATTGCCTAACTCTTCCTCACCAAGCTCCCACCATTCTGACACTAGTGTTGCTACACTAAACTTTTGAATTGTGTACCTGAAAGAAAAATCTATAGATTTTCCATTTGGAATTCTCCTTCCTCTTGACTTGTTCATGAGGAATTTCAGTGCCTGCTAACAACTGTATTTATAGATGTCTATCACAGTAGTCCTGGAGTGCTTCACAATAAAAGTTATTTCAGTATTGAAGTCAATAGTTCATTGTGGGCTGTCATCTTGTCATTTACTTCCTGTTGCTATGTTTCACTTTTTAAAAATGTCCTAGTGATGGTGTAGAAATAGGGTACATGTGTTCGATTCTTTATCATCTTCATGACAAAAAACTGACAAACAGAAAGAGAAGTTTGTGTTTTTTAATTATGTTTTTGAGGAAAATTATAGTTTAAAACAAAAATATTGTAGGAAAATTCAATGATTTGTTGCTTGAATGAATGAATGAATGAATGAATGAAAAGTTCATTGACCACATTAAAAACTGCATTTTCAACTGTTTCTGATTTTGCATTTCAAGTTAATGCTATGTACTTGGAAACAACAAAAGGCCTGGCCAATCTACTGCTACCTGAGAAAATAACAACTTTCATGTCATTTTCATCTTTCAAAATAGTAATGCTAAAAATTAGTGGAAAATACAGCTAACAACCATTTGCATTTTAAATTAGTCTATAAAATTATTTTTAGCATTTATTTAAAATGCTTTAAAATATTGTACAATTGCAAATATGTATACTTTTACTTGCATTTCTCTGGGAAATACGATTTAAAGTGGGAAGAACTCTGGATGTGAAGTCAAAATTCCTAGTTTCTAACACTTTCTGTGTAACTTTGGATAAGTAATTTAAAATCTGACATATATACATATATCTATATTTGCCTATGGATAAATATATCACTTTAAAGATTTTAAAAGTACTTTATAAGCATTATCTCACTTGAATTTTACTCTGTGAGGCCTGTAATATTTTCCCTTTACTACAGATGAGGCAATTTGGACAAAGAAAGGCAATGTTAATGTTCTAATTAAACATAAAAGAGGAAGCCTTGAAATCCAAGTATTCCTGATTCCAAGGCTAGAACGCTAACCACTATTCAATGTCTTATCTCCAAGAGAAATTATGGGAAGATAATGTCACATTAGGTTTTGAAGGAGCTTAGTTCCCCCAAAGACAACCCAGTAAAGTTCTAAAATATTCCCAAGATGCAAAAAATGATAAAGAAAACCCAAGAGAAATAACTATCACTTCTCTGCAGACTAGGCCTGCATCAGAAGATTGCAAGTATCTTGCAGAAGCTCTGAGCAGATATGAGTCTAGTAAGCCAAAGTCAAATCCATAGCACACAGGATGGGAGACAGCATCAGACCGACTGGTGTCCAAACACCAGCCTCATCCCAGAAGGCTAAAAGGCCACCCTAGAGCCCAGGTAGCCCACAGAGACACTGCAGAGGACAAAGCAAGAACAATTGCCAAGGCAGCAGCAGGCCGAGCATGATATCCGTAATGAGAAAATAGACAAATACAAATGTCATCCACATCTGGTTGGACCTATAGCAAAGAAAAGGGCCAGTTCTGAGATCAGAAGTGAATAAGGAGGTAGAGAAGGATAATATCTAAGTCAGGTCCCTGAGAGACTAAGCCCAACCCCAGGATCTCCTGCAGATTGCCAGGCTTGTCTTAACTACCACATCTAGGATAAATAGGGCCTGCTCACACCCTTCAAAATTATAGCAGGGCACAGTTTAACCCAAGCACGAGACATTAAAAATAATAATAAAAATAGTTGGTGTAGCAGTCCAGCCCATATGTATAATTAAGAGGCAAGGAATGAATTCTGTTCTCAGCATGGCTGGAGTTAGGGCGTGAAACCTTGCTTCCCTTTATCTCACTCACCTGAGGATAAAAACTCCACCTTCACCTTGTCGTAATTTGCAATTATCCAATGGCAATACACTATGTAACTCATCAATATGTATTGAGATACTATGTAACTTATGTATTGAGTACATTTGCGAATCAAAGAGATTAAATAGGGAGCTGTGGCCATCTCTCTTCCCTTCTTCTTCCTCTTCTCCTTGGACAATCTCACAGGTTTGCTACACTGTCTTTCCACCTTTCTCTCTTCTCTCTATCTCTACCTGAGGCCTGGCCCTCGGCCAGGTGTCTCTTTCTTTTCCAATGCTAATACCTAGCATTCTCTAATTCTTCCTATCATTCTCTATTCATTCTGCCAGCTGAGCTATATCATCCTCTGACCAGTGAAGTGTTAAATTGGGATCTCTGGATGGAAGATAGCCTTCCAGTGATGTCCATTGATCGGAGCATGGCTGTGGCTCCAAGATATTAATAATTACTGATCTCTGACTCATTTTTGACATCCCGAACTTGGCTCCCTCACGCCCTTCACGGCATCCAGAACTTCTATCCTTTTTCTATCTTCCTACCTTAAGGCTTCTTGCAGGCTAGGGAAGCCTTAGTTGGCACTTATAGAGTGCTTACTATGTACCATGCACTTGAGTAAGTATTTTTTAAAATACTCATTTGATCCTCACAATAACCCTAGGATTTAGGTTGCTTTTATCATCCTCATTTTACAAATGAGGAAACTGTAATAGAGGTAAAGTGACCTGGCCTGGGGCATGCAGGTAGTAAATATCTGAGGCCATATTTAAATGCCAAAAGGCCAGAAGGAAATGCCAAACATGAGGAAGAAAATCTATGGTCCTAGAAGAACCCAAAAGATAAACCCAGAATAAAAGAACAAAACCACAAGTCCAAGAGAGATGGAGACAGACAGTGAGAGACACAGAAAGAGACAGAGACAGAAAGGCAGCAACAGAGAGAGGCAGAGAGCATAGCATTGAGTACCCTACATTACGCTAAGTAGAAATATAAATATAAGCAAACAAGTCAGTTGCTGTCATTAAGGAATTTCCATTTAGATGGGGAAGACAATCCATTAAAAGAAGCAGGAAAGGCTAGAAGGTGTGGAAGGTAAGCAGCAGCGCCATGGCTAAGAAGTGGCTTTTAAGTTTGATTCTGATTAAAACAAAAAGAAAACTCAGCTTTTAGAATCTAGTTTCCTAGGGGCAGGCTCCAAGTTTCCAGAGTGAGTGAGATAAGGATGATGACCAGAAATAGTAAGTAAAGGGGTACCTAAGAGAATTTAAACAATAAAGACAATATAATTAAAGGAAATAATGGGTAAGGGGCTGTGAACAGATGGTAGAAAACTCTACCCAAGAACTAAGAATGGGTCAAACATTAAGCCACAGTTACATAAAGACAATGGGAAATATTAAAATTAAATTAAAATATTGGGAGAGAAAACAAAGAAAATATGATATATGTAATATCAAAATCAATTGACCTGGAAAATAGGTCAGAGAGATCATCTAAGAATCATAAGACTACCTTAATTAAGATTCAAACCAAAATAAATTGCCTTGAAAATTTGATAACCATAATTCCAAGAAGTTGGAACTATAAACATCTCAGATCTGTTAGACTCACACACAAGTAGAATATGAAAATCTAACTGGTCTCCCTAATTCAAGTTCTGCCATATTTCTGTCCATCCCCCACTTAGCTGCTAAAGCCACATCTTCTATCTCCCCTACAACATACACTGAATAAATTCCTCTCACCCTCTATTAACTTCAGGATCAAATATAAAATCCTCTGTTTGATTTTTAAAGCCCTTCACAACTTGGCTTTCCAAGTCATCGTATACTTTATTCCCTTCTACATACTTTATGATCTAGTGACACTGGCCTTCCCACTGTTCTTGGCTGTCTCTCTTGCTTAGAGTGTTCTCTTTTCTCATTCCTGCTTCCTATCTTCCCTGGCTTTCTTCAAGACTTAGCTCAAATCTCTCTTCATACAAGAAGCTTTTCCTGGTACCTCCCAAAACTAGTGTATTCCCTCTGGGGTTAAACGCCATTTATATTGTACAGGTCTTCGGTGTGTACAGAATTATTTGCATAGAGTCTTCTCCATTAGAATAGAAACTTTTTGAGGACAAAAACCATGTTTTTTATCTTCTTGATATTCCTAGAGCTTAGTACAGTAGCTGGCACAAATAAATGATGAATAAGCATGTTGATTAATTGATCGAATCTTTTAATGCTCTGGACAACTGCCCAAGATCGCATATACAACCTGAGTTGAGGAATGGATAGTTTCTTCATCTGGATTTTCCATATATAAATGAAATTTGAGGTCTTTATCTCTACAATACCTTTAGCATAAACATCAAGGATAGTTTTATAGTGAGATTCCAATGCACATGAGAATCACTCAAAGCATTTGGATGAGTAAATAAATGAAATGGATTATCCCTTTATATATTCACATTTTATAGTGCTTTAATATTTTTATAATAATGTCGTGAGATAGGTGGTACATGTGTACTATCCCCATTTTACAGATCAAGAAACCAAGCACAACAGCATTGCTAATAAACATCAAGAAAATTGAACCTATTTCCTTTGATTTTACTTCCAGTGACTTTTTTTTTAAATAAACCCTTTCCTTTTATGTTAGAATCAATACTGTGTAGAGGTTCCAAGGTAAAAGGGTGGTAAGGGATAAGCAATGGGAGTTAAGTGACTTACTCAGGGTCATACAAGTAGGAAGTATTCAATTTGAACCCAGGACCTCACATCTCGAGGCCTGGTTCTCAAACCCCAAAGCTACCTAGTTTTTACAGGTGCCTTTTGCAATATGGCACACAATAACTTCCTGGTGCTCTGGGAAAACAATGCAAATTATATTAATTCTAATTAGTCAGGGCACTTCTTTGTTCAAAACAAAGATCATCACTTAAACCGACATGCTAAAATCTCATCATGGAGTCACTCCTACTCCTTTGTACACACTTTGAGACTTTGCTGATGTGCATATTCCTTCTTTCAGAGGAGGGCACAACTCATCCATGTCTTGGGTTAGGATCCTACCTCTTGGGTTTATTACCTGTGTGATGTTGGACAAGTCACTTGATCCTTCTCAGCCTTGATTTTCCTCATCTGTAAAATGAGAAGGTTGGATTCCATGGCTTCTGAAGCTCCTTTGATCTCTTGATCTATGATCCTGTGATCTTATGTTTCCTATTTAGGTTTTATCCATGTCCTTCCAGAAATCTTCCATAGAGGAAGTACCCAGTATGCCTTCCTTTGGTCCTTTTCATGGTTTATGGGTAGCAGTGAGGCAGAGAGGCAACATGATGGTCTTGGAGTTAGGAAGACTTGAATTGAAATTCCATCTCTGATATATATTAGCTATGTGACTCTGGGCAAGTAATTTAACCACTTAGTATTCCGAACAGCTCTCTAAAACTGTAAGCAAGTTGCAGAAAAGTATCAGCATCCACTTGTAGAAGAATATGCTTGAGTTAAGAGTTTCTAAAAAAAATAATGATGATGATGATGATAATAACTAGCATTATATAGTGCTTTATGGTTTCCAAAGTGCTTTATAGCTATCATCTTATTTGATCCTCCCAATAACCATGCAAGGTAGGTGCTGTTATTATTCCCATTTTATGGATGAGGAAATTGAGAAAGAAAGAAGTTATTTCCCCAGGATCACACACCTAATGTGTCTGAGACTAGATTAGAATTCAAGTCTTCTTGGCTCCAAGTCCAGTACTTTATCCATCATCTAACTGCTATAAAATTGAAATCACTGGTCTAGTCCCTCATTCTATTCATGGAGATATATATCTGACTGGCAAGGAAGAATTCTAAACATGTCAATTCTCGCTTTTGTCAATGACCAACCCACTCCATTTTCCAATTCTATTCCCAAATTATAAAAAAATAAATAAACAAGAACATTGATGATGATTGTGATTACTATGATTTTCAGGGTTACTTCCAGTTTTAAACCCTCAATATTTATTCTTTAAAAAAGAAACATCAGATTTATCCTGTGTATCATCTTTGCAACAGTTCCTTCCCAGATATTCCTAAAGGCATATCCCCAAGAATGATTTTGGTTAATCCTGATGGCAAATCATAGGGCAAGATTTTGGAAAGAATCTTTTTAGCATCAAAAACTTGAAGGAGCTCTACTTTCCAATATAGCTAGGGGACCCGATAACCAACATTGTATCTCAGAAGAAGCCATTTTTGCTTTATTACAAGCTCTGTTCACACCACTGATGCCTCTCACAAATCTTCCATACAAACCTAACTAATAAGACCAAATACTTGCTATCTGATTTCCATTATTTAAGTTTTCCTGAAGTTTTGGGAGAATCCTGATTTTTCAAAGAAACCCAAACTATTTCTTTCCATTTCCCATTTCCTCAACTTCACCATTCTCTCCCCAACCTCCTTTTCCCCCCTACTTTGCCTTTCTCCCACCTCACCTTTCCCTCCCACCCCCATCCCACCTCACATTCCCTCTCTTCTTTGTAATTAAAAAAGTATTATCAAAATAAGAGAGATCAAGAAAACTACAGGAAGCTTTATCACAGTAAAATAGCATTACTCTGAAGATCTGGTGTATGAAGATGTGTTTATCTGTAAAGTTGTGCTTGTGTGTTCTAGAAGTTTTAGCTCTGGACTTTGCTTCTAGTTACTTGAGATCTGTCTTGGACCCAGAAAACATTAAACAATTGGATAAGGCTGACTCTGTGTCACTAAGTTGATAACTGTGTCCTTGATCACAACTTTCTAGACTGTCTCTATTTTCCTAGACATAGATGGTTGGACCAAATGTAATGAAATCTTTAAAGTCAGAGGTCATAGGGTCCTCCTACTCTGGAACTTGAAATATTCCATAAAATCTTGAGAAAATTATTAATTGTGGATTGGGGTTTCCATATACCTTCTAATGTGTGATCAAACAAATATAATTCTTCCCTTTCATCTCAAAGTTTTTCTTCCTAAAGATATAAATTATAAAATAAAGAGGAGAGTTTAGACTTTGAAATATTTTTATTTTGAAAATCCTAATAGAAAAAAGATCATCTTTGACAAGTTAGACAAGAAGAGTAACAATTCCTCAGTATTCAAGCCAAGAGAAAAGCAAATGCATTCAGGATAGCAAAACAGCCGAGACACCATCTGCAACCGAACAACATGGCAGACCCAACACCAACTCCAAAGCAACCAACAGAACCACCTTTGTCATTTGCCAAGAGAGCAGCTGCAGACAAAAGAAGAATACCTTCCATATGTTGGCATCTCTACTTAAAGAGTAAAAGTATTGTGTACAGTAACTAGCCCATGCACCTGCAGAGCCCATGACATCGTCAAAGCTAATGTCACTAAAGCACATAGACATCATGGGCTCATGTGCACCCATATACACATGCATACACTCACACATACATGCAAACATACACACACTAGAACTGAGTGGGAAAATGAACTAGATGGCCTCAAAATCAAGCTGTGTATTTCACAGAAAACAAACAACAAAAAAGGAACCTTGGATGCCTATTGCAGAGTGACATTTTTCTCACCTTGAAATAAGCTAATGGAAATCATTGGCAGCCCAGCTTCTCCCCAAGAATAAAAGTGAGACGTTAATTTAGATCCCTGTGCCCACCAGAAGTGAAGGTGCTGCAAGGATTTTCAATTACACACATGCAGATTTGGGACTGCGTTTGGGTGTCACTTGGCTGCCAGTATCCAAGTGTGAGCTGTGTAACACTCTTCTGTCATAGAGCTCATGTGAGAAAACTATTCTGTTGTTTAAGAAATGGCACACATCTTGGAGACCTTCCCAGTTACACAAAAGGGCATAATTTCCACATTATCACTAGGCATACCCTCTGTGGCGATAATTCTATGATCACTTCATGTGCAAATTATATATATACAATTTGACTAATGAATGGCTCATGGGCTCTTTTTTGGTGTTAGGGGTGGTTGGGCACATGAAATCAAATTTATTTGACAATGTCTACAATATGACCCCTAGAGAGTATATATTAATCAAATTAGGAGGTTGTGGGGTTACATTTTCAGAGGGTAAAAATACTGAGGCTATTTAGAATAACAGGTTAGGCTCAAGGTTTGTAGGAAACACTGTGATATACAGAGAAATACCTTACTAAAGTAAATGAATGACAATTTAGAATTTTAGTTGTAAATAACAGCTGCATCAAGCTTCAAATTGATCAGTTTTCATCACTTGTACTCTACAAGTCTCAGAACTTCTACAAATGCTAGAATTAAACAATGTTTTATTTTTATTATTTATTTAAGAAATGATTTCCCAAGAGTAAACAGATGAGCTTTTAAAAAATTATTCAAGTTGGTTGTTTATTATCATGAAGGCTTTGAAAAGGAAAAATGTTTTGTTTGTTTTTTAATCCATGTAACCATTTAGAAAACACAATCTAGTCAAACTATTTTTTTGTACGTGCTTCCTTAAGGTAGATAGATATTAAGAAATTAAATTGAGATAATAATGTATAATTCAGAGGTTTTACATTTCTGCTACCTGAAAATATTTAACTATCTTTGGCTTTAGTTTATTGATTTCTATTTAGTGACTTAGTATAATACTCTTAATAAAAGATTTTTTTTAATTCCAAAGCTTTATTAAATGGGGTTAAAGAGTTGTTTTAGAAAATAATGATTCAGTCCCCTGCCATAAAATGCTACATTCAAGAATGGCCACACTCCCTCACTCACTCACCCACACTCAGTGATAGACACACACTCACACCACAGTTCCTAAAAGAGTGCGTCTAGCCTGTCTCCTCTTTTGAAATTCTTATTCGTAGATCCAGTCATGAGCACAAGACTTCTAGCTGACCAGTTCTTTGGGCTTAAATCATAGGCTGACTTCCTTTTCAGCAGTTTTTACAGAATCATTTTATCTTTTCTTCTTGCAGGCAATTAGGGGAAAAGAGTAAACTAATTCTTTGTTGGGGTTTATGTTTCATCATTACTAAACACATATTATTTATTTGACCTTCTTCCCTCTCCACCTTAGGTCCCTTTTATTGCCTGGTTTCTAAAAAAAATGGCTTAGATTGTATCACAGACCTAGACATAAAGATACCTGAAATAGTAGATCCTCCTTATGAAATGATCCATCAGATCTTTGCTTTCGATTCAAGAATGTTTACCTTTTGCTTATCTAAACTGGAGCAGTTAAGTGATACAGTAGATAGAGTGCCAAGTCTGGAGTCACATTTATTTTCCCGAGTTCAAATCTGGCCTTAAGCACTAGCTGTGTGACCCTGGGTAAACCACTTAATTCTTCTTGCCTCAGTTTCCTTATCTGTAAAATGAGCTGGATAAGGAAATGACAAACCACTTCAGTATCTTTGCTAAGAAACCCCAAATGGGGACACAAAGAATTGGATATGACTGAAATGACTGAACAACAGCAGCAAATTATCTAAGCTCCATTGCTTAATGAGCCCCAATTCAAGGGACAGAGGCTAATGCCCTTTGCCAGGTCCCTAAGCCAGTTTGGCCCTATGCATTCAGATATTTTCAATTTTCCGATCAAAAACTTATCTAAACCCTCTTATTCTGCTGCTCCCACTATCAAGAGACACCCTAACCTGGCACCGTCCTCCTTTCCTTTCTCTTCCCTGTCCTTATGGATAGGAAACCACATGAGGATGTTTTCTAAGTCTTACCTACAAGGGAAAAGAAAACATGCAAATTCAGAAATAATGCACAAAATAAGTTTGCTGTTGTAATTGGGATCTGCGATTTTATCTCTGCTAATACAGATTTGTAATTTGTCTGTAACCTTTACTTGAACTTAATTCAATCTGACTCCAGGCCTGGCCCACTATCCATTATGGCAGACTGCCTCTCTGATAATTAAACATGCAAAGAAGTGAAAGCCACTTAGTGCCAGACTCTGTAGCACTTGCATTTCCTATGATATTCTGGGCAGCTACAATTTCACAGACCTAACTTTAACTATCCTCTTTCTGTCTAGGTTGAGAGGTATTGATTTCCTTTATGGACCCATTTGTATCTTCCGCACAAAGACAATCTGAGGCTGATTTGAGATTTTCTAACTTCTCTGGATCAAGTTCATCAATCTATTATAGAATTCCAGGCTTACTATCATCCAAAAAAGAAGCCTCTCTCATGTGTGATGAGACGGGATGGGGTCAGCGGCTTCCCCATCACTATATAATCTCTGAGATACATAATGCTGTCCTTCCTTCTCTAGGAACAAAGGAAAGGCAAAGAAATTCAAGACAACTAACAAAGCTGCTATACCTTAGTTTTACATTTCAGTCACCCCTCCAGATTGTCACAAAAATAAGATCATCATAACCTGCTTCTTCTTTTTATCATTTTCTTTCTTCCTTCCCTCCTTCCTTTCTTATTTTCTTCCTTCCATCTTTCTTCCTTTCTTTTTTCTTTCCTTCCTTCCTTCCTTTCTCTCTTTCTTCCTTCCTTCTTTCTTTTCTTTCATTTTTAACCCTTAGCTCTTATCTTAGAATCAATACTAAGGATTAATTTCAGGGCAGAAAAGTATACAGGCAAGGAAATTGGGGTCAAGTGACTTGCCCACAATGGCTCATCTAAGAAGTATCTGAGGTCACACTTGAACCCAGGACCTCCAAATTCTAGGGCTGGCTCTCTATCCACAGAGCCACCTAGCTGTCCCTACCCCTTACTTTCTCTTTAATCTTTATGAGCTGCTTCTATTCTCAACATTTTGCCAAGAAGGCAGTCTCATTAGTCATTAGTCACCCAATATGATGGTATTTCTCAGGCCTCTTTCTCTTCTCTCTCTAGCTATTCACTCCTCAAAATCCAATTCTCCCATGATCTCTATGACATCTATGACATCTCTGTGACACTCTCAGGTCACTCACTCATTCTTTGTCTTCTTCAATATTTACTTGTCTTCCTTCCCATTCCTAATTTTGGAAAATACCCCAGAGTATTCCTCTGCTGGTAATGTAAATTCAATCCCCTATGCATTCTTCTTATCTCCTCTGTTCATTTTTAACTATTCGGCTAGGAGAAGAAATGGTATAATTTAAAAAGACAAAAACTTTTATCAGTGCAAACAAGAAGCTAAACTTCTTTAAGTATATTATCCTATCTGCTGACATTTTTCATTGTTTGTGGTGTTATGAAAAGTAAAAATTACATTGGTTTTCAAATGAATGCCTATCAAATATCATCTTCTGTTTTGTGATAAACAGAAGCTTCTTATTTTTAAAACAATTCAGATTTTTAGTAATAAATGAGACAAAAAAATGAAGAGGCAGTGATAAAGAATGAAAACTTCTAAATACCTAAAACATAAATAACCCATTATTCTATTCTAGTTCATCAAGGAGATACAATGAGCAACACAAGAAGGAAATATCTCCTTCTTCCAGTTACCTTCAGATAATCTAGCAGGAGTTCTAACCTTTGGTCTGGGAAATTGCTTAATTTTTAAAAAATATATTTGTTAACTATAATTCAATATGAGTTGTTTCCTTTATAATGCTAGATATAGAAGGCTCACCTATTTTCTAAAGGGTTCCATGTCCCCAACAAAGTCAAGAATACCTACTTAAGAAACAAGTCCCCCAATAACCTAATTCCCCACTTGGAAGTCAGAGAGATGGGGGAAAACCCATTAAGAACTATAGGCTTATTCTTCACAAAGTAAACATGAAAAATGAATTATGAACATTTCAGGAAACAAGTCATTTAACATATGGAGTCAGAATAGATTTGATGTTATTAAGATTACGTTTCCTAAATTAACTATAAGAAAGAAAATCATATTATTCAACACAATTTATGGGGACACATAAGACCCTAAAGTGTTTTTAACATTATAGATTAAGAAGGAAACACTGAGGTATATAGAAACTAATAATTCTTTATATATTGACAGAATATTTTCTAAACATAAAACAAGTATTTGAAAGTTATCAAAAATACTTCCCCTGCCCCACATTCTTTCCCTTCCTTTCACACCCCATGTATACAAAAGTGTATGCACAATTTTTATGGGTATAGATAGATAAATCAATACATTTTAAATTGCCTGTAGTTGACTTAAAAATATCTTTCATACTCTGTCTTCATTTGCTCCGAGGTAAAAGTTACATCCACAGTGAGTATGCTGACAATTACAAATAAAAATCATTCTTTGATATACTGTAAACCCATTTCACCAACCCCCCAGGCATCCATGTTTCAAACTGTACATTTTCGCTCTTCTCTCTCATTCTCTCTAGCCCACCATAACTAATCATTTTCCAAATCCTGTGAATTCTACTTGCACAATATCTCCTGAGTTTATTCCCCGTCTCCATTCACAGTTCCATCACTTTAAGTCAATTTTTCGACCTCTCTCTCCTAAATGACTGTAACAGTCTCCTAACAAACCCTCCTTAGGAGGCTTTTCTCCCCTCTCCAATTCATCCATCACAGAAGTGCCAAAATAATCTTTGTTAATACATAGCTATGACCCTGTCGATCCCCTGTTAAGAAGTGCCCCGTGTTCCACGCGCCTAAAAGATAAAATACAAACTCTTCTATATCTCTGAAGGCTACATCTACTTTTCAAAACTTCTTTCACAGTATACCTCTTCACATACACTGTTCTAGTCATGCAGCTACTGCTTAATCCTACTCTCTCCTAACTATATGTGTGTGTGTGTGTGTTTATATCCTCCCTTCTATGGGTTCAGTTTTGAGGCATTAAAGATTCAGCTTTCAAGGGAAGCCTTACTGTACTGGGAAGTGGGGGAGGGATCATGGGAGGAACAACCATTAATCTAAGTGCTTGTTAACCTATTGCTACTTCAATGAAGATGAATGACTGAATCATATCCTTGAAATACAATGTTATTAAATGGATGGTTAATGTCACGATTGATTGGGTCAAGGCAACTATAGATCTAAGCCCCATCCATAGATTCCACTTTTAAAAAGGAGCAGTAAAGTCAAAGATAAAACTAAATAAAAATATTTTTAAGAAGTCCTCCCTCTACCCCCAAGACTGAACCTGTACCGCTCCCAGGGCTCAGGTTTCTAGGACAGCATTTTCATCAAAATATATATAGACACAAGGCGGAAGCAATGGTGGATTGCAGAGAATGAATATAAAGGTATAGCATGGTCCTTACAAGATGAAAGTGTCAGGAGCCTTTAAATTTAAAATAATATGAGTCTGATGAAAAAAGCTAAGGACACCAGAAAAGGCGTTTTTATTTATTTTTTTACTGAATCCAGGAAAATTATGTCACATAAAAAGGATAAGACTTTAGTTTAGGGTAAATGACATGAAAACTAATGATGGAGAGATGGCTAAAAAACATCTTATCTTACTCTGAAAAAGAACACCATCTTTGGATTGTAAGGGACACAAAGGGGCTGAAATCAAAGGTAAGTAGAGAAACAATAAGAAAGTTATCTTGGATATATAGCTATTCTTGATAAGTGCCTCACTTGCCACAGACTGACTTTATCCCAAAATTCCAAGAAAACGGGTAGATGTGACGGCTGAGCAACTATCAATGATCTTTAAAAGATAACAAAGAAGAGTAGAGGTGCCATAGGACTGTAGAAAGACAGATTCTGGTGATCAGGTGAAGAGAACATCTATGAATTATATGCAAGTGAGTTTGGCTTCAATTCATGGTCACGTTCTTTTTTTTTTTTTAAACCCTTACCTTCCATCTTGGAATCAATACTGGGTATTGGTTCCAAGGCAGATGAGTGGTAAGGGCTAGGCAATGGGGGTCAAGTGACTTGCCCAGGGTCACACAGCTAGGAAGTGGCTGAGGCCATATTTGAACCTAGGACCTCCAGTCTCTAAGTCTGGCTCTCAATCCACTGAGCTACCCAACCTCCCCCCTGGTTAAATTCTAGAACATTTTGTATTAAAGGGTGACTAATGAAAATGATGAAAAGGAAAGAGGGACTATAAATAGTCAATTTAATTTTTTCAGATCATGCTAGATTAATTCCAGAATTAACTTTTTTGATAGATGATAGATCAGGACAATGCTGTAAAGTTGTCATAGTTTTTAACAAAACACTTGAAAAAATCCTAAATACTATTTATTGTTATGGAAAATGTGTAGAGATGTGATAGTAGGGTTCTGAAGATTTTAAATAAATTGGATGACAGGTTTCAAAGAACAGTCATTTGTATTTCAAAGTTGCCTTAGAGAAAGACTAAAAGAATTCTTGGCCATACATTTCCATTTTTTTTAGTGACAAATAAAATGATAGATGACATTCTTCCCATATTTAAAACAAATTAGAAGAGATAGCTATTATACTACATGACAGTCAGAATCCCAAAAAACCCTCAAAAGACTAGAATATTGAATCAAATATAAGAAGAAAAAATTTCATAAGAAGTAAATATAAAATCTTGCATTTGAATTCTTACAAATCAAATAAATTCACAAGTACAAGATGGACAAAGTCTGACTAAATGACCATCTGGGAATTTTAATGGACAGCATATTCACTGTGAGTAATAATTGGATCATAGTTCTAGAGCTGGAAAGGATTTCAAAAGCCATCTAGTTCAATCATTGTTTAACAGATGAAACTGAAGCCAAAGGATGCTAAGTGACTTGTCCAAGGTCATAAAGGTAGTAAATATCAAAGGCAGAATCTGAACGTGGGTTTTCTGACAGCAAGACCAATGCTCCTTCCACAGTATGGCACTGCCTCCACAGTGTGAAATGGCTACCAAAAATTAATTCAATCCCAGGCAAAGTTAAAAGGAGGCATAGAATCCAGACCTGGGATTGTAACCGTCTCACTGTACTCTGCTCTGGTCATGCCATGTTTAGACTGTCGTATTTAGATCTGGTGACCACAATTCAGAAGGAACATTGATGACCTGGAGAGCAATCTGAATTATGGAAGGGCAAGCAATCATGCCATAATAGGAGCTACTGATGGAACTGAGAGTGTTTAGCACAGAGGAAAGGCTTTGGGGAGATACAATAGTGTCATTAAGTATTAGAATGATATGGAAGAGAAATTAGAATAAATGATATTGAAAGATTTAAGAATTTTAATCCAGTAAATAATCATCCTGGATTCCAGAGGACCAATAATAAGGAATTCTAGTCACCTTTTGACAGATAATAAAATAATATACAGAATAAAAAATTCAGTTTTGGATGAGACTAATATGGGAATGTATTTTGCTTGACTGTGCTTTTGTGATACAGGGGTTCTATAGTCTTTTCTTCTTTTCTTTTCTTTTCTTTCCTTTCCTTTCAATGGATTGGGGAACTTAGGAGGGAGAAAATGAATTCTTGATAACTGAAAAAATTATTTTTTTAAATAGGGATAAGACTTCTGCTTGACCACAAAGTCAAATCCTGGAGCTATATGTAGAAGATTCAGAGGAAAGTTAATGCTTAATGTATACAAACAAACAATGGGCTAGCTCTGGCTAACAAGATCTCCTTTATTCAATGTTTTCAAACAAGAGCTGAATGACTATTTTTCATTTATGCTCTAAGAAAGATTTTTGTTCATATACAACCTAGACCAATAGTGTCAAACTCAAATAGAAATGGAGTCTACTGAACCCTGTGAAAGGATTCTTATAGGCCACATATTGACTTAGTTTTGAAATGTAATATTATCTTTGTTGTTTATTTTGTAAAATATTTCCCAATTTCATTTTAATCTGGCTGCCACTACACTTGGAGTACTGCACAGAGGCGTTCTATTGGCCTTATGTTTTGATGCCTCTGGTTTAAACTATTTGGCCTCTGGGGTCCCTTCCAAGTGTTAGATTTAAAATAGTTTTGAGCAGATGGTCTCCAGGGAATATATTCCCAATTTGTGAATATGCCCAAGCCAACTGGGTTTTATAGAGAAATTTAATTTATAATACACTGATTAATCAATAGAAAAAGAGAGAAAGGAAGAAAGGAATAAGAATGAAGGGTCTCAAGCCAATAAGGCCTAGACCTCAGTCCTAAGAGATAAATCAGTCAGTTGGTTTTATCACTCACCCAAGATCTCTCTAGGTAAGGCTTCTCATGCCAACCTCAGGCTCCACCTTCAAGAGAGCCTCCTTTCAAGAAATGTTTCCAGAGAATTCTCCTCCTGACTTCTCCTGAGTTCACCTTCCACAGCCTCCTTCAAGACCTCTCCAGGAGCTCTCCCTCCAGGACCTCTCTCCTCTCAGACCTCCTTCAGAGCAAACCTCCCAGTCCTCCTTCAGAGCAACCTCCTGAGTTCTCAGACCCCGCTATCTTTAAGGACACAATCTCAGTTCCCTCCCCTCAGTTCTCACATCTACCAATCACTGTCGATGTCTCCCCTGTGCCAATGGTGGCTCTAGCTTAACCCAGGATCGCCCAGAGGTCTCTCCCCTTTGCACATGTCTGTTGAAGGTCATATTCTCAAATAATTAAATCTTGATCTTTGCTGCAGCCCTTCCTAAATCCTGTTACTCTGAGTAGAGTGGAGATTGTAGTTTCCAAGACCTGGTTCTGTCATTCCAAGTATCTCTATTGTATCAATTCTAAAATCAATCATGACTCAAAGAACTTCCTGTTCTATGCTTAAGCATAGGTCAAAGCCCTTTCCATTGTTTAGCAAAAGGTTTCTGTCCTAAAGTAGTATTAAGTAGGGAGGAGAAGGATCCTCCCATACCAAGGAGTTTCATATTCCAATAGAGTTCTTACTATCAGTAGGAAATTTTTTCAAGTATGAAATTTCCCAATGGGGAAATTTCCAACATTCATAAGTCTAAGAAATTTTAAAGTTTACACAAGTCAAAAATTATTTCATTCTATGATCACTCAAACAATCTGAAAATGAGTGGAATGTGAGCATACAAGTAATTTTCTCAAATCTTCTTTGTATATAACTCATATTTCTTATCTTAAATCCTACTTGTGTATTCATTGTGCAATAAATGGTATAGTGGAAAGAGCAGTTGACCAGGAATCAAGAGAAATCTAAGTTCAAATCAGATGGCCTCTTTTAGGAACTTTGTGACTATGAGCAAGTAATTCATCCTCTTATACCTCATGAATAAAATCAATCAACATTTTCATTAGACATCTATTCTGTGCCAAGTATTGAGATAAACATGATAGATATAAAGAATGAAAATAAATCACTGCTAACAGTGAGCTCCAGGTGTAATATTTATTTTGGGAAAGGAAATTGGATAGGAAAAATGGGAGATAATGGGAGGTTTGTATGGGGGTATGGAGACTGGGCTGAACAAGCTCCTCTCTCCTCCAACACCAGGAAACAAGACCCACACGGCAGGAAGGAAGTGCTAGTCATAAGACCCAACTGCCACTCCCAGTTGCCCCTTCCCCCACCAACTGTTAATCTTGTTTCCTTCCCACACAGGACAGCCATTTTGAAAGTTCTATTAACAATTGATAATGTAGGACTAAAACTAGGGGGGGTGGTTGGGAATGGATAGGTAGAAATAGGATTCTTAGACTTCAACAGGATAGTTACATCCATAGGAGCAGTTAAGATTACTGAGAGACTATAGGTGAAGAAAAGAGGGACCAGAGTAGAACCTTACAGGACATCCACAGTTTGAGGGAATATTGTAGATGAGGAGCTATCAAAGGAGAATAGAAAAGGACAGTCAGACTAAAAGAAGTAGAATCGGGAGAGAAGTAGTATCATGAAACCCCAGAGAAAAAGATAGTTGTGAATGTCATATTTAGAGCATAGGTCAAGAAAGAAAAGGGACTGAGAAAAGATTTGGCAATTAAGATATTATGAGAGACAGCTAGGTAGTACAGTGGGTAGAGTACTAGTCCTGGAGTCAGGAAGATTCATATCCCTAAAGTCAAATCTGGCCTCTGCCATTTTACTTAGAGAAAAAGAAGACAGAGAGAGAGAGAGAGAGAGAGACAGAGAGAGAGAGAGAGAGAGAAAGAGAGAGAGACAGAGAGAGAGAGAGAGAGAGAGACAGAGACAGAGACAGAGACAGAGACAGAGACAGAGACAGAGAGACAGAGAAACAGAGAGACAGAGACAGAGACAGAGAGACAGAGACAGACAGAGACAGAGACAGAGAGATTATTGAAAATGAGTGGGTTCAAGAACAAATTATAGAAACAATATTTTAAGATAATAAAAACAATGAGACAACATGCCAAAATTTGTAGAATGTAGCCAAGGCAGTATTTAGGAGGGAAACTATATCTAAATGTACACATCAATTAAAAAAAAAGAAAAAGAATAGATTGATGAACTAGGGAGACAACTTAAAAAAAAAAACTAGAAAAAGAACCAATTAAAAATCTGCAATTTAAGGGGGCAGCTGGGTAGCTCAGTGGATTGAGAGACAGGCCTAGAGATGGGAAGTCCTAGGTTCAAATCTGGCCTCAGACACTTCTCAGCTGTGTGACCCTGGGCAAGTCACTTAACCCCCATTGCCTAGCCCTTACCACTCTTCTGCCTTGGAGCCAATACACAGTATTGGCTCCAAGACAGAAGGTAAGGGTTTAAAAAAAAATCTGCAATTCAAAACCAAACTGGAAATTCTAAAAATCAAAGGAAATATTAATAACATTTTAACAAAAATTGAACTATTACATGAAACTAGAAGCTGGTTTTATAAGGGGAAAGTAAAAAAGATAAATCTTTGCTTGAGGTAATTTTTTTTTAAGTTAGAAAACCAAATCATCAGGTTCAAAGATAAAAACAATGAATGTGCCACCTATGAAGATGAAATTAAATCAATTGCTAGGAGTTATATTGCCTAATTACATGACAGTAAAGCTAACAATCTAAGGAAATAAATGAATAGCTTAAAATATAAAGTACTCAGATTAAGATAAGGAAATAGAATATTTTTTAAAATTCTATTTAAGGAAAAAGAAATTGGATAAGACATAAATGAGCTCCCTACGAAAAAAAATCCCCTGGCCCAGACGGATTCACAAATGAATTCTACCAAACCTTTAAGAAACAATTAATCCAGGGCAACTAGATGATTCAGTGGATAAAGAACCAGGCCTGGAGATGGGGGCTCCTGTTTCAAATCTGAGCCCAGGTAGTTCCAGCTGTGTGTCCCTGGGCAAGTCACTTAGCCCTACTTGCCTAGTCCTTACTGCTCTTCTGCCTTGGAACCAACACTTATTATCCATTCTAAGACAGAAGGTAAGGGTTTTTTCCTTTTACAGGAAAAAAGAAACAATCCCAATACTATATAAACTATTTGAAAAAAAATGTGCATGGGTAGACTGAGTCAATATAATAATAATCTACCTAAATTACTTTGCTTACTAAATGCCATATCAATCAAACTGTCAAAGAATTATATTACAGAGCTAGAACAATAACAATAAAATTCATCTGGAAGAATAAAAGATCACAAAAATCAAGGAGATCAATAAAAAAGATAAAAACATGAAGGGTGGTGACCGGGAAATACCACATTTCAAACTATATTACAGAGCAGAATTGATCAAAACAATCTGGCACTGGTTGAAGAGCAGCGAATCAATGTAGGAAGACGATGCACAGTTGTAAATGACCACAATAATATGGTGTTTAAAAAACCCCAAATTCAAACTTCAGAGGCAAACTTCTGGGAAAACTGGAAGGAGTTTGGAAGAAACTATGTAGTGACCAATATCTCACACTATATACCATGATCAGGTCACAATGGATAAATGATTTCAACATAAAAGGTAATGAAATTAAATTAGGGGAGCATAGAAAAATGTAACTATCAGATCTATGGATAAGGGAGGAGCATATAACCAAATGAGATGGAGGGAATCACAGGAAGTAAATTGGATAATTTTGATTACATGAAATTAAAAAAGTTTTACACCAACAAAACCAATGTCACTAAAATTAGAAGGACATCAGGATCCTGGCAGTGGTGTTGGGAAAATTACAGTTTCTCTGATAAAGGGCTCATTTTTCAAATATAGAGGGAAAAAGTCAAAGTTATAAAAATAAAATGCATTCTCTGATTTATAAATGGTCAAAGGATTTCCCTCACCTCAAGGAGCTTATATTCTAATGGCAGATGACACACATGAAGGGGAGCTCAAAGGGACAGTGAAGGTAATATGTTCAGGGCAGCACAGTTCAGAAATAGCCAAGAAGAGACAGGAAGGCTTGATTATAGGCAGGAAAAGGTGAAAAGCTCACCTGCCAGGCTAGGATCACAATGGCAGAGTATAGTCATAGCACCATCATTTCATCTTCATTTCCCATCAGGCTGCACTCCATAATTCCCTAGAAACCACTTCATCTTGGAAAATCACTTCAACCCTGGAACTGACACCTCAGAAGTACTTTCTATCCCTTAGTCAACTCCGTCCAATTGGAAGGTGGAGGGCTCTTCCTGGAGTTCTGTTTAAGGTGAGTACCCAGGCCAGCCATCTCTTCATTTCTCACCAGTCTACTCCGGTCATCTCCATCATCCTCCCATTCCTGTACCTCCCTTAACCCCATCTAGTTCAGCTTCCTTTTATGCAATTTCTTCCCCATTACCCTATAAATTCCTTGAGGATAGGGATTGTCTTTTTTGCTTGTATTTAGATTCCCAGTGTTCATGGCACAAAGTAAGTGTTTAATAGATGCTTGTTGACTCACTAACTATTAAATAATTATGTTATAGGCAATTAAAATTTTTTCTGGTGTTTCAATGATAAATCCTGTGTCAAGGTCCAAAATATGCCCATCTTTAAGGAAGTCCATATTTTGCTAGCAGCTATTTAAAGCAAGAAAAATCTAGTATGTATGGAAATACCTAATTCATATAGACATGGTCAACAAGGTCAGTATAAACTATCATAGCAAAAGAATAACAAACATATTTTTGCATTTCTAAATAGAATTATTTGGTGAGCATTTTAGCTGTCATTATAATGAGTAATAAGATGTTCATTTGCATGTATGTAGCTATGTAAAATTAAACTATTTTTATAGAGTAAATTATATAACTTTTTATTTTTAATTTATAAGGAATAATTTCTTTTTATTTTCTAAATAATATTTTTGGATCTTAATTGTCACTTCTGACTAACTGGACTGGTCAATATTTTACTTTTTACTAAAATATTGTAATAAGTAAATTCCCATTTAAGTCCTAAATTTCTGAGCTTGTCTTGGAAAGTTTATGGGTATGTGTATGGTGGGTGTGATCCAACAAAGTAAAACATCAAGTTATGAGTTTCTCAGACAAACAAAAGAATTAATGAATATCATTTGAAATAATATACTAGGCAAGAAGGGATGGTATAGGGTAGGAGACAGTGAGAGATACATCAGTGAAACTTTTTTTTTTAATGCACAGAGGAAAACAAAAAAGTACAGAAGGGGACACAAGTAGAGCAAATTATTAATTTGTTAAATTATATATATTTAGACATATTTTTTTTCTTTTTTTTAAAACTCTTGCCTTCTACTTTATAATCAATACTATGTATTGGTTCCAAGGCAGAAGAGTGGTAAGGGCTAGGCAATGGGAGTTAAGTGACTTGCCCAGGATCACACAATTAGGAAATGTCTGAGGTCACATTTGAACCTGGGACTTCCTGTCTCTAGACCTAGCTCTCAATCCACTGAGCTACCCAGCTGCCCCCTATTTTCCAAAAATCAACTGCAATATTTCACAATTGTTTATGTAATCCTCTTTCTTGTCCTTTGTATACTGATATTTTTATTTAAATTTATATGTTTGTTACATTAAAATACCTAGTTAACTCTCTCCCCTACACTCATTGAAGAAGGCATCAGTTGACAAAAATATATGTATATATAAAACTATATCTTACTTATCTCTAGATATGTTTCTTCTCTGAAGGTGGGCATACTTCAAACAATTTTTCTGTTGCTGTCTATAATGTTCTCTTGGTTGTATTTCACTCTTCACAATTTCATGTGGGTCTTTTCATGTTTTTCCAAAAATTAACCTGCTTGTCACTTCTTACAGCACAGTAGTGTCCCATCACAATCATATGCTACAATTTGTTTAACCATTCCCCAAATGATGGACATCCTCTCAAATTCTACTTCTTTGCCCCCACAAAAAGAGTTGTTATAAATATTTTAGAATATAAAGGTTCTTTCCTTTTGCCATAGTCACCTTAGGAAATAAATCTAATAGTGCTAAGACTGTTAGACCAAAAGGTATAGACAGTTTTATAACTCTTTGATCATAATTCCAGATTGTTCTGTTTGTTGATGATGAAGTTCACAATAAAAAAAATTAATGAAAGAATGGAATAAAAAAATAATGGAAACAGAGAAGCATCTCCTTAAATAAAATTTTCATGGAAGACAAACCGGAAAGAAGTTGTAGTAGGAAATCAAGCAAATTATGGTACCAAAATTTTTATTTTAATCTGTATTTATTGAACATCATTTAAAACATCACTGCAAGTCTTTGGGAAAGGGCTCTCTACTGATGTGCATACACTCAAAAAGTTTTTTTATACTGCCAAGGATACGTCTGATGTGTGAAGGACCACTTCTTTCTTTTTTGTAAAAAGTTTGGTTGGTAGATTACAAGAACCTTGAAGGCAGAAACTGCTTGTCATCCTCCTACCTTCCCACATATCAACTCCCCAGTGCTTGGACCAAAGTAGATTCACAAGCAACATAGCAGCAAAAATCTGTTGAATTTTTAAATGATATTAAATTCAAAGAGGTACATAGATGAAATTATTTCAAACCTATCCCTTCTCAGCACTCTTAGCTCCAATTTTGCCAGTGTGTCTGTGAAGTGACGCCAGTGAAGAAATAAAAGGGAGACTTCCTACTTAACATTTTTAAAGTACTTCCATAGATTGGAATCTCATTGAAGTCCTTTTAGCTTATTGAGAGATAAATGCTAATCCTACTGGAGGAAAGAAAAGCATGAGAAAAAAATACGTCTGAAAAAAACACGAACATTGACTAAAAACAGGTGTCTAGTAATGGACTCTGGAGGGTAGGGCTGGTCAGATATTTTTATATGCTAGAAAACCACTCCCTGAGAACTCTGTGACTCAGCCCTTAATGGCAGAGACAGTTGGGATCCAGGTGTCCAGGGTGAGAGTGTATTGAAGCCAATAAGGCTGCTACTCTTCTCCCTCTCAGCAAGAGTACTCTAATTAAAGTGCATCATGCAATTGTATTTTTGCATTTCAAAACTTTAACAAGGCAAAGATCTTAAGTTTCTCTGTCAAGAAAAACACATATACACTCAAGAATTTATCTGCCCAGAAGAAATACACTGCTCAAGAGCTACCACATCATTTTCAAATATCTAAACTGAAAGTTCATTATTAGAGTTCCTTTCTTAATATTGAAAGAAGACATCTGGCTCCAATCAAAAGATGGAAATTTCAACAGAATTTGGACACTCAAAGCAATCTCTTTAAGCCTGTTAGCTCCAAAACATTGCACTTTCCATTTTGGAAAGGCTTCAAGTACAAGGCTGGTGACAGATTATGAGTCCATTATCTAAGGACCAAACTAGCTAAATTGGAAAGTTCATTTACCTGATAAATTATTTTGGCCCCTATGATTCACATACTATCCTTCAATTCTCTATGTAGTATTGCCCTCAAGAGTCTGAAGGGACATCGTAAGGGAAATGTTTCTTCTTAGTGATCCCAGAAGGCTAGAAATTAGAAACAATGGGTAGACATTGAAAAAGAGGGAAATGTAGTCTTGAAATTAGGAAACATTTTCTATTAGATTTGTCTCTATCTGGAACAGGCTACTTGCAGACATACTAGGTTCATCCTCATTAAAAGTCTTCAGTAAACTTGAACCTCTGGATACCCACTCTTGGATATGTTCATATACAGAAAAGTACAAATTGAATTAGTTACTAGATTCTTTCTGAGGTCCCTTCCTGCTCTGAGATTCTTTGATCTTGTGATTCTTTGACAGACAGAGCTCTCTATTAAGGTTGGAGGGGGCTTACTAAGTCTAAATCAGTGAGTAAAGACCTACACTGGCGAAATCTCAGATCTTTCCAAGTACAAATGGCTACGAAAGGAGGAGGGGGAAACAGAAAATCGATTCTAGATTTGCATTAAGCAACTGCCTGTCTTTTATTTTCTGCTACCACAACATAGATCAACAGGCTTGGGTGTGTTTAAGAAGCTACGAACTAAAAAGCCTTTGTCATCAGCTGAAAAAAGCAACAGAAAACAATTGCCCTGTGTTCATTATTTATATAAATTATTAACATGTGTGATATTAGTTATATATAATATTTATTATATTAATGATTAATATATGACACAAGTGTGTATATCTACATATAAATTTTAGCTACATAAAATAGTTAATTCTACCTAAGGATGCAGAAACACTCACCTTGTCAGCAGGGTGAAGCATCTTGAATCTCTTTTCTCCTTTGTTGAATATCTTAAAACACTCAAAGCACTTGGTTTTCACAAATACGACTGCAAAAAGCTTTCATTTGAGCAAAAATAAGACTAACAGCTCATTAAAGGAATGCCCTGCATTCTAGTTATGATATGAAATTCTTATTTCCTTTGGTTAAATTCAGTGTTCATATTTTTTAGTGAAATGCTGTTTGTTATCAGTAAAGCTTTAATAATGCCTATAATATTGCTCTTGGCTCAACTGAGACAAACAATGCCATGCAATCTTATCTTACATGAGCAATTTTTGATGCTGTTCTCAAATTATCTCAATTCTTTTTATCCTCGCAAGGATATTAATAAGCTGGGAGAGCTCTAAGGATAGAGGCAGGCAGCATGCTTGGAAAAGGAAGTACAACAATGATCTTTCAAAATGATCAAATGGCCATAAAATCTTCCCTTTGCTGTAAAGGTTAGCACCTCTGAACAAAACTAAAAAGTTTAAATTAGACCATTTGCAATTCAGGCAAATATGTGTGTATGAAGTTTCTATTCAACTGAGTAAAAGTAGCACCTGCAGGCATGCGTGCCCAGACATACACCCACACAGACCCAAGAAAAACAAAAGAATAACAGAATCTCAGAGTTGGAAAGAAGCTCAGAGGCCATCTGTCCAACCTGTGCCTGAACAAGAAACCTTCTCTGTAACAGCTAGCATTTATATGGAACCTTAAAGTTTACAAAGAGCTTTACAAATTTTATTCTTATTTGATCCTCACACCAACCCCAGGAGGTAGAAGCTATCATGATCCTCATTTTACCAATGAGGAAACTGAGGCACACAGTGGTGAAGTGACCGACTCATTCAGGGTCACACAGCTAGGATTTGAATGAAGAAGGATTTTAACTCGGATCCTATTTTTCTTACAGTAAACCTGACAGTTGGTTGTTTGGCATTTTCTTAAGAGCCTCTAATGAGGAGAGACTCCGCCTGCCTAATTTCCGACTTGCCACTACTCATCATCCTACCTTGGGGGTCAAGCAGAATCAGGCTAATCTTCCCCACCTTTCCCTTGACAATCCTTTATATTCTTGAAGATGGCTCAAATCCTTCAAAGGTGACAACTAGGTCAATTATCCTTTTCCCCAGAACATAGATTTGGTAACTGTGAATTATTTGCTCTAATGTTAATGATGCCATTCCTAAGTTTGTCATCTGTCCACGTGCTTCTTATCTTTCTGGATTTCTGCACTGGGTCCTGCTAGTGGTTGGCCATCTATTGTCCTAAACTTCTGTCCAAAGGCCAAAGAGTTAGACACAACTGAACAGTGACATAGAAATTTCAGGTTTTCATACAAAGACATTCTGCAGCAGCAGCAACAAAGACTCAAGTGTCCAGAAGGCGAGACCAAAGGGCATTCTCCAACAACAGAGGCTTTTGGGGGGACAATCTTAAACACAAGGCCATGTTCTCATTGCTGTTTTGTCTTCAGAGAATACAACAATAAACCTGAATTCCAAAGGATAATCATGAAGTATCTAAACCAGGAAATAGTTGTTAGAAGAAAACAGACCAATGAAACTAGTTATTGGGGATTTTAAAAATAATAATTTTATTGCTACCACTTTTACAAAGTGTTTTTGATTCAATTCAATGCATGTGTTTTAACTACCCACTTACTCTGTGCAAGGCACTCTCACTGCCTTCTCCACAGCAATGCTGTGAGGTAGATGGTTCCATGACTACAACTGTTAGGGTAGTTTCCTATTTGGTCAGCTATTGCAGGAATGCCGGGCCCAGGACTGGTCACCTGGAATCAAATCAAAATAATCAATGTATATATTTCACTTTTTAGTTGAAAGGCATGCTTCTTGACCTATATCACATGGATATTCTTATTTTTCATGTAATAAATTGAAAGTTTCAAAAGATCCTTGATTTTAGTATTATATATTGAGATAGTTTATGGTTCTTTTATGCCTTAGTACATGACAGGGAAACCACTGAAGGGAATGTTGAAAAAAATCTCAGCAAAAGGTGAACTAAGTTGGTAGCTGTGTAAGTGAAGAAAAGGGATAAGACACAAGATATAAGAGAGGGTGAGTAAATTTGACCGCAGAACATATGTTTCATTACAGTGTCTTGGTTTTAAATCAAATATAAGGTGTTCGCCAGGGAAATATTCCCAATTATTCAAATACCCAAGTCAACTGGGTTTTATAGAGATTTTAATTAATACAAATGTGGAATTAAAGAAAAGAGAGAAAGAGAGAAAAAAGGAAATAAGTATGAAGGGCCTTAAGCCAACATGGCCTAGACCTGAGTCTTAAGAGAGAGAGATCAATCAGTCAGTCTTTTAACACTCACCACAAGGTCTGCCTAAGCAAGGATTCTAGTAACACCAGGCCAGCTCCATCTCAGCTGACTTCACCAGAGAGCCTTCCAGCCAGAGACTGTTCCAAAGGGCCTCTCTCCAGAGCCTCCAGAGGGACAGAGTCCCCTTAGAGGAGCTCCAGCGAGACCTCCTTAGAGATTGTCCTCCAAGAGCTTCCCCTCTCCAGAGCCTCTCTCAAGAGATTCTTCCCAAGCAATCCTCATCAGAGATCCTCCAAAAGGATTTCTCCAAAAGGATATCCTCAAGAGATTCTGCTTTTTCTTATATAGGGGTTTTTCTCCCATGTCACCTCCCCTAAGTCCCTACATCTACCAATCACTGTAGACGCTTTCCAAAGGACTGCCCATTTTGAATTCACAGCTGAGTAGATTAATCTCTTTAGTAAATCAGAAAAAAAAATGCTACTGTGTCGACTAATTTCATTAAGAGAAAACCTCTGAGTAAGTTTTCACCTTTTAGGTCTAAGTAGTTTACAAGTTGACCCACCTTTATAGGCACCTAGCATCCCATTGTATCAATTCATGGCTCAAAGAACTCCTTTCCTTTATAAGTATGGTTTTCAAGTACTTTCATTGTTTAGCAAGGAGTTTTCTGCCCTAAAGCATTCTTAAGTATGGGTGGAATAGAGATCCTCCCATAGCAAGGAGTTTTCTCCCCTAAAGCAGTCCCAAGTAGGGATGGGGTAGAGATCCTCCCATAGCAAGGAGTTTTCACATTCAAGTAGAGTTCTCACTATCTGGTAGGGAATTATTTCAAGTAGGGAATTGGAGGATTCCTCAATGTGGAGTAAAATTTTTAACATTCATAAGTCTGTGAAATTTTAAGGTTTACAATTGTCATAGAGGTAGAAACAACAAGATTTGGCAACTGGCTCTGTTTGCCTCAGTTTCTGAATCTGTAAAATGAGCTGGAGAAGGAAATGGCAAATCACTCCTGTATCTTTGCCAAGAAAATCCTGAATGAGATCACAAAAGAGTCTGAAACATCTGAAACAACTCAACAAAAATGACATGGATGGAGGATGAGAGTGACATATCTCAAATAATTTTCATATAATAAACCTAAGAGACTGAAAGGAGAGTGGTATGTCAGTATAAAGAAGTTTGGAAGAGGACTGGGCATGGAGAAAAGATAATGAATTCAGATTTAGACTTGAGATTGAGATGTCTCTGGAATATTCAGTTCAAAATGTTAATTAGGATATTGATGACATGGGATTGAAGCTCAGAAAAGACATTGGAATTGGATAAATAAAACTATTAATTATCTGCATAGAGATGATTAAGACCATGGGAGGCAATGAGTTCAGTGAAAGAGTAATAAGAGAGGAAGCTAGCTGGCTTAATGGATAGAGAGCCAGACCTGTTAATGGGAGTTCTTGGGTTCAAATGAAGCCCTCAGATACTTCCTATGTGACCCTGGGCAAGTCACCTAATTCCAATTGCCTAGCCCTTACCACTCTATTGCTTTGGAACCAATACTTAGTATCCATTCTAAGACAGAAGTAAAGATTTTTTAAAAGGGGAGGAAATAATAAAAGAAAAGAAAAGAAGACATAATATGAAGGATAAGCTCACAAAGAAAACACAGAGGTTGTCAGAAACCTAAGAGAACCAGCACAAAATCATGCCATGAAAACCCAGTGAATAGAGTATCCAAAAGTCTTAAAGGTATCAACAGTGCTATATGTAGCTGTTAGATTGAGACAGATGAGGATCAAGAGAAGTCTATCAAAATTGGCAATGAAGAGATGAAGCAATTCCTGATGAGTGATAAAGTTAGAAGTCAAATTCCAGAAGGTTAAACAGTGGATAAGAAAAGAGGAAGCAGAGTCAGCAAGTATAAGTAACTTTTTTTCTAGGAGTTTGTCTGAAAAAGATAGGAAAGCTATAGATCACACCTCAAGTTTGTTTGTTTAAAGGATTAGGGAGACTGGGCATGCTTAAAGACTACTGTAGGAAAAGAACCAGGAGTTAGGGAGAGATTGAAGATTTGAAAGAAAAGAAGGGGAGGTGGAGGTGCAGTTAAGTGTCCCAGTGGATGGAGAACCAGGCATAGAATTGAGAGGAACTGGGTTCAAATATGGCCTCAGACATTCCCTAACTTTGTTAGGAGTTGGGGGGGGGGGGAAGAAGGAAAGAAAGAAAGAAA